>NC_138293.1:63912500-64512500 GCF_965601325.2 Salmo salar | reverse complement strand
AGAAACAAGGTAAAAAGTTGAAAGTTAAACGATGATGTGGAATGTGAAGGAACACACTGTGCATGTCCTCGAAGTCATATTCCATTTTTGAGTTTGTGGAGAATGCTCGAGTGAGATTTTTCAAGATAAGGTTGTTATTTGTTGCAGATGTTGGGTATATCTTGGACCTTATGATATTGTGAATTTAGGGTATTTGTTTCCCAACTCCACAATATATGAAATGCGATATAACATTTACATTTAGCAGATGCACTTATCCAGAGTGACTTAAATTTATACTTGATCCAAAAATGTGGTTGGAGGCTCCGTATGGAGGGTGTGACGTAATTGCTAAATGCAGAGGCCAAATTGAACTCCATACCACATCACCGTGCGCCTCCCAAATTCTTTAACAATGCTGAGGGCTCCGTATAGCTTCGCATTGACATGATTGGTTGACGGTAGATGGGGGCGGGAGGTCCTGTAGAAACACAAACTCGCTTCGTTGACAACTTCCTTCACAACAGCTCTGTACTTCAGCAGAGGCCATATCACCGTAAGTGCTGCACGTCCAATGCAGACGTCGGATTGACCATGCGGTGACCTTTACAGTAATGGGTGCATATGACACGTGTCTTTTACAGTAATGGGTGAATATGTCATGTGTTTTTTACAGTAATGAGGGCATATGGCAGTGTCTTTTACAGTAATGGGTGCATATGTCACATGTTTTTTACAGTAATGAGTGCATATGGCAGTGTCTTTTACAGCAATGGGTGCAATTGGCATGTGTCTTTTACAGTAATGTGTGCATATGTCAGTGTATTTTACAGTAATGGGTGCATATGTCACGTGTCTTTTACAGTAATGGGTGCATATGTCACGTGTGCCTGCGGCTCTATTTTGTCATTTTTATTTATTACGTTATGTGCTTTATTTTGAATGTATTAATCTTGAAGTGCTTTAAATATTTATCCTATCATGTAAATAAAAAATTAAACCAAATTTTGTATTGCTGATTCAACTTGTTAGCCAGGGTTCGTGAAGATAACCAAGAATTTACAACTTTCAGATGAGACTAAATAAGGTGACGATTAAATATTGACTGCTACTGATGAAAAAGATTACTAGGTCTTTAAGAGTTTATGCGGTAGTTAAAACCTGTCTGGGATAGGGGGCAGTATTTTCACGGCCGCATAAAAAACGTACCCGATTTAAACTGGTTACTACTCTTGCCCAGAAACGAGAATATGCATATTATTAGTAGATTTGGATAGAAAAACTCAGAAGTTTCTAAAACTGTTTAAATGGTGTCTGTGAGTAAAGCAGAACTCATATGGCAGGCAAAAACCTGAGAAAATTCCAAGCAGGAAGTGGCCTGTCTGCGAATTTGTAGTTCTCCTTTTGCTTCTCTATCGAAACTACAGTGCCTGTGGGGTTATGTAGCACTTTCTAAGGCTTCCATTGGCTCTCTAAAGCATTCAGAAAGCGGATTGAGGCGTCTCCTGTCTCTGGGCAGAGTACAGGAGCACAGTTTGTCAGTGGACTGCCTGGTGACTAAGAGATTGGAAATTCGCGTACACGAGACCTCGCCATTTTTTCTCTTCCTTTTTGAATGAATACAGCGTTGTCCGGTTGGAATATTATCGCTATTTTACAAGAAAAATACAATAAAAATGTATTTTAAACAGCGTTTGACATGCTTCTAAGTACGGTAATGGAACATTTAGAATTTTTTTGTCTCTAAATGTGCTTGCGCGTTACCCTTTGGATAGTGACCTGAACGCACGAACAAAACGGAGGTATTTGCACATAACTATGGATTATTTGGAACAAAAACAACATTTGTTGTGGAAGTAGCAGTCCTGGGAGTGCATTCTGACAAAGAACAGCAAAGGTAATCCAATTTTTCTAATACTAATTCTGAGTTTAGTGAGCCCCGAACTTGGCGGGTGTCAAATTAGCTAGCCGTGGTGCCTGAGCTATGTACTCAGAATATTGCAAAATGTGCTTTCGCCAAAAAGCTATTTTAAAATCTGACATAGCGATTGCATAAAAGAGTTCTGTATCTATAATTCTTAAAATAATTGTTATGTATTCTGTCAACGTTTATCATGAGTAATTTAGTAAATTCACCGGAAGTTTTCGGTGGGAATACATTTTCTGAACATCACACGCCAATGTAAAAAGCTGTTTTTTGATATAAATATGAACTTGATTGAACAAAACATGCATGTATTGTATAACATAATGTCCTAGGAGTGTCATCTGAGGAAGATCATCAAAGGTTAGTGCTGCATTTAGCTGTGTTTTGGGTTTTTGTGACATATATGCTTGCTTGAAAAATGGCTGTGTGGTTATTTTTTTTTTTTTAAAAAGAAAAAATTTTTCACCCTTATTTAACCAGGTAGGCAAGTTGAGAACAAGTTCTCATTTACAATTGCGACCTGGCCAAGATAAAGCAAAGCAGTTCGACAACATACAAAAACACAGAGTTACACATGGAGTAAAACAACATACAATCAATGATGCAGTAGAAAAAAAATAAGACTATATACAACGTGAGCAAATGATGTGAGATAAGGGAGGTAAAGGCAAAAAATGCCATGGTGGCAAATTTGTGTCTATGTACTCTCCTAACATAATCTAATATTTTGCTTTCGCTGTAAAGCCTTTTTGAAATCGGACAATGTGGTTAGATTAATGAGGGTCTTATCTTTCAAATGGTGTAAAATAGTCGTATGTTTGAAATATTGAAATTATAGCATTTTTTAGGTTTTTGTATTTCGCGCCACTCTCTTCCACTGGCTGTTGAATAGAGTGGGACGCTAACGTCCCACCTAGCCCATAGAAGATAACAGCTCTATAAACATTCTTTCATGGTGCCCCGACTTTCTAGTTAATTACATTTACCTGATTAGCTGGCATACGCAAAGACAAGACACCCCATTTTTTTTATACTATGAAAATAAAGATCTATAGACACTGACTGTCTGGTATTGAAAGAACTTACAAGGTCCCCCATGGGATTTGTACCCACAACCCTGGGTTTGCAAGCACCATGCTCTACCAACTGAGCCACACGGGCTAGATATGAGGCAACTTATTGGAAGCTTTAAGCTAAGGACTCCATGAGGAAGTCATTTTAGGACACATTAGCTTCACTATTGCAGCGAGCTGAAAGTGAAAAGAGATCTCCTGGAGCCTATTAACAGTCACTGGGAGTTCATCCATCGTTGAATTTAGAACAGCATAGATTCAATCTTTTGGGGAATATAAATTGTCAAATTTCCCTTAAGCCGTAAAATATGGCTGTCAAAACATGGCAGCAACATTTTGAATGAAAAGTCTGAGTCTTCATATTGAGGGGAACCCAGCGTGTACAGTTTATATTGACTGAAGTAGGAATGTGCAGGGAACTCTACGACCACACATATGTAAAGAAACGTATCTAGTTCTAAAACAAAGATGAGCCAGTTAGTTGACAGATAAAAAGTAATGGGAGTCTTAGTAAATAATGGACATGGTGAATTAAATTGTCATTCTCTTCTAGGGATGGGAATGATTTCTCCTAAACAGGAGATCATGAAAAGCAGACTGTATATAAAGGCAGGCAGTGATGCAGGCTTTTGTGAGGAAACGATGGACCAAGCCTTAAACTTAACTGGAGTGCTCCGTCAGCAGAACCCCTGGAAGCGGTTTCCCAGCCTACCTTGAAATGGATGAGGCTTGATACCTCCACAAACTGCAGGAGTGACGGTCGGATTTTTAATTATTCTTAATGTAATAAAAATACTGAAACTATGAACATAAATTGACTGTCAAAGTCGATATTCTGGACTCTTTCACTCCGTTTTGTGCACTGTACATGGTAAAGTGCACAGTACGAAGTAAATCTTAAGCATGCAAATCTTTACGTAATTGAGAATGTAAACGTTTTACTAACATGCTATTTTAACCCCTGACCATTTATTTTTGGATACTACATATTTATCAATCTTTTTTTTGTGGCTCTGACTCAGAATGGTATACTATGAATATATAGGGTTATGCCATGACACATTCACTACAGTCCAGTCACTCTGCCCTTTGAAAGCTTTGTTGTAAATATTGCATTTAACTGGGTAATATTTTAAGTACGGTTCAGCGCACTAAAATGTATTTCTGGGTCATACCTTACTAAAATATTTTGGTTTGATAAAAAAAAGGCCCTCTCTTAATGTCAATCTTAAATCTGCCCGCCAAATGAATCATTTTGCATCGACCTTCAGCATGTTTTTGTGTTGCGTAATATCCATTGCTAACATTTTATCCCTGTTTAACGTATACCAAATTAATTTCAAACATACTCTAGCGCAGATGGTGTGAAGAAACACCGAGGTCTCAAAAGTATTGTAAAGAAAAGAGAAAACAGTAAGTCTCAGAAGTATTGTAAATAAAAGAGAAAACAGTAAGTCTCAGAAGTATTGTAAAGAAAAGAGAAAACAGTAAGTTGTGGTAAGAAAAGTCGATTACAACTGTAGACACATGACCTAATGTTGTCTGCAACATTCTACACTGACATAGTTCCCTCAGACTTGAGCAGCTGTGAAGCTATTAATATCATATGATTTCACAGCAGGTAGCTTAAAAACATTGTTTCTATGTCAAATCATCAGTGAGTTTCCTTATCCATCAGGAACATCACCACTAGCCTATAATTAAGATAAAGCTTTTGCACAACCGTTTTACTCTGAACTAAAGCAAACGACCCTTGAAAGCACATCAACAGACTACAGAAGATGGGATCAATGCAATTTAGAGATGTAATATCAGGCTGACATGGCACATGAATACAAAACGCCAGGAGGAGCCCAGGAATTTTTACCTGCATAAAGCATCACCTATTATTAAAGCTGTGTATACGGGAACACAGCGGTTTGAAGATGTGTTAAGTTGTGAAGGACTGAGGTGGGAAATAGCTCATGCATCCTTGAGAGACCTCTGCTGAGAATGCGAAAAGGAAGCATTCATGTCACTTCACATCTCTCTTAGATATCAAGCCTCAGACAGAATCTCATTGATACAACTCTGGAATTTCAATTTCAGATGGGAATGGAAGTGTGTGTGGTGGTTTTGAGTTGGAGTGTTAGTCAGCATGGCTCTGGATGAATTGCAAGGAGACTCTCTCTGGCGTTGAAGGAGGGGGATGATGAGGGTTCAGGAGAGGAGAGGCCATTGTACTGACTGCTGTCTGTCCTGAGGACCATGTACCAGGACAGGAGGATTTCACAGCTCAGATCTGATGTGAAGGACTATCTTCCTATCCTGAGAAGCTAAAAGGGACTCTTCGGGATTTTGTGAATTGGAGGTAGCATATTGTTAGCAGCGGAATTGATGGAATTCTCTAGGAACTACTAGCCAGCTCCTCTCAAAAGCAGGGAAATAGAAATTCTAACTATAACAAAGCTGGGTGGTTGGTCATTTATAATCTTACAAAGTTATACATAGTAATCAATATTTAAAATATGTTTTAATATTAATAATAATCGTAAGAAACAAGATTCTATCCAGTTCTTCATATTTGGTCAAGTTGTTGCATAAAGAGATAGAGATCGCAACATTATATCTGTCTCAATGGCGCTGCCCATACACATCAAACACATGGTTTCCATGTGGTTGATACCATTCCATTGACTCCATTCCAGACATTATTATGAGCCGTCGTCCCCTCAGCAGCCTCCACAGGTCTCTATACATCTTTATGCGACAATGGGACAGAATATGAGGAAGTGGATAGAATCTGGTTTCGTACAATTATCAGTAAAATGAACACATTTATTGAATATCAATTACTAGGTATAGCTTTGTAAGACTATAAATTAACAACCACCCAGCTTTGGAGTAGGTACAAGGTCTATTTCCCTGCTTTTGAGAGGAGCTGGCTTGTAGTTCCTGGAGAGTTCCAGCAATTGGGCTAAGCTAATGATATGCTACCTTCAGCTTCCTTAAAACTGCACTCAGAGACATAAAACTGGTATCCATGAGTTCGTCTGACTCTGGGTAAGTAGGAAAAATAGTTATCCAAATCCCAAAGTATCCTTTAAGGCACCTTCATAACCTCTATGTGCTAACAGTCAAGTGCAGACATTTCCCTTCAATTTTCTACAGATCTAAATGGCTCAAGGTTATTTTTGTCTTGATTTAAAGGAAAGTGTTAAATTAGAGAGCAATCTTCTTCGAGTGTGTCAGTCAACCCAGACATAAATTGAAACTCCATTTCAAATCCGATGGTAAGGCTTGTCAATTACAAGGAATTATAGAAAATTAAACCAACAGTTTATAAATGGGTATATTAAATATAACAATTGTGTTTTAGTACCCTCATTATGTAACAGAAAGCACAGTCCATTAATTTTAATACACTTTAGTCATATGTTTTGCTCCCAACAACTCAACCGAGCAGCAAATTGTGACAAAAAGTAATTATTACAGCTTAGACTGAACAGCTTTGAAATATTAACATTTCAAACTGCAATTTTTAAATGAAGAAAGAATGTAATTATTCTGAAAAGTTACAGCCCAACAGGACTTCATAAATGAATTCATGTCTTAATGAACAGTGATTATCAAGGCAAGCTAATGCTCATGCGGAATTTAGAGATTGTGGTTAATGGACACATCAAATCCTGATTAAACTTTCAGCACCGTTGGATCACCTTCAGAGGATTACCAAACCACAACAAGAAGTGTTTGTGTGTGAGTGAGTGTGTGTGTGACTGTGTGCGTGCATGTGTGTGTGTGTAACCTGTGCATTAATCCACTTTGAACCTGTCTTAGCTGCTGAGAAGTAAGTGCTCCCAGGGCACAGGGTCAGAGACCTTTTCCTCCACAGGCAAGAAAGGCCTTTCAACTAAGTTGATTGAGAATCTTCTTTTACCAACAACGTATTAGAAAACAGCATATCACTTTTGTAGACCTAAAGTCGTGGGAGTATTCGAGTAACCCTTGGATATTCAACAACATTGCTTCCAACTTCCCAAGAGACATTGTGCAAAAACATAAAAAAAGTTGTCGAGAAAATGAGTCAGGTATTTTTCAAAATCACCACCCCCTCCCTATTATCATGCGCCACTCAATCTATTTGATTTTTTTTCTCTCCACTGCTTCGTGAGCTGGGAATCACTTGGCCAGCAAAGCGTAGGCGGATGTCCCTTTTGTTTGTGCGCTGAGCGTCTGCGTGGGAGGCCTGCTGGGCTGGGCTCTCTCATGGAAGGGCCACAGAGAACCACACAATCCCAGGCTGCTGCTTCTGCTGCTTCTCACAGACAGATGCATACTGGTGGGCGCCCCGAAGGGAACTAACCGCCTGCAGACAGAGACAGACAGAACCACAGTCCATGCCAATATAGAGTGATGTAAAGAAGCTCTGGAAATGGATATAAATATGCATGTGGATCTTTCTAACTCAAGCTTTGCTTGCCTTTTGTCCCCTGACCCCAAGTAGTAGCTAACGATATACGCTTCAGGTCTGGTATTTGTCTACAACGTCTGTGGGAGTAGAAGAATTACATGAGATGTGAGAGAGTGCACATTAATGTTTCATCTTAAAAAAACCTTTGAATGAGTAGCCTGCACTGTGTCAGATAGATTCCTTAGCAGTGGGTGTTCGCAGTGCACGATGAGTCTAACAGTACTTGGACAGGACTTTATTGAAGAGAACATCAATGTGGACCGTGATTTATGGTAAGTAAAATCACAATATCACAACCAGGTGCATCATGGCGATGTAAAAGAACATGTTTGAGAGATCTTTGGTAAGTGTTCACAGTATCACATGTGAAGCATTCACTATACTGTATATCAATAATGACATTTCCTAGGCCTGAATAATTAATTCAGTTTCTTTAACTCTCTTGGGCATGAATGAGGTGCCAGTATGTGTGCAGACAGGTGAAAGGATTGTGGACCGCATAAACGACTGCACTGGCAGGGAGTCAGAAGGTCCCATGGTTTCACAGGCATCAGCCAAGCTAGCTAATTAATGACTTGCTTCTTTCTAGCCGTGTACCATGTTTAAATGCTGCCTGCTGCTTTCAGATTTCTATGATCTAAACCCCCAACATGTGAAGGCTTCGTCTTCCTTCTCGATTCTTGATCAGTATATGCAACAACATTATCCCCGCAACGACACAGTCAGGGGAATGATCTGAAACACTTCCTCGTACACTGCCTCAACTTTCTTGGGTACTGTATTTTACACTTGTCTTTGGAGATTTTACACCTTTACAAGGGTGTCAATTAATGTAAAGGAACCTGCACTAGCAAGCATTTCCCCCCTCAAATGTTACTGTTCACAAAACCCTCCTGCTAGCGAAACATTCCGTTTAACCCCTTCCTGCCAGAGACTCATATGTCTCTGTCAAATACAGCACAGCTCAAGCCTGGACAAGTCAAATATAGACCCTGTAAATCTCTGAACCATGCAGGACAGGAAATTCTCAGCTGAGTTATCAGGGGATGCGTGAAATTTAGCCGTAGCATATGGCATATTCTCCCCCCTTTGCTCCACGGCTAATGGAGAGAGGGAGCAAGAGGAAGGTAAAAATGACCAAGGCAGTGCGCCCAGGCACTTAGCTAATTTTAATTATGTATGGTCTACATCCGCTGTCAAAATAACCATTCTGCTTGTTCCTTATAAGTGTATCAATCTGAGGCTGGCACTATTTCCAGACATGGAGTACTGCCCCCACCGGGAGCCCCAGCTCCTGCTTCAAGCTGCAGCCCAGAGGAGCTTCAGACCCAGAGAGCAGAAAGCACAGACGTCAGGCCGTTTCGGACGGTTTTCCCCTCTCCATTTAAGCCACAAATAACCCTTGTTCATGGGGTAGAGGCAGCATGTCACAGCTGTTTGAAAAGCCATGTGTCTTTTGCAAGGCTTGTAGTGTAGGTGGTGTGTTTATCCCATGGCCAGGCCGAGGGAGCCACCATGGGGCCCCACTGTTCCTTACTGAGTGAAGTCTGACTGAGTTAGCCCACGCTCAGCTCTCCACTCCTGTCCTCTGAGCCGTCTACTCATGCTGTTCTGAAGCCTTCAAAAGCCTGTACTGTAAATTTACCAGGGAAAAAATTATTTGCACTAAATAATAGAGTGAGTTTCACCCCTGCTGATTCACTCAGGGTTGATGAATGATGATGAAAAAAACGGACACCTCCACTGTTTAATGCTTAGCATAGACATAAGCCATTTAAATAAATGTAAAGTATAATCCAGGAAGCTATTAAGGACAATGCACTGTAGAAGGCAAGTCTCTAGAACGCTTTTTTACTCTGCTGTATCTTCTATATCAATGATGGATTGTATTGTCTACATGTTAAACAGTAGGGATAAACCCTTCTTGGGTTTGCATTTTGCTTGACAGATTTTCCTTGAAACAGAACCATGTAGCATCTCTTGTGTTTTAGTAGGTGAATGGATGCTGGATATTCTCCTCAGTGAATAAATTCCTTGACTAACTTAATTTAGAAACTTTTATAAACTTATAGAGAGTGAAATGTGAGGTTAAATCTGAACAGAGACACTGTTGTTCAGAGTCTATCACTTCAGACAGCATATTTAAATGAATTCAAATGGAACTCCCACGAAATAAACTGCTTTGGCTCTGTGTCTGAACCCAGCCCCACTCATTGTAATACCTAGTGTTTATGTAAATCATTCCTTGCACCTCATCTAACTACCCCAGAGTTAGTTGGCTCATTTCAATTCTTTGGTCGGCATGGTAAAGGTTCCATTAGTTGCTGCATAAATCTTTTAGCCAGAGATTCCTATGTCTGTCTGTTTCTCGTTACTGTTTCATTGTGCACTTTGTAGACTACTTTGTAGTCTAGAACGTTCAATGAAGACACTTGAAATAACTCTGGTTGTCTCACTTTTTACTTGAAGCTTTTAGAGTACCTATGTTAGCCTGTCTGTGTCTCACACATCTATGTTTCCAGTTAATAATTCTTTAGAGGCCTCCCGAGTGGTGCAGTGGTCTAAGGCACTGCATCATAGTGCTAGATGCATCACTACAGACCCAGGTTCGTTCCCGAGCTGTTTCACAACCGGGTGTGATTGGCAGTCCCATAGGGTGGCGCACAATTGGCCCAGCGTCATCCAGGTTAGGCGAGGGTTTGGCTGGGGGGAGCTTTACTTGGCACATCGCGCTCTAACAACTCCTTGTCCTCCCGCAGCAACTGGCCCAAGCCCCCCCTGCTACTCTTTCACCCAAATTCAGACAACTGATGTTCTGATAGAGCTGCAAAATCTGGATCCCTAAAAATCAGGTCTGTTCAACCTCTCTTTCGTATTGTCTGAGATTCCTAAAGATTGGAAAGTAGCCGCGGTCATCCCCTCTTCAAAGGGGGAGACACTCTAGACCCAAACTGTTACAGATCTATATCCATCCTGCCCTGCCTTTTTAAAGTCTTCGAAAGCCAAGTGAACAAACAGGTCACCGACCAATTCGAATCCCACCGTACCTTCTCCACTATGCAATCTGGTTTCCGAGCTGGTCAAGGGTACACCTCAGCCACGCTCAAGGTCCTAAACGATATTGTAACCGCCATCGATAAAAGACAGTACTGTGCAGCCGTCTTCATCAACCTGGCCAAGGCTTTCGACTGTGTCAATCACCGTATTCTTATCGGCAGACTAAACAGCCTTGGTTTCTCTAATGACTGCCTCGCCTGGTTCACTAATTACTTCTCAGATAGAGTTCAATGTGTCAAATCGGAGGGCCTGTTGTCCGGACCTCTGGCATTCTCTATGGGAGTGCCACAGGGTTCAATTCTCAGGCCGACTCTTTTCTCTTTATATATCAATGATGTCGCTCTTGCTGCGGATGATTCCCTGATCCACCTCTACGCAGATGACATCATTCTGTATACATCTGGCCCTTCTTTGGACACTGTGTTTACAAACCTCCAAACGAGCTTCAATGCTGTACAACACTCCTTCATTGGCCTCCAACTGCTAGTAAATGCTAGTAAAACGAAATGCATGCTCTTCAATCGATCGCTTCCCGCACCCTCCCGCCCGACTAGCATTACTACTCTGGACGGTTCTGACCTAGAATATGTCGACAACTATAAATACCTAGGTGTCTGGCTAGACGGTAAACTCTCCTTCCAGACTCATATTAAGCATCTCCAATCCAATATTCAATCTAGAATCGGCTTCTTATTTTGCAACAAAGCCTCCTTCACTCATGCTGCCAAACATACCCTCGTAAAACTGACTATCCTACCAATCCTTGACTTCGATGTCATTTACAAAATAGCCTCCAACACTCTACTCAGCAAATTGGTTGTAGTCTATCACAGTGCCATCCGTTTTGTCACCAAAGCCCCACCACTGCGACCTGTATGTTCTCGTTGGCTGGTCCTCGCTACATATTCATCGCCAAACTTACTGTCTCCAGGTCATCTATAAGTCTTTGCTAGGTAAAGCCCCGGCTTATTTCAGCTCACTGGTCACCATAGCAACACCCACCCGTAGTCCTCACTCCAGCAGGTATATTTCATTGGTCATCCCCAAAGCCAACACTTCCTTTGGCTGCCTTTCCTTCCAGTTCTCTGCTGCCTATGACTGGAACGAATTGTAAAAATCACTGAAGTTGGAGACTTATATCTCCCTCACTAACTTTAAGCATCAGCTCTCAGAGCAGCTTACAGATCGCTGCAGCTGTAGAGAGCCCATCTGTAAATAGCCCATCCAACCAACTACCTACCTCATCACATATTTGTTTTGGTTTTTCTGCTCTTTTGCACACCAGTATTTCTACTTGCACATCCTCATCTGCACATCTATCACTCCAGTGTTAATTGCTAAATTGTAATTACTTCGCCACGATGGCCAATTTATTGCCTTACCTCCTTACTTCATTTGCACACATTACAGTTTTTTCTATTGTGTTATTGACTGTATGTTTGTTTATCCTATGTGTAACTCTGTGTTGTTGTTTTTGTCACACTGCTTTGCTTTATCTTGGCCAGGTCGCAGTTGTAAATGAGAACTTGTTCTCAACTGGCCTACCTGGTTAAATAAATAAAAATACAACTTGCAGGCTGACCTCGGTTGTTAATTGAATGGCTGGCTTCCGGGTTAAGCGGGCGGGTGTTAAGAAGCGTGCTTTGGCAGATTATACTTCAGAGGATGCATGACTCGACCTTCACATCCCGAGCTCATTGGGGAGAGACAAGATCAAAATTGGGGAGAAAAAGGGGGTAAAATAAAAAACATTATTATTTAGAGTTGGGGGGGTGATAAGCTAACATAAGGAAATGTTTTAAGATGTTCATAGTATGGATCATTTAGCTATTTGATTTTGAATTTTAGGACCCCTTTAGGTATAAAAAAATATATACACTACTACACTACTACATTGTAGAATAATAGTGAAGACACCAAAACTATGAAATAACACATATGGAATACAGTAGTAACCAACAAAGTTTTAAACAAATCAAAATAGATTTTATATTTGAGATTTTTCTGATAGCCACCCTTTACCTTGATGACAGCTTGAACACGCTTGGCATTCTCTCAACCTGCTTCACCTGGAATGCTTTTCCAACAGGGATTTCCCACATATGCTGAGCACTTGTTGGCTGCTTTTCCTTAACTCAGCGGTCCGACTTATCCCAAACCATCTCAATTTTGTTGAGGTCGGGGGATTGTGGAGGCCAGGTCATCTGATGCAGCACTCCGTCATTCTAATTATTGGTCAAATAACCTTTACACAGCCTGGACGTGTGTTGGGTCATTGTCCTGTTGAATAACAAATGATAGTCCCACTAAGCCCAAACCAGATGGGATGGCGTATCGCTGCAGAATGCTGTGGTGGCCATACTGGTTAAGTGTGCCTTGAATCCTAAATAAATCACAGACAGTGTCGACAGCAAAGCACCACCACACCTTAACACCTCCTCCTCCTCCATGCTTTATGGTGGGAAATACACATGCAGAGATCATCCGTTCACCCACACCGCGTCTCACAAAGGCACAGCGGTTGGAACCAAAAATCTCAAATTTGGACTCCACACCAAAGGACAAATTTCAACCGGTCTAATGTCCATTGCTCGTGTTTCTTGGCCCAAGCAAGTCTCTTCTTCTTATTGGTGTCTTTTAGTAGTGGTTTCATTGCAGCAAATCGACCATTAAGGCCTGATTCACACAGTCTCCTCTGAACAGTTGATGTTGAGATGTGTATGTTACTTGAACTCTGTGACACATTAATTTGGGCTGCGATTTCTAAGGCTGGTAACTCTAATGAACTTATCCTCTGCAGCAGAGGTAACTCTGGAGCTTCCATTCCTGTGGCGGTCCTCATGAGAGCCAGTTTCATCATAGCGCTTGATGGTTTTTGCGACTGCACTTGAAGAAACTCTCAAAGTTCTTGAAATTTTCCGTATTGACTGACCTTCATTTTTTATTATTATTTTTACAAAAATATTTCACCTTTATTTCACCAGGTAGGCCAGTTGAGAACAAGTTCTCATTTACACCTGCAACCTGGCCAAGATAAAGCAAAGCAGTGCGACAAAAAGAGCAGCACAGAGTTACACATCAACAAACGTACAGTCAATAACACAAAAGAAAAGAAAAATAGAAAAATCTATGTACAGTTTGTGCAAATGCAGAAGAGTAAGGAGGTAGGCAATAAATAGGCCCTAGAGGCGAAAATAATGTCTTAAAGTAAAGTTGGACTGTCATTTCTCATTGCTTATTTGAGCTGTTCTTGCCATAATATGGACTTGGTCCAAACAGGGATATCTTCTGTATAACCCCCTACCTTGTCACAAGACAACTGATTGGCTGAAATGCATTAAGAAGGAAATAAATTCCACAAATAAACTTTTAACAAGGCTTTACCTGTTAATTGAAATGCATTCCAGGTGACTACCTTATGAAGCTGATTGAGAGAATGCCAAGAGTGTGCAAAGCTGTCATCAAGGCAAAGGGTGGCTACTTTGAAGAATCTCAAATATAAAATGTATTATGATTTAACACTTTTTTGGCTTCTACATGATTCCATATGTGTTATTTCATAGTTTTTATGTCTTCACTATTATTATACAATGTAGAAAATAGTAAAAATAAAGCAAAACCCTTCAATGAGTAGGTGTGTCCAAACTTTTGACTGGTACTGTAAGTGAATTTGTCCCAATACTTTTAGTCCCCTAATGGGGGACTATGTACAAAAAGTGCTGTAATTTCTAAGCGGTTCACCCAATATGGTTGAAAATACACTTAAATTAAAGCTGACAGTGTGCACTTTAACCTCACAGTATCATATTGAGTGATGGGAATGCTCTGTAGTGGTTGTTACAGATATTGTGCACAAGGTTTCAGTGAATGTTAGGAGAACATTCCAAGGATATAATTCATGTTTTTTGTGAATTTCTTTTTATTTAAATATCCTTGGAACGGTCTCCTAACATTCACTAAAACGCTGTGCAAAACATATGTAACAACCACCACTGAACATTCCCCAAACGTTCTCATTAGGTTTCCAGGTAATTTACAGACAAAATGTGTTCTGAAAACACAACATCAGGCGAATGTTTTATACAAATATTGTATAATCATCAGCACAACTGGACAGTTTTTGTGTAAGGGGAACATTTGCCTCACCCTGATGAATGTTTTGGGAACTATCACATAATGATTTCCATTGTACTCGTTAGATGGTCTGGAATCTGCAATATTTTTTTCATGTTAGAGTACACATTAATTTTCTATTAAAAGCACTGTCAGTGTCAAACAAAGATATGCTTTGGTTATATGATTTCTTTATGTATCTGGATTAATAGCTTTATCTAGCTTTTTCTACACTTCCATTCGTATTTACATATTAACAAAGGCAAACATTGTTTTATGCTTATGAATACTGTCATACTAGGCCACTGCATAATCCATGTGATTTTCATAAGAAGAAGAAGGGAATGTCAGGACAGCAGAGTGATATGTTATCCTCACTGACTTTACTGAGCAATTATGATTTAGGTTTGGATCAGATGGATTACTTGTGTTGGTCCTTTAAGTGAAATACAAGTTTGAAAATGTCAATGGTTATGCCCCTTTGTATAGAAAGACCCTCCTTTAATCTGTTGCATTTTTATTTTTTTATCCAGTGAGATTTCCATTCCTAAAAAGAGGCCTTTTGGTCACAGGGCTCAAACCCTCTAATCCTCTAAACATGGATTTACTCAATCCAGTTTAGACAATACGCAATACTGTGGGGCAATGAAATCAAATATCACTCATTTAACATTTAGAAAAGGGCAAATATCATTTTTGGTTGCTCCCACTCTTTTACGACGAGACAATCCCATCCACTTCAAAACCTGAATCAATACATTCTCCACTGGGCTATACCAAAGGCGTCGTAGTACTTCATCTGTTACACCGGATTAATGCTTTAATGCGGAGACAATGACAACCATGTTACAGGGGGTGTTTAAACAAACATTTCAAACAACCTCCGAGTTCATGGGATCTCATTTACCTTGATGCAACACCATCAATAAGAGAGCTGCTGCAGTAGGCGTCTGTCCCAGCGCCCAGATGTTAAGATGGATCTGGAGCATTCAGTGTCAGCAGATGCTCCACTATATATTTTTATTTTATTTCACCTTTATTTAACCAGGTAAGCCAGTTGAGAACAAGTTCTCATTTACAACTGTGACCTGGCCAAGATAAAGCAAAGCAGTGCGACAAAAACAACAACACAGAGTTACACATAAACAAACATACACAACATAACACAAAATAAAATAAAAATAGAAAAATCTATGTAGAGTGTGTGCAAATGTAGAAGAGTAAGGAGGCAGGCAATAAATAGGCCCTAGAGGCAAAAATAATTTACAATTAGCATTAATACTGGAGTGATAGATGTGCAGATGATGATGTGCAAGTAGAGATACTGGGGTGCAAAAGAGCAACAGGGTAAGTAATAATATGGGGATGAGGTAGTCGGGTGTGCTATTTACAGATTGGCTGTGTACAGGTACAGTGATCGGTAAGGTGCTCAGACAGCTGATGCTTAAAAGTAGAGAGGGAGATATAAGACTCCAGCTTCAGAGATGTTTACAATTCGTTCCCGCTCAGCCCAGTCAAAACTGTTCGCTGCTCTGGCACCCCAATGGTGGAACAAGCTCCCTCACGACGCCAGGACAGCGGAGTCAATCACCACCTTCCGGAGACACCTGAAACCCCACCTCTTCAAGGAATACCTGGGATAGGATAAAGTTATCCTTCTAACCCCCCCCCCCCTTAAAAGATTTAGATGCACTATTGTAAGTGGTTGTTCCACTGGATATTATAAGGTGAATGCACCAATTTGTAAGTCGCTCTGGATAAGAGCGTCTGCTAAATGACTTAAATGTAAATGTTCCAGTCATTGGCAGCAGAGAACTGGAAGGAAAGGCGGCCAAAGGAAGTGTTGGCTTTGGGGATGACCAGTGCAATATACCTGCTGGAGTGCGTGCTGCGGGTGGGTGTTGCTATGGTGACCAGTGAGCTGAGATAAGGTGGGGCTTTACCTAGTAAAGAATTATAGATTACTTGGAGCCAGTGGGTTTGGCGACGGCTATGTAGTGAGGGCCAGCCAACGAGAGCATACAGGTCGCAGTGGTGGGTAGTATATGGGGCTTTGGTGATAAAACGGATGGCACTGTGATAGACTACATCCAGTTTGCTGAGTAGAGTGTTGGGGGCTATTTTGTAAATGACATCGCCGAAGTCAAGTATCGGTAGGATAGTCAGTTTTACGAGGGTATGTTTGGCGGCATGAGTGAAAGAGGCTTTTTTGTGAAATAGAAAGCCGATTCTAGATTTAATTTTGGATTGGAGATGCTTAATGTGAGTCTGGAAGGAGAGTTTACAGTCTAACCAGATACCTAGGTATTTCTAGTTGTCCACATATTCTAAGTCAGAACTGTCCAGAGTAATGATGCTAGTCGGGCGGGAGGGTGCTGGCAGCAATCGGTTGAAGAGCATGCACTTAGTTTTACTAGCATTTAAAAGCAGTTCGAGGCCAATGAAGGAGTGTTGTATGGCGTTGAAGCTCGTTTGGAGGTTTGTTAGCACAGTGTCCAAAGAAGGGCCAGATGTATACAGAATGGTGTCGTCTGCGTAGAGGTGGATCAGAGAATCACCAGCAGCAAGAGCGACATCATCGATATATACAGAGAAAAGAGTCGGCCCGAGAATTGAACTCTGTGACACCCCCATAGAGACTGCCAGAGGTCCGGACAACAGGCCCTCCGATTTGACACACTGAACTCTATCTGAGAAGTAGTTGGTGAACCAGGCGAGGCAGTCATTTGAGAAACCAAGGCTATTGAGTCTGCCGATAAGAATGCGGTGATTGACAGTCGAAAGCCTTGGCCAGGTTGATGAAGACGGCTGCACAGTACTGTCTTTTATCAATGTGGTTATGATATCATTTAGTACCTTGAGCGTGACTGAGGTGCACCCATTACCAGCTCGGAAACCAGAATGCATAGTGGAGAAGGTACGGTGTGATTCGTAATGGTCCGTGTTCTATTTATTAACTTGGCTTTTGAAGATTTTAGAAAGGCAGGGCAGGATGGATATAGGTCTATAACAGTTTGGGTCTAGAGTGTCTCCCCCTTTGAAGAGGGGGATGATCGCGGCAGCTTTCCAATCTTTGGGGATCTCAGACGATACAAAAGAGAGGTTGAATAGGCTAGTAATAGGGCTTGCAACATTTTCGGCTGATAATTTTAGAAAGAGAGGATCCAGATTGTCTAGCTTAGCTGATTTGTAGGGATCCAGATTTTGCAGTTCTTTCAGAACATCAGCTGTCTGGATATGGTGAAGGCGAAGCCGGGGGGGGGGGGGGGGGGGGGGGGGGGGAGCCAGGTGGAAAGCATGGCCAGCCGTGAACAAATGCTTATTGAGATTATCGATTATCGTAGATTTATTGGTGGTGACAGTGTTTCCTATCCTCAGTGCAGTGGGCAGCTGGGAGGAGGTGCTCTTATTCTCCATGGACTTTACAGTGTCCCAAAACATTTTGGAATTAGTGCTACAGGAAGCAAATTTCTGTTTGAAAAAGCTAGCCTTAGCTTTCCTAACTGACTGAGTATATTGGTTCCTGACTTCCCTGAAAAGTTGCATATCGTGGATGTTTTTGTGCTGGTCAAGGGCAGTCAAGTCTGGGGTGAACCAAGGGCTATATCTGTTCTAAGACCCAGTACGCACACAGGCAATGAAGCAGTGATCGCTCAGATCCTGGTTGAAGGCAGCAGTGGTGTATTTAGAGGGCAGGTTGGTCAGGATGATAACAGCCGGGGTGTTAACCATGTCCCAGTTTAGGTTACCTAACAGTACGAACTCTGAAGATAGATGGGGGGGCGATCAATTCACATATGGTGTCCAGGGCACGACTGGGGGCTGAGGGGGGTCTATAACAAGTGGCAACGGTGAGAGACTTGTTTCTGGGAAGATGGATTTTTACAAGTAGAAGCTTGAATTGTTTGGGCACAGACCTAGATAGTATGACAGAACTTTGGTAGTTCTATCTTGTCGGAAAATGTTATAGTTAGGGATGGAAATTTCAGGATTTTTGGTGGCCTTCCTAAGCCAGGATTCAGACACGGCTAGGATATCCGGGTTGGCGGAGTGTGCTAAAGCAGTGAATAAAACAAACTTAGGGAGGAGGCTTCTAATGTTAACATGCATGAAACCAATGCATTTGCGGTTATAGAAGTCAACAAAGGAGAGCACCTGGGGAATGGGAGAAATGCTGGGGACTGCAGGGCCTGGGTTAACCTCTACATCACCAGAGGAACAAAGGAGGAGTGGGGTAGGAGTATGGCTAAAGGCTAAAAGAACTGGTCGTCTAGTGCGTTCGGAACAGAGAGTAAAAGGAGCAGGTTTCTGGGCGCGGAAGAATAGATTCAAGGCATAGTGAACAGACAAGGGTATGGTAGGATGTGAGTACAGTGGAGGTAAGCCTAGGCATTGAGTGACGATGAGAGAGGTTTTGTCTCTAGAGGCACCATTTAAGCCAGGTGCGGTCACCACATGTGTGGGGGGTGGAACATAAGGGCTAGAAGGCATATTGAGCAGGGCTGGAGGATCTACAGTGAAATAAGACAAGAATTACTACCAAAACAGAAATAGACAAGGCATATTGACATTAGGGAGAGGCATGTGTAGCCGAGTGATCATAGGGTCCAGTGAGTAACTAGGTGAGCTGGAGGCATGGCGATTCAGACAGCTAGCAGGCCGGGGCTAGCAGCAGGCTAGCAGATGGGCCTCAGGGGGACGTCGCAACAGGAGAGTCTGTTGAAACCCCCTTTGACGATTACGTCGGCAGACCAGTCGTGATGGATCGGCGGGGCTCCGTCTCGGCAGCAAAGGGTCCAGGCCAATTGGCAGGAGAGGTATTGAAGTCCAGGAATTATCTGATGGATACCAACTGCGACTCACCATGTCCTGCCCTGAATTATAACTAGCCCTGTCGTCTCTTCTCCTCAGCCCCAAACAGGCTTAGCCAGTAAATGGAGGATTTGAATAAATAACACCCGACATTCCCACCTTGGCCTGCTTCGCCTTCTTTCCCCCAAACTCCATTTACTGACATTAAAATATTCTCTTTCGCATTGAAAGCTACTTAAAATATTTAATGTTGGTTTTACATGCTTAATAAGCAGTTATTCCTAGAACCTGTACTGTATTCCCCAATGCACATTGGTGTCAATGTCCTGAACTGTAGGTTTTGATGGACTGTGCAGAGATAACAAACAGAATTGGGTATGTGGTTTGTGGTTTGTGTATTAATTTTCTATTGGGGGGCAGAAGTCATCCCAGGTTCAACCTAGGCAGGGTACAACCTAAATTAATTATTTCTGCCTGCTGAAACAGAATAAATTATTTTTAATGGAAGCCAAGGGAGGATAGAGGAATAACCCAAATGTCTCAGAGAGAGAGAGCTGTAGCCCCTGATGCCTGACTGAGGAGTGGGGCGTGTGCAGCTGCTGCACCAGGCCCAAAGACATCCAGGCAGCTAGGCAGCACTACAACAGCCAGGGCCAGGGAAACCCAGCCCAGCCCAGCAGCAGGCTTCCCCCAGTATCATAAAGATATTAGTGAGAGTGACACAGTGCTCCTGCCAACCCCAGTGCTGCAGAAGCAGAACCATGCTGCCCGGCCGTCCGCCTGCCTATGTCCAGAGCCTGAGTGCTGCAATGAGACAGGGGCAATGCAGCGTCCTGCGCCAGCTCCTCACAAGCCCACTCCCTCACTCTGACAGACAAGCATCTGCAGCCTGGCCAGCCGGCCGCACCGGTCATCCCCCATCCAGCCTACGTCACCATAGAGGACATCAGTCTGCACTCTCTATAAATCAAATGTAAGAGCTCTCATGGGAATCAACGGCTGACAATATCCAGCTTCAGGAGTTGAACGACCTGTGGTTGTTATAGCATGGCCCAAGTAGTACTGGACAGTCTTTATATCATTTTCAATAAATGTATGTTTGTATTTTGGAAAGCTATACCAGCTTATCTTTCTGACAAGTTGACAAACACAAAATTAAGGGAAAATATGATGTAATTGATTTATAAAAAATATATACTTACTACAAAACAGTGTCCCTTTAAGTATTTAGTAAAATAATGTACCTCAGTATGAATAAGCACCATGTTTGCATACAAATGAACCATGCCTATCAACATTATCTTGAAGTTCCACCATAGAACAAATATGGTGATAACATTTTTCTACATGAACATGTTGTGAGGCCAGGTTAAATATGTAGGCCCTATAATATATATGGCTGATCTATACTATATTTAGAGGTGCAATGGCACACTTCAACAAAAGGATTTACAATTACCCTCCAGACTGTGTTGAACTCCACCATTTATAGCCTTGCGGTGACAAACAATCTTATTATGAGATTTATCTTCACCCTAACTGGGCTTGAGGATCAACATGCTTCTTCTCCTTCTCCTGCGCTTCCCAACTGAAATAATAACCCGCCGATTATGGTTAAAACGTGGTGTCAGCCCCGATATGATTGAAAAAAGAGCCCTGTCGCGGCATAATGGAAACTCCCGACTCCGGTTCGGGAATACATAAAGGCAAGGAGTGAAAGAGATTTCGATCAGGGCTCTCTGGCTTGAATTAATCACTCACTGTTTAATGGATCTTTGAGGCTTGTGCTTGACGCAGTGAGGAGCTGCATTTCTTGTATTCCCGAGACCAACAGAACCCTGGATTTTTCATCAGAAATCTGCTGCCTCCTTGAAAATGTCTTGGGGTTCATGGTGACATAGGGTTCCAGTTTTTTATCAGGAAAGGCTAGAGGGATTCTGCTCCGCTGTTGTAAGCAGGTAAGCGCTTAAATGTTTCTGGTTAGTGGAGGAATGCTGTACTTTAATACGCTTCAATGCCGCAGCAAACACAATACGACTTAATTCTCTAACATATTCAATGTACACGTTTTAGTCGTGTCTTTAAATATCGGCACAGTACATGAAAGTCAACGATGTAAAAGTGATTGCATGTTATTAGCAAGAATAGTTTTCACACATGAGCCATATTCCAATGGCTATGTGTGTTAGCAACACATTGTAGCATATCACTTATCCTTGAGTTAGCTGTAGAAAATGTAGAACTGGTTTGAAGTTGCATATGCATGCATAAAACTTAAACAAATTTTGCACATGACTTTATGGTGACACGCACAGTTTAAGTTGTTTGGAATGTGTTTGTTTTGTCCGTGAACGATCACATCTAGGCATTTAAACTGTAGCACGTTAAAAATAATATTCACGTAGAGTGGTTTCTAAGTTATTTGATATAGCTAGGTTTATAATAATATGTCCCGTATAGAGAAATACACAACCATGTTGACTAAATAGAAAATCAGCGTTTCCATCCCCCAAACATCTTGATCTTATCCAATTTCATGTTCATTGTATGTCATATGCAATTGTAATGCAAAAGTGAAAGAAAGGGACGCCAACATAGAAGTAGCCACTATTGCCTGTAATGCATTTCAGCACCATGGACAGCGAACGGACACTCTTTACCGCTAGAGTTCGCCTTGAACCATAGAAGATATTTCTCTCATGGCTTCGCTTCATGGATTTTCTGAGAATTATATGACAACTGTGTTACTTTCCTATTTAATTAAATTATGAAAAATGTGCTTAATGTACACTGGTGCGCAGATCCTTGCTGACGTCAAGGCGACACCTTATCGGATAATTTCTCAGAGGTTTTAAACGTTCAGAATTTGAGTTTGCATGCAGGATGGTAGGTTACAGAATAAGCAACATACTGTATGACATCCAGAGTACAGCCCGATGTGCTAGGCGCGCCAGGTCCGTGAGGACACGAGGAACTGACCCAGTCAACAGGGCTAATCTGTACCGGTGAGTCTACATGACATACCCTACAGTACACAGAAATACTTAGCCTACTGTAACATATTGCTGCACCATGTGCCGTTAAATATCGCAGGTATAATTAATCCGTGACTATGTAGACTCTTGGTCGCATGCCTTTGAGCATGGTAATACATTTTGTAATTCATGTGAAATAAGGGTTTGTGACGTGTATAAACAGGCAGGCTAAGTTAGGGTTTGGATTTATCCCCATAAAAGTAACATCCGATGATTGAATTATCTCAGAGATTTTGGAATGCAGTTGATTTTATTCAATGACAAATATTTGTTTATATCCTGTGATTCATATCCTATGCCACAAATTCATATGGTTGAAGTCAGACCTACACAAACAACAATATGACCCTCTATGGATATAGGCAGAGCTAGTGCATGGGACAGGGGGTGCAGCCTACATCTACTTGGTTGAATATAAGGCGTATTTGCTATTCATCTTGTATGCAAATGTATATTGTATAGCCTAGGTGTTTGAAAATATTGTTAACAAATCTTGTTGCAATATCTGTCTATCCGTGTTTTTTTGTGCCAATCTCCTTCTTTTTTTTTACCAATATGCAAATATTGTATATTGTATTATTTTTGTGGATCAATTGCACCACTTTGATGAATGTGTGACATTGATAATGAAATTCTAAATTGATTCACGATATTGAGTAGGCCTTATTTGCATGAGGGCTGAGAAAGTGGTGGTTCGCTTACAAAGGTTGCCATGACAAGAGCCTAATGCTCAGCTGACACTCAGCCAAACATATTACGACAACAGCTTGAGCTGTTGCGTATAGTGGTGCGTAAACCCTCGGCTTACACAGTTGACAAGTAAAATAAAAGGTATACTCATCTATTACGCGCGCACCTGGCACTTGGCACAAGTGCTATATCAATATGTTGAACGAAACATGTATGCTTAAAGACAGTTGGCTACGAAGACAATAATTAAAACAAATCTATGTTTTTTTCTTCCTCTTGTTTACCCCTCATTTTCATGACACCATTTACTTTCCACGTCTTTGTAAATGGTGGTGGGATGAGCAACCTAACTTGATATTTGCAACTAAGCCGGGAGAGTTTTGACGATTTTAAAACATCCTCACACAGTTTCATAGCTGCTGTCGCTGGAGCTTTGCCTCACATTAGCATCCCGCATCTCCCCTTTCCTGTCCCCGTCTTTCTTATCTTGATTATGCAGCTTGAAGATTGAGTCAGCTATTTTGTATGCACGTTGCCTTAGCTTGGTTATTTGTGGTAGAGAGTTAGATCGTGCTGCGGATACTGAAAAGAATTACAGCTTCTCATGACGGTAAGGAGTGGAGGAGACGAAGCTGTCCTGTTCGATATTGCCATTAGAAAAAGACATACAGTACCTTCAAAAGTATTCACACCCATTGACGTTTTCCACATTTAGTTGTGTTACAGCCTGAATTAAAAATGGATTACATTTTGATTTTGTGTCACAGGTCTACACACAATAACGCATAATGTCAAAGTGGAATTAGGTTTTTTGAAATGTTTACAAACTAATACAAATGAAAAGCTTGTGTCAATAAGTATTCAACCCTTTTGTTATGGCAAAGCTTAACAAGTCACATAATAAGTTGCATGGACTCACTCTGTGTGCAATAATAGTGTTTAACATGATTTTGTACCTGAATCTGTGTTTGTGAATTTCAAACACAGATATAACCACAAAGACCAGGGAGGTTTTCCAATGCTTTGCAAAGAAGGCAACTATTGGTTGAAAAAAGCAGACATTGAATATCCCTTTGATCATGATGAAAGTATTAATTACACGTTGGATGGTGTATCAATACACCCTGTCACTACAAAGATACAGGCATCCTTCCTAACTCAGTTGCTGGATAGGAAGGAAACCGCTCAGGGATTTCACCATGAGGCCAATGGTGATTTTAAAACAGTTACAGAGTTTAATGGCTGTCATAGGACAAACTGAGGATGGATCAACAACAATGTAGTTAGTCCACAACACTAACCTAAATGACAGAGTTAAAAGAAGGAAGCCTGTACAGAATAAAATACTCCAAAACATGCATTGTGTTTGCAACAAGGCACTCAAGTAAAACTGCAACAAAATGTGGCAAACAAATTCACTTTTTGTCCTGAATACAAAGCGTTATGTTTGGGGCAAAACTAACAAAATAAATTCACTGAGTACCACTCTTCATATTTTCAAGCATGGTGGTGACTGCATCGTGTTATGGGTATGCTTGTGATCGCCAAGGACTAAGGAATTTTTTAGGATAAAAATAAACAGAATACAGCTATAAGCACAGGCAAAATCCTAGAGGAAAATCTGGTTCAGTCTGCTTTCCAACAGACACTGTGAGACAAATTTACCTTTCAGCAGGACAATAACCTAAAATACCAGGCCAAATCTACACTGGAGTTGCTTACCAACATGACATTGAATATTCCTGAGTGGCCTAGTTACAGTTTTGACTTAAATCGGCATTCAAATCTATGGCAAGACTTGAAAATGTCTGTCTAGCAATGATCAACAATCAACTTGACAGCGCTTGAAGAATATTAAAATTAATAATGGGCAAATATTTTACAATCCAGGTGTGCAACGCACTTAGAGACTTACCCAAAAAGACTTACAGCTGTAATCACCACCAAAGGTGTTTCTACAAAGTATTGACTTAGGGGTGTGAATACTTATGTATTCAGGCTGGAACACAACAAAATGTGAAATAATTTAGGGGTATGAATACATTCTGAAGCCATTGTAAGTAGTGATGCTTATGAGGATGATGATGAGGATGATGATGAGTCTACTGGTGGTGATAGGTTGTCAATTTAGTCGTAGAACCAAAGTAAACTCATGCATTACTTTGTGAGGACATAGTACCTTTAATCTGGCATGGTAACTGGTGATTTCCTGGACAAGGCAACAAAGCATTATTCTCTTGTTGAAAAAAAGTGATATAAAGTACTACACAATAAGGAATCATACTGAAGATAAAAGAAAACATGACTGTCTTGTAGAAGGAATCCATGCTTTGTTTCAGAATTGATTGCAGTAGATGCGCTGCATGTTGTAGAGAAGTTACCTAAGCATGACATACTGACGTGCTCAAACCCAGATGCTCTGGGTATATGGTTAACAATGTGTAAAGTGTAATCAAAGAGACCAGTCATGCTTTGTAGACAGAGCTAAGAAACATATGGTACAACAGCATGCCAAAATCTGCAGTTACAATACCACAATACTGCAGCGGCCCCAGCATCAGTACGACATCAGTATCCTCCTCAATAGGGCCTCTTAGTGGAATGTCTTAAGCTTCTACACACTCTACGCAGACGCAAGATTCAGTATTGCAATGCCGTTTTTCATCACAAAAGGGGAAGCTCCTTGTAATACCTGAAAATTGAGAGTGAGACATGCCTTATTTGACATGGAGAGGTGGGAAGCTAAAAAGGCTAGCTAGCTTGCTATGTTTTTAGCCAGGCTAAAGTCAGCTAGCCAACTACTACAAGCAAGGGAAGGCGACTCTTTCTTGCTTTCACAAAATGAAAAGACAAAAATAAAAAACTTTGCTATCGCTCCCTTGTGAATGTGAGTGGGAACGGCAAGGATTTCATGTTACCAAAAGGTTTTCGCTACTCCAAATATCCCACTCCACCCACGTGTATGCACGTAGACCAACGGAGTGAAGCGTGTAGTAACCTTTAGGTGTTGGATTGGCAGCTGCGAGGTCATGGAGTCCCATTTGGTCTAACCCAGAAGTGGGTTGGTGCTGCTGTGAGAGCATCAGTACGGGGTCTTGGCCTGAGGGACCATCACACAGAGAAGCATAGGACCTGCAGCGATCACAGCCTCAATACAACACCAACGATCTTGTCAAGAGGTTAAGACCTGTTGGTATTATAGTTTATAGTACTGATGACTTTGAGTCCAGTTATGGCTACAATACGATGTCATGAATAGCTGTTTGCATTGAGTATTGACTAGTATGTGGACAAACCAAGAGGTTTTGAGTGAGACCAGCATAGCCCAAGTCAGCCTCGTCACCAAGAGGTGTCTTGGTAAATTATGCAGTAACACCAGCTGGAATCTATAGGAATCAGATTCGTTTTTTCCATATTAATGCAGTGGGCATAATACGTTATTCGCTTTACTTTGCATATTTCATCTCACCTCATACGGATGAGGAATAGGATTAGGCCTGCTATGGAAAATAGATATCTGAGAAGCTATCATGTGAAACATGTTACGTGGCAGGATTATGAGAAAAGTTGGTGTAATTGTGAAATAATCATCTTTAAAATTCAGACAAGATAATTAAATGGCACATGTGAGGGAAGTGTCTGTGGTGCTAATAAGATATCAGCTCGAAGTAGCATATGTGCTGCAATTCCTCCCTCTCCTTTGGGATAACAAGCATCCCACTGGGCACACTATGTCATTTCAACGTGGGTAATTGGGTCATATTTGGTTGAGACGTTGATCAATGAAATTGCAACCTATATTCACCCGTTCAAAAAGACAGCCAAAAGTTAGTTGAATGTCCAATGTGTTATCACTATTCTTTCAACCATCTAAAGCACAACCAAATTCAAATGGAACACAATGTCGGATTTGTGGTTTAGTTGTCACCCAAATGTCTATCCCTGTGCTTTCAACTATTATTTAAACCAATCATTACATTTGAAATCAACCAGAGCTTGAAACCCTAGGCCTATTGTATTGTCTATTTCTGGTTGAATTCTGGGTTGAAATGAAACAATTGCTGTTGATGACTTTGCAAATGCTATATAGGCCTAAATAGCATCATTGATGATATACTGTAAGTGATAAAGTGTCGTCACGTTTCATTTGCTCTGTTAAAACCTACCCTATGGAATGACTTTGACAGCAACAGTGAGTCTATTCAGTTTGAAATGTTAGAGCTCTCAACAATTATTCTCAAAATAGCACATTGACAATGGTCAGTGACACATATCTTAGCTAAACAGGGCTGGGCTTGGTTAAAAACCTGGATGGGAGACCAAAGAGTCGCTGTAGATATATCAATTCTCTTGTAGGAGTTATTTTTTTCCTGATAGTGGATATAATGCTGAAGATCTGACGTTGTTTTAAAGGTGAACATGACATGTGTTTTAAAGGTAAACATTAAATATATTTTATCAAAGGTTTGTCTATGCTGAAATGCTGGTTACCATGATGACATAATCACCCTCAAAACAACCGCTTTGATGACTTTTTCAAATCCAATGTATTTTCCATGTCACAATACGTCGACAAATTCCGTCGAAACAACGTTGATTCAACCTTTTTGTACCAAGTGGGACGTGCCTTTGATAAATGTCTCTCATTATCATACGCAGACTGTAATCTGTTTGTTTGAAATGGATGGAAATGATTGGTGAATTAAATTGTAAATGTTGACAGTGTTTAAAACCCCTCCATTATAGTCAACATCAAACCCTGTCTCTTGTCATTTGAAGACAATGAACACGGTGACACAGGCATTGTACCACACTGTGGTGGCATATGCTAGATTGAGCCACAGTTCTGTAGTCAAACTGCATCCGTTTAAATGAGAGGTGAGATTCCAGTTTGCAAATCCCAACTGAAGAAACTGCGTAGTTCTATACTATAAAACACAAGTTCAACATTTCATTGAAACATGGAGGGTCTATAAATGCCTCTGATTTGAAGGACATGTTTGTCATATAGGCATTGTCTGAATTGTATCTCGGGACAATTTAAATCCAAAATAAAGTCTATTGACAGTCCCTGAGCATTCAGTGGCAAGAAACAATATGACTGAAGGTTGAGGACTTTCTGTGTCTAATGGAGCCTGGAAGTTGCAGATAAGCTGGAAATACAAAGCTGATGTCCTAAAGCTGGATGGTTGCCCTTGGGTGCTGTCGTATTTCAATCCTGCAAAACAAAGATGGCACAATTGCCGAGATAGTATCTTTTAGAAAGCATACAAAATGGCATTCACAAACTTCACCTTGAATCAGCAGCTTGTTTGACTCATTAACTGTGTATGGCGTTTACTGAGCTGTGACCTGGACCCGTCTTAAGAAGAAATGTGTCGGCGTTTACTTATGAGACTTTATTGAAGGTGGCAGACATGGCCATTTAGATCCCTGATACATTTAGAAACAAATGGGACCAGATGATGCAAAACATATTTTGCTTCCTGTGTCAGTTTCAGAGTGTTGTTGGGTTGACGATTAAGTGCTGTCTCCAGTTCACAAAGGTCTAATTTCCTCAAGATCACTGTTGTTTAAAAGCAGTCGAGCCCCTGATCATGCTGTACAACCCTGCTGAAGAAGAGTGTCCATGTGAAAAGGAGACAGATAAATTATAATAGGAGTCTAATTGTTGAGAAGATTTCCTTCGCAGGGGTTGGCTCGGGGGGTAATTTTAATCAGTCACAACTCATATACGAGTGCACAAAGATGAAAATCGTTCTGGTGTGCCAGGCATGTAGTTCCTCAGCCTCATGCTGACTGCTTTATGATGGAAGAAAACCTTTTGCAAACAAGCATCACACAAGTGGCACGGCAGCGAGGCATATTGAACGTCCCTCTCCCCCTCCCCCCATCCCCCTCTCCCTTGCCATCTTCTCTGCAAGTAATTACAGGGCAGGGCTACAAAATACCACAGGGGCTGTATACCTGCAGGCTGCAGCACCGCACGGGTTGATGAATATCCTGTGCATGAGAACCCATTAAAACTGGCGATACATAACAGGTTTGTCAATGTACTCACTTCAGAGGCTTTCTTATTGATCTGGCTTTACTGAGTGAGAGTACAAGAAAAGTATTTCCTTCCTTCACTGAATGACATACTCTTGGATGACGGAATGTGCATACGAGGCACACTGCAGAAATTCAGGGTGAAAAGGTCAACCGCATCATACAGAGGAAAGATAAAGCAATGTATGTACATGCCAAGAAACTGTCAGAAATAGTAACAATAATAGCAAATGTATTATTTTAAAAACATATTCAATCAGGCATAACAACACCACATAATCTTTTTTTTCAGTTGTTTTAAAAACCTGTCAAAAACATTTTTTCTTCAATACATTATACAGTAGTCCTATGCATACATTTACAAATGACATGACCATTGCCGTTTTGAAACAGCACACTGTCTGTGAAGTCTCTGCCCGAAAACATTGAGTTGAAGTTGAAGCCAAATATATTGATGTTGTTCATGTTGTTTGGTTGTATAGCAAAATATGTGTTCCACTAGGTATGATGCTTGAGTCTATCATTCACCCTTAAGTGAAGGTGGGACCAACACACACACACACACACACACACACACACACACACACACACACACACACACACACACACACACACACACACACACACACACACACACACACACACACACACACACACACACACACACACACACACACACACACACAGCAACATCCTGTTCAATGAAAAGACTGGATACCAACCACTTTAATTAGAACCTCTGTGAAATACAAGAGTAAGACCCACAAAGTCCAAATAATTCTGGTTCCTCTGTAGCTAGGAAATAAATTGCATGAATGTATTAAAGCTGCAATATGTGACTTTTTCACATAGAAGTGTGTGTTATAGATCTGTCATTCTCATTGAAGCAAGTCTAAGATGCGATATCTGTTCTATGTGCGCTATTTCGTTTTTGAGTCTTTTACTTTAGATTTTGTACACAAGCTTCGAAAAGCTGAAAATGTTATATTTTTGGTTATGGAAAATATATTTCACAACGGTTTAGATGGTACAATGATTCTCTATACTATACCTGCTTGTTTTGTCACATAAACTGAAATGAAACGACTTTTAGCAACCACAAAAAAGGTTAACTGTAAGTAAGTCTTAAAAAAATGTACATTTAGAAATGCAGTGAATTTGCTATGTCTTACTTCAGGAAAATATATCTGTATTGACTGAAGTCTAACATATCCACTTTAGATGAGATTGGATTCATGATAGTTTGATAATTACAGGAAATGCATGTATGGTATGAGGTGTGCGAATCAGAACTGTAAATATATTATTTAATATAGTCTATTGTCTTTACAAAGCAGCAGTCTCTCAGCAAGATCATGTAATAGATCATTAAGATAAACACTTGCCTACCTAGATGGATTTTCCATACAGAGTTCCAACACAGTGTAGGTGGGTGAATCACTTTGCAGTAATGGCTGAGGTTCCAGCGGAGAGGTGAGTGTGCACTGCCAAACCCTGTGCTGCATGTTTTTACTGTAGCCGCCTCAAGCCGTGGAAGTGCCAAACCCTCCTCACCATAATCAATACTTATCTCTCTCTCTCTTTGAATGTCAAGTGATCACATTGTCTCAAATCTGCCACTGTGCATGCTAATGCTGTGGATAGATGCTTGTCTTTGCCTGAGAGAGATTCTATGATGGATCAGATTGACAGTGCTTTCAGTTTTTAAGTGAATTATTAAGAGATGAAATGCAATGTGAAATCCATGCAATAGTATATGTCTTTGTGGTGTTTAGTATGGGTCTATATGTGTGGGCTTTTGATGATACACACCCTGTAAAGCAATTGGTATCTGTTTTTTTTATGATGCAGAGCATTACTCCCATTGGTATGTACAGCCAAACAGCTGAGACAACAGGTATGTTTTAAAAAGTGAAGAAGTGAAGTCAATGGAACAACTGTGATTTGATGGAGTCAGCCACACTGCCATCTGCAATGAAATACTTCCTGCCCCTTGGAATGGATTGTCTAATACCCTGCTTATCTAATTAATAATATGCTTGTCTGCTAAACAGACAAGGATAAGTTGACAAATATGAATATTATGCACTGTAATTCTGTCTATTCTACTGTCGGAATTCAAGAGAGTGAAGGAGAAACCGAATTGAAAGGAACTCATTGCCTTAGAGAAAAGTCCAAATTGGCGCTGCCGCAGCACAGCAGCAGACAGACGCGGTAACGTTTCCCCCTTTTGATATCATGTAGCTGTACTTCCACCCATATGTAAGGCTCATTTACACATGTTGAGCCTGGCTTGTTTATCAGTACAAATTATACTTCCGCCCCATCTAACAAATCACAACGGGTTATTCTTTCAACCTCCATTTTGCATCTTTGCACGGCCATCGCTGATGGGTAATCTGGCGCCTGTGACTATGAAGAAAATACTCTCCCTTTGATTTCAGAAGATTTCTTATCTCGCCGTCGTCAGGGAATGAAAGGTAATGCTTTACCCATAAGGGATCGTAGACGGAAGATTGACTTAGTTCATTGCCCTGCACATTTAAGTACCAACAGAGAAATTCAAGGATAACTCCTGGATTAGGGACATTAAAAGTCAGGAGATTTCAAAGATGTTGGTTCCTTCGGGACAGTGGTCACAAAACAATGTTCCTTTTCCTTTCATGAAGCTGTGCCATATCCAAGTCTCTAACGTCTTAATTTGAATTGTGTGATTGCTATATTTAAAGAGTTGCAGTTGTTGACCCTAGATGGAACACATCCCTTTGTATCAAAGTGTTTTATTATGAGTTAAGCATTTAACTGGATTAGTGTGATGCGTTTTCCTAATGAAGAGTAATGCTACACAGGTGGCTGTTGGTGATGAACCATTTCATCCGATGGCAAATGCTTGATTCCTCCGATAGGCCACAGTGCGACTGTCGAGGCAGCTTCAATCTGGCAAAAAAAGAGAATAAATCATCAACATCTGCTGTGGGAGGGTTCAGCCCAGCATCTGTTCAACTACTGGGAGCCCTCTGGTGTAGAAGGTCTAAGTGGTTATCCCTCTCTCTTAAAAATGGATCTCCAAACAAAACAAAACTATGATTCATGAATATTCATTTGGAGCACCATCAATAGTGTCTGTCCTGGTCCAGTGAGGTGTGGATGGGCGTGTGGCTAGATGAGCACCCCTCTGATGGATGAGGTGAGGTAGGAGGCATGGCAGTGAACAGTGGTGACAGCGCCGCTAGAGCCATGCCATCATCAGTCATAGGTAATGTGAGCAGGGTTCGTGAAGCATGACTTCTATGTTGAGCCTCTATGAGTGACCTTTGACCTCAGACATAGCATCAGTAACCACAGTGTCCCACCAGGCCAGAGAAGGGGGATGACACTTGACATCAATGCCTACGTCATTTGAAGAAAGATGATTGATAGCTTACAAAGCCATGGACAGGGAGCTACGTTTTCATGTGCAATATCCATGTTCTCAATTCAGCCCCATTTTTAGGGGCACCATTTAGGACCAAAAGTCCCTTTTTAAGGCAGTGAGATAATTAAGCAAAATGTATTTTAAATTCTATTGACTGCAGACTGGTAATCAGCTGTAGCTTTAATGCATCTCTTAATTTTTAAGGGTCTCTAAGCACTTCTGTCAAGATGCACCATAAATTAAAATTCTGGCCCGCTGAGGCTTCGCAATTACCTAAGCTCAAGTATCTATTCATAATTAAAGACTTTTAAAATCATTCATGCAATGTCCGCATTTGGAGTTAAGATAATCACTGTTCCCCTCCTCCTCTCCCCCTGCCCACCTATACCCCCCCCCCCCAATGGCCATTTCTATTTACATTTATTTGTATTATTATCCATGTTTCTTTATATATTTTTTTATTTTTATTTCAATGCATTGTTCGAGTTTGGCGCTCAAGAATTACATCTGCAACTATATACATGTGACTATTAAACTAATCTAATCCAATCTAATCTAAACTCAGGATTTCCATCAGTATTACTGGAGGAGTCTAACGGATTGTCAACAAGAGAGTGAAGAGATAGCATTGTTACCATAGAAACTGCCTCTAAACATACTAGCATCTACTTATTAAAATGTGCCAATATTCACACCGTTTGCTGGCCATAGTGTATGATAACAATTATGTTGGAGAGCATGCTTTACTTACTTGTCCTCCCTCTTCCTTATACTGTATGTATGGAAAACATGTCATTACATTATTATGTAGTCGTCTTTCAACTGCATTTTGCCATTGGTAGCGCATATGAAATAAAACATGATTTGCATATTGATTTGTTTGTAGAACAGTAGTGCTGTCATGATTTGCAGTACTGTCAAGTATTGTGTGTGTTGAAACCCTTGAAAAAAAATGTAAATAAAACTTAACTTTGGAATAAAGTCATACTTTTTTGTCCTAGTTTAGAAACAGTTTCTGTTGTCACTATTGTTTTGGCTGAGGTCTTTAAGAGCATGTAGACCACAGCCTAGTCATTTCCAAAGAAGTGGCCGCCCAGATAATGATCGATTGCAGAGTAATGAAGGTGGACACAGCATTGGGCTTTCAGGGCAACAACTTCACAGCAACACCAAATGAATGAAATACATTTAGCTCACTATATGTTGTGTGCCCTGAGCAATGAAGTCGATCCCTTGCCGTGCCAAGTTTGGAGAGTGGCGTTGCACAGAGCCATGCATCATGATTCAGATCAGACTCCAGATTCCTCTCAGCAGTTGCAGTGCCTAGTGAAAGCCTACCCACCCCTTGCACAGTCTTCACATTTTGCTGCCGTGAAATGTTACATTAGGAATTACATTCGATTTATTTCCTACCGATGTACACAACCTACTCCACAAGTGAAATAACTGTTATAGAAAATTGTCCAAATGAATACAAATAATAAACATGTATTGATTACTTATATTAGTACTTGGTGAAAATACATTTTGCAGTCATTACAGCTGTGACTCATTTTGATGAAGATCCTACCAAACTTGCACAACTCTCAGGGCAACATATAACCATTGTTTTGGTCAAAATTGCTCAAGCTTGGTACATTTGGTTGGGAATCATTGACGGACAGCAATATTCAAACATTGTCTCTGATTTTCAAGTCAGGAATGGGACTGGACCATTCAGGAACACTCAACACCTCTTTATCATTATAATCTGTGTAATTGTCCAGATGTACCTGTACAACTCTATCCCGGGGTTAGGTTTTCAGAAGACTAGGGTGGGTTTTCCTCTTTTTACCTGGGCTTTGTTACTTTCATATTTATTTTGATTCTGACAAACTTCCCAGCCCCTGCCGGTGACAGGCATACTGTACGTATAACATAATGCTGCCACCACAATACTTTAAAATACAGAGTATCAACCACATTGCATTCACTCCACATTACTGGCCTCCATGACAATGTCAAAATAATGAATCCACTCCAAATCATCTGTTCTGTTTGCAACAAGGCCATTAAGTAATACTGCAAAACAATTTGGCAAATAAATACATTTTTGGGCCTAAATTAAATACTACAGGTTTGGGACAAACCCAAAACAACACAACACAGAGTGAAAGAATTGTGGTGGCAGCATCATGTCAGTGACAGGACGGGAGTTTTTCAAGATTTAAAGAAATATGATAGCAGCAAAGGTAAAAAGTTAGAGGAAAACCTGTTTTAGTCTTCCAAAAACATAACCCTGAGATAAAAATTCTAAATATCAGCGGGACAATTATCCAAATGTTAATGCCAAAGACACACCAGAATGGCTTTCCAAGAGGTGTTGAGTGTTCCTGAGTGGTCCAGTCTCAGTCCTGACTTAAATTAGATTGAATATTGCTGTACATCAATGATTCCTAACTAAATTTACTGAGCTTGAGCTATCGTGGCAAATACAATAAACATATGTTGCCCTAAGAGTGCAAAGATGTTAGAATCTCATTCAAAATGATTCACCGCTGTAATGGCTGCCAAAGGTGCTTCCACCAAGGGGGTGTGAAGACATATGCAACCAAGACATCTTCGTTTTTGTGTTATTAATTTTGTAATAAAATAAAAACAAATCTTTCACTTTAAAATTGTGGAGTAGGTTATGTAGATCTTTCGAAAAAAACATCTAAATGTTATTCCTTTTTAGATAACATTTTAAGGCAGCAAAAGACTGTGAAGAGTGTGCAATCGGTGTGTAGACTTTTACTAGTCACTGTAACTGGTGCATGTTCTGTAGACAGGAGCCACACACATTTCAATATTTACATGATGCAACCGCCATGAGCGAAGCCATGCAGTGTCACTTAACCAGAGGAAGGAACAACATCTCTATGTATATAACTTATTTTCCTTCCCGCTCATGTGATGCAGGAATAGACAAACATCTTGGCAGCATGCTAGGTTCTTTGCAAAGATCCCTTTTTTAATGATTATTATTCAGGCCGACAGCTGGCAAGAATAGTGGTGCTTCCACAGCTGCGGCGCATCAATCTGACGGTCCACCTGTTGTCTCCTCACTCACACGCCGTGCGCTGCTCGTTAAACAGTGCTGCCTTTCAGGCCGCATCAGCTCAGCCTGGTGATCACCCACTGTGAGACCAGAGCACTGAGAGAGGGAGAGGAGAGGGAGAAAGGAGAGAGAGAGGGATCTGGGGTGCCAGATTGCTGAGCCTGTGAGGTGTTATCCCCGAGATAAATGTGGAGATCTGTGTAAATCCTGCATGTCAATTATGCCATCCTACCTTTTTAGCAAGACCACGAGTCTTTGTGCCGAGCCAGTGTGAGATGGGGAAGAGAAATATAGAAGGATATGTCCAGATCAAGGGGACATGGAGATAGATTTCTAAACTATTTTGCCTTGCAAAAATATTACAATTCACTCGCAAACTCTCAGCTAAGAACTTTTTGAACTTCAAATGATATTCTTAATTAATGTGCACCAGTCTGGTTTTAGACCTGGACATAGCACCATTGAAGCAGCTATGCTTGTCTTAGATTCTGTGTTAAATTTCTTATTTCATAGGAATCACTATGCTGCCACACTTGTAGACCTATCTAAGGCCTTTGATACTGTCGACCATCCCCTACTCATTCAAAGGTTGTCTGAAAAGGGCCTCGACCATGTGTCTTGCAAGTGGTTTGGGAACTATCTGTCAGACAGTACACAATGTGTGCTTTCTGATGGTGTCAAGTTACCTCGATAGCAATAAAGGTGTCCTGCAGGGGTTGATTTTGGGACCTGTCCTCTACTGTATATAAATAATATTGGTCTAACTGCAAAAACAAGCAATATTCATCTGTATGCAGATGACACCGTTATGTACGTTATTGCCCCTACTGCTGACCAGGTTATGTTAGGCCTGCAATCTGATTTTGCTGCCTGGCAGAAAGACCTTGCTGATTTAAAATGGGCACTTAATGCGGAAAAAACTGAATGTATGATGTTATCTAATTCTCAGAGAAATATTTCAGATGGTTTACACATTTATGCCTATAAATATCTAGGCTTTTTGACATTTAAAAACATACGGATGAGCTAGTTAAGAAGCTGCGATTTATAGAAATAGATCACGCCTCTCTCTAACAGAAGGAAGCAGTTTGTACAGGCAACCTTCCTGCCAGCTCTTGATTATGGTGACACCACTACTCTAAAACCCTTGGATACAGTGTACCATAGCGTGCTTATCACAGGTGACAGGTTTAGTACTCATCACTGCATCCTTTATCAAAAGTTCAGCTGGACCTCTCTAAATTCCTGTAGATCACTTCATTTCTCCCATTTTGTTTACAAAGCTCTGCTGCAAACGCTTCTAAAATATGTCACTTCTCTGTTAAAGTAGAAAAATACGGGGCACCAAACCCGCTCACAGGGTTGGTTAACTCTTGAGGTCCCTCATGTCTCTACCAACCTAGGTAAATCAGCCTTTAGTTTTAACGCACCCCATGTTTGGAAAAATTACAATCCTCATTACATCTTGAATCCCTGGTGCCAATAGTTTAGTTCAGAACGAGGAATGAATTCACTGTGGTTTGCGAGCATTTTGGTTGATTGGAATAATTTATTTGTGTTGTTGAAATGTAGTGTATCTGTTGTATTTTGTAGTTTCTTCTTTTTTTCCTGTTTTATTGAATTATCATGTTGATTTGTAAATTGTTTGTTCTCAGGGCACGATTGAGAATGAGAATGCAAGTTAAAAGTGACATTTATGAAACCAAATCCATTGGGAATCCACATCTGTGTTAGAATCAGCCTTCTTAAATTAAACTGCCCCCCTGCAGTTTCCTGTTTCCTTATTAGTATTATTGCAGTGACTGGACTGAACCTTTACTCTTTGTAGCCACGGCCAGTAACCCAATGGCCATGTTGTAGGTTAACAACTGCACACCATAATCACATTCCTGGATCATAATTAACCATGTCTGATTGCATTTTCTAATTTAATTCACTTAAATATTACCAGATTAAAGGATGTTTGATCTTTGAATTAATCATCAACTAGTATTATTTATTTATCCACAACAGTATCAATTACGTAATGTGAGGTATGTATTCCATTACTTCTTTCCAGTAATAAGAGTGTTAACACATCCCTAGAAACACAGAAGTAAATAAGGGCATCTAAAGTGGTCTGTAATGCATAAATTAAGTTGGCACATTAATCACACCATAGAAAAAGGCTGAAAATCCAATTAATTATCTTTGATACTCCTTTAAGATCTGGAGCTGATTATCAACTGTAATCCCTTCTGACCACCATGGAAAGCCACATTATCCACACCCCAAACACAGGAACCTGTTTCATCCTGCAGGCCAGAAGAAAGTAAACCCCGGCCGATGCTCGGCTTTGGCCCCTGTTATTTCTGAGATTTAAGCTCAACAGCTGTATCCTTAGATACTGTCTAATCTGATGTTCACGGCTAAACGCTTATCCTGGGTGTTACGTGCCCATGCCTTTTTACTTTTAATTAGGCCGGTTTTGGGCTTTCGCTTCTCATTACCCTGCCTGTTTAGGGAGCTCCAGCATTATCAGCTGTGCTGAGACATGGCTGGGTCTACCAGGGAGAGATAGCAGTGCCTCAGTATATATAGTATACTGCTGGTCTCAGCTTGCTAAGAGCATATCTGAATCCCGAAGGCATGCCGAATAGTGAACTGCATGACCAATGGAGGAGCAACTATGGTGGTTAAATATGCAACAGGCCCTGCTCTCCGACTCGTTTCCACAGGATCAAGAACCTATAGGCCTTCACCTGCAGTCTCTCTACTGCGAGGAGACATACTGTAGACACACATCGCTTTGAGCATACCTACCTTTCCACTTCGAATACTCCTCATGTCATCTCCGTTGGCCGTGAACCTGTCCAACAGAAATGAGCAAAGGCGTGTCACGTGACACATTCATCTTTTATTTAATCACTGTTAAAGAGGGATGGCGCTGTGCTTTTCCCCACACACAGTGTGAGGTGTGCAGAGGAACGCTCTCTTTCATTCAAAATGAAACATGAGTGCGTCAGTCTATTTACTTCGGCAGAAAATAGTGGGACTTAAAAGCTTTTCATGCGTATTTGTGCGTCATGGTCTCTCCGGGTAGAAGTGGCAAAGTCAGTGGGTTTAAGTGTGTGTGGACTACACTCTTAGAAAAAATCGATCTATCAATCAATCAATGAAATGTATTAATAAAGCCCTTTTTACATCAGCCGATGTCACAAAGTGCTATACAGAAACCCAGCCTAAAATCCCAAACAGCAAGCAATGCAGATGTAGAAGCACGGTGGCTAGGAAAAACTCCCTAGAAAGGCAGGAACCTAGGAAGAAACCTAGAGAGGAACCAGGCTCTGAGGGGTGGCCAGTCCTCTTCTGGCTGTGCCGGGTTGAGAAAAAATTGTTCTTCGGCTCTCCCCATAGGATAACCCTTTTTGGAACTCAAAATAGTTCTAGCCTAAACCAAAAAGGGTTCTTCAATGGGTTCTCCTATGGGGACAGCCGAAGAACCCTCTTAGGTTCTAGACAGCATTTTTTTTTCTAAGAATGTAGGTGAGACGTCCAGGCTGTGAGCCCCGGGGCTGTAATGGAACTACAGTCATGGGGGCTACTGTCCGTTTCTTTGTTATTTCTCCACCTAGCAGACTGTTTGTGTTCATACCATGCACAACATCCTTGTTTTTGTTTGTCTGGTTGCAGGTGACACTATCCTAGATTTGTATGGTTTGACAATGGTTTGTGTCATTTCATGTCCACCTGTGTTAATTTCATTATGTATTACCAAGTAAGAGCTTGAAAATATTACTTTGAAAGATATGAATGAATCCAGTCTCTTTAGATACACAGCCATAGGGGGTGAAATGTGTCACTCTGGCTGCACATTCACAAACATGAGATATTCATGTCCTTAAAACTGCATGGGGCAGTCAATAGAGATCCTATCTAATTCCTAATTCTGTGGGGTAGTCTTTCTATCTCATATGAGGATGAAAACATGTATTTCTTTTGTTGGGGAGACAAAGTTGTGCGGCATGATGCACCAACATACATATGCTATTTTCATGAACAGCAGACATTTTTCTTGTGTGCCAAAATGCTTACTTATCCAAATCTCCTGGGTGTTTATATATTTCCTGAGATGTTTCATTTACTGTCTGACAGCGTCAGAATCTCAGCCTTTTGAGACAACATTCTTTTATTTTTTGTGGATATTTTTTTTGAATACCTGTGTGTTTAGAACAAAGACAATCTATGAAGCGTTTTTTTTTGTTAGGTGTTAAACAATGTACGTCCTTGAGTACTTTGTGGTTTGACTTCCAAATATGGAGCCCTAGTCTGTCTATTGCTCTACCTGTGATGTGAATGTTAAAATCCTAACACTCTTGGCTTCATCCGGCTTCTCAAACACATTAACAAAACGATGGTCTCTGGCCTGATGTTTTTTTTGATGCAGGCATTTTTGGTGAATTGGCAGCACAGGTACATAGGACTGTACTGAAAAGCAATAGCCAAGTATCATAGAAAGAGGCTCTTGTGGAATTACATAACGGTGCCTCTCTCACAACCCTGGAGCAGTGCCAGTGACAGCCGTGAAACACCAGCTAGGCTGGGCCTCTTTTCTCTCTCTAATGCCCTCAGGATATACTCCGGCAACAACCTCCCCTAGTAACCCGTCCTCCATTTTCCTCCATTTGTTGTGGCCCCTATTTAGAGATGTGCTCATTCCAAACGGTTAAGCTGTTAGTGTACAATTCTGGCCTTGACTCATTCTGTACACTGTGTTATATGCACTGGTTTAATACAGCTGATGTAGCGTATGATTCTACACCGTGAATGTAACAATTATACCATCCTTAGGAGCAACGGAGGAGTTCTAGGGCCTATTGTCAGTAGACAGCATGATAGACGCTACAGTGACAGTCACAACATTACGTTGGAACATTTGGAAGGCAGCTGAGAACCCTGCAGAGCTTTGGCAGAGTCAATTGTTATATACCCCTCAAACCTAACTCTGGACCTCGAAGCCAGTTCCACTGTGTTTTTTCATTGTTTCCCTCTAATCAGACACTGATTTAGACCTGGGACACCAGGTATGGGTAATTCATTATCAGGTAGAACAGAAAACCAGCAAGCTCCAGACCTCATAGGGTAAGAGTTGAATACTCCTGTTATAGACAAACGACTTCCTGTGAATGTTCAGAGTTCAGTGGTGGAGATTTTATTCTCCCATATTGTTAGTACACTTAATGTCCACTCATGTGGTTATTATATATTACATAATGCTACCCATTGTGGTCTATAATAGAGGAGCAAAGTACTCCTGAATGAATTGCCGTGGCGGAACTTGAATGAGTGTGAGGGGGGCTCTACGTCTACGAATGCTCTGCTGAGGCTAGCTGCAAGCTGTAAGCTCTCCCATGCACTCGTCTGAATTGCCTGTCGGGATCGATTAGAGGGAGTCAGCATGGACGGTATCCTGGATTTTCTTGCCTTCAGAATTAAGATAATCTCCCGCCGCGCTGTTTGTGATGCCCCTTGTTGACCCTCCTTGAGAATGTGATGTGAGGTCTGTTTGCTCTGCTGTTGGTCCCCCAGCGCTAATATCCTGCAGCCACACACAGCCAATCTCTCCACCGCACACACTCTCATCTGTTCATGTCTCCACTCTGCCCCAATCCTCATCTCCTCTCACCTTATCTTTCACTTCTTATTTTCAGTTATTCTTATCTCCCCTCCCCTCTTTTACCTCACTTGTCACTTTTCATTCGTCCTCACCTTTACTTTCCACACCTCTCATGCTCTCTCTCTCTCTCTCTCTCTCTCTCTCTCTCTCTCTCTCTCTCTCTCTCTCTCTCTCTCTCTCTCTCTCTCTCTCTCTCTCTCTCTCTCTCTCTCTCTCGTAGAATGGTAGATACAATATGTTGGCAGGGAATTCTAAAGTGTGCCTTTTTACCATGCAGAGGCAGACATCTAGCTCGTTTCGTACATGATATTGGTTTGAAAAGGGTCATATAGCTCAATTGAAAATGGTCAATTAGCATTGAAGTGCAAAGTCCAAATGTAAGTGTTTAGCCGGTAGCAAAATATCACAGTTCATGGTCATTTTTCAGGAAAGTCATTTTAGCTCTATATGGAACACTAGTCTTGTATCTAACCTAACCTTGATTCGATGTTACATCATTATTCCTATCCTGCCGTCTTCTCCTTTCAAATCAGCAGACTCCAGTGGCCTCTTGCTTTGCCACGACTTCTTTTCTCTGTCTGTCTGTCTGTCTGTCTGTCTGTCTGTCTGTCTGTCTGTCTGTCTGTCTGTCTGTCTGTCTGTCTGTCTGTCTGTCTGTCTGTCTGTCTGTCTGTCTGTCTGTCTGTCTGTCTGTCTGTCTGTCTGTCTGTCTGTCTGTCTGTCTGTCTGTCTGGGTGGGTGGGTGGGAGTGACTCAGCCCCTTAACATTCTGCAGACGGACTCTTAGAGCCTTTATCAACTGGATTCAAACACAGCACAGTTGAATGATAGTATCCTCGTCAAGCCATTTTGTTATTGTGTTTATCATTCCTAATCCCCCAGGTAATCCCATCGACTGGCTCCATTATGCCCACATGGCCTATACCTTCCAGGGGGAAGGAACATTGCTGGACAGCTAACTCCCTCTCACTCTATCTCTCTCTCTCCCTCTCTCTCCATTTAACTGTCTGGCTCAGATAGGAGTTCATTAGCACTAGATGGTGATGGTCAACAACTTTTCATTGTCATTCCCTGGGTGACAAACTGTCCCCAAATGAATAACTCTGTAGATTCATGAGGTCTGAGAATAACACTCCCTTAATTGGATTCATTTACAGATGATCATCGTCCTCATTAACACCATTTCTGCACAATGATGTAGACTCATCCTTTTATTGCCTCTCCTCCCTCCGGAAATATACAATTATCTTTTTTAAATTGATTTCTGCCACATCCAGAGTTATAACAACTCACACATGCCCACATAAAACTGCTCCGGACAGAACACACACATGCCACACGCACACTAGGTTTATCTCCCCTTTGCATGCACATACATCTAGGTTAGAAGGAGGTTCAGAACATATGTCTCTTTTCATGTTTGTCTGACTCTAATCCACTCTAATCCATTATTTGTCATGCTTAGAGTGCGCTGTAAGTATTAAAGTTTAGGAGGAAAAGGAGATCATGGTGGGACTGGAGAACAGGACTTGGGGCCCTCTCTACTGCAAGCTGACATTATCAATGTCTATAGTGCCTTGAGCAGATCCCTCCCCCCAGTACTGTCCATTGATCTTAGATTTCCCAAGATCCCTCTGAAGGCTGGTGCCTCAACCAACTGTCCAGGAATTTAGGGAGTAGTACACAGAAGTAATGTTATACAGGACACATTTCCCTCAAACGGCCACCGCCCTGCGTCTAACCTTCACTTTGGCTCCTTGAAGTGGTCAAGAGGCTGCATTGGCTAATGCCTCTCCATTTCCTACAGAGCATCGTAAATTAGGTTCTCAGCATGTCGTGTTGGCACAGAGTTGGATAAAGTGCAAGACTGTTCAAACCAAGTGAGCAGTATTCAAATCACACTGGGATTGCTTTCAATGGTATTTCTTTCCTCTCCATTCTTTTCCTGGAAATTGTCAGGTAATCCAATATATATATATATATAGATTGGGCTACTAAATTATATTGTATTTTATATTTCAATGTTCAGTATAAACACATTTGCATGGTTCCTTTAACTATTTGAGTTGTTATCTTGAGGTCTCCATTCAACATTAGGGCGCAAACACAACATGCCTTTCCCACAGCCCTCAAAGATTCTTCACAGTATATTACAATGAAAATGGTAATCTGCTCTGCTCAAATGCATGTTAAACATATTCATATACTGTAGCTTCGCTATGACATTTTGTCTCACCTTTACCGGATCACTTCCTTTTAACACCAATTTTCAACCATACTGCTCAAGAATTCAAGATCTGAATTCCTGTTACATTATGTGAATTCAGTCAGCCAGATGAAGACGTCTAAGCGTAGTCATATCACTAGCAGCACCTCAACAGTGAGGTGCAAAACGACTAGCTATTCATGTTCAGGAGTCTGACTCATTTGTGAGAGACTCATGGTTATCAGTCAAACAATATGACATTTTCATCTGGGGATAATGTGTTAAGCAGATCCCTCTTCCCCGAGGCCTAGAGAAAACGTATTCTCAGACTGAAAGGTACATTTGTCACACTGAGAATTTGATCGGATTTGTGAGTTCCAGAGGTGAAACTCTGACCTGCATGCAGAGATAACAAGATACTTATGCTGGTTTGGGGCAACTTTGGATCCACACTGTATTTTGCACAGAGGAAGAGCTAAGGCAGAGTAAGAAAGAGAAGGCGTGGGAGAGAGAGAACAAAAACAGACTACTGCTCTACTGACAGACTGTTATAGTACCTTTCCAAAAGAAGGCTCAGTCAATCATAACTCAAGGCAGAGGGGAGAGGGGAGAGAGGACGACGTCCATCTCTGGGCTCTCATTCTCCGCGGTGCTCCTTTAACACATTAGAGTGATGGACGTGTGTCAGCCAGCGTGGATCAGGGAGGTGACGTACCGGGATAATTTGCTGTCACGTCTCAGCTGCTTAATGGAACCCACTGGCAGGAGAGCTGAAGGAGAGGCACGGAGAGTGTGGAGATACAGTTCACCAGGACAAGCTGTGCTACTCACTGCTTCCTAAAGCTTACCTGTCAAACACTTCTCACCTGTATGTACAAGCAAGGGTTCAGTTAAAACACCATGTACAAGGTCAATTTACAGTAAAAGCATTTCCACACCACTTTAGAGATGTGTAAAAACATTTAAATAAAAGACAAAGTACTGGTAAATGTACATGACTATAGCATTCAATACCGTTTTGCCTGTAATTAAATTGTAGCACAGAATAATTCTGAATAATAGTAACACATTTAAAAAAGTAATGCCAGCTTGAGTAGTGAGGATGTATTTCTCTCTAGACAGAAAGGAACGATCTGCTTTGTAGATGTTTGTGAAACCAAAAGGCTGTCCTCTTCCCTCAACAATTTGTTCAGACTTGCCTTTCCCACATTGCGTCTCACGTTGTGTTCCTTTTCCCTCGTGTAAATTGTCTTTCTGTTAACAGGATAGGCTGCGTCATAATACAGATCAATGGCACGCGTCAGAACATCAAAGGAGAGTATTAAAAGTGTTGTGACTGGACCATGTTTACAGAGAGATTATAAAAGCGCAGTGGAAGCTTATTCTCTGTCTATTGTTAATTAGCTGTGCTGTGAGATAGCTGAAATAAGAACAATCTGGAACAAGTTGTCAGGCCTTTATTGTTCCAGCTTGGAAAAGGTCAAACATTCCATTCCCTGAAATTTACTCTCGGGGGCTCGGAGCTAAAGCAAACAACCAATAAAAATATCTTCAAGGGGATATTTAGTTCACATTATTATCTGGGTTGGGTAAATTTCAGGCTTATTTACTGATTGCAGACATGGGAAAAATAATTAAATGAAAGACACCAAATGGGCAGTCATTAGGGAAGCAAGCCATTTGTGGGCCTGTGGATCGTGCATTCTGCTGGCTCCTACAGGACAGAGCATCCTCATGGAATCATTGTTCTAATGAGGTTGGCACTATGTTTCCCCGTGCCAGCACAGTGACAAATCACTGTCAAGCTTCCACCAAATGAGGCGTTTTAAAGACAAACAGTAAAATGCCCACCACATGCATTACATTACAGATAGATGTGTGTGTCAGGGAATGGTGCACTCTTGTTTTCTGTCTGGCGGAAAGGGAAGTAGACATCTCTTCTCTAACTGAACTTTTCTAATCCATTAAAGGTTACCCCCTTTGAATCAACACAGCTCCCTTGTTATTTGAGCTTTATCAAAGTATTCACGTTGCATTAACATATTGAGAGCTTGAGACTATAATGTTCATAAAAGAGAATTCTTAGATAATTGGCTTTAACATTTTCGAACCCTCATTGGTTTGAAAGGTGTCAGCAATTTTGATCTAGAATTCTTTTGAACTTCACATGAATTGGGGGTACAGTATTTACAGTACTCTATAGGTAGAGAACAATGAACAGAACAAGGCTACGTCAATAACACATTTTTGACAAAAATGCAGATAGAACCTTATAATCCCAAACTTTTGATATTATGTAGATAGTTGATTGAATTTGCAAACATTCATCTACAGTTGAAGTCAGAAGTTTACATACACTTAGGTTGGAGTCATTAAAACTTGTTTTTCAACCAGTCCACAAATTTCTTGTTAACAAACTATAGTTTTGGCAAGTCGGTTAGGACATCTACTTTCTGCATGACACAACTAATTTTTCCAACAATTGTTAACAGACAGATTATTTCACTTATAATTCACTGTATCAAAATTCCAGTGGGTCAGAAGTTTACATACACTAAGTTGACTGTGCCTTTTTAACAGCTTGGAAAATTCCAGAAAATGATGTCATGGCTTTAGAAGCTTCTGATAGGCTAATTGACATCATTTGAGTCAATTGGAGGTGTACCTGTGGATGTATTTCAAGGCCTACTTTCAAACTAAGTGACTCTTTGCTTGACATCATGGGAAAATCAAAAGAAATCAGCCAAGACCTCAGAAAAAAATGGTATACCTCCACAAGTCTGGTTCATCCTTGGGAGCAATTTCCAAACGCCTGAAGGTACCACATTCATCTGTACAAACAATAGTACGCAAGTATAAACACCATGGGACCACGCAGCCATCATACCGCTCAGGAAGGAGACGCGTTCTGTCTCCTAGAGATCGTACTTTGGTTCGAAAAGTGCAAATCAATCCCAGAACAACAACAAAGGACCTTGTGAAGATACTGGAGGAAACAGGTACAAAAGTATCTATATCCACAGTAAAACGAGTCCTATATCGACATAACCTGAAAGGCCGCTCAGCAAGGAAGAAGCCACTGCTCCCAAACCACCATAAAAAAGCCAGACTACGGTTTGCAACTGCACATGGGGACAAAGATCTTTTTGGAGAAATGCCCTCTGGTCTGATGAAACATAAATAGAACTGTTTGGCCATAATCGCCATTGTTATGTTTGGAGGCTTGCAAGCCGAAGAACACCATCCCAACCGTGAAGCATGGGGGTGGCAGCATCATGTTGTGAGGGTGCTTTGCTGCAGGAGGGACTGGTGCACTTCACAAAATAGATGGCATCATGAGGGAGGAAAATTATGTGGATATATTGAAGCATCATCTCAAGACATCAGTCAGGAAGTTAAAGCTTGGTCACAAATGGGTCTTCTAAATGGAAAATGACCCCAAGCATACTTCAAAAGTTGTTGCAAAATGGCTTAAGGACAACAAAGTCAAGGTATTGGAGTGGCCATCGCAAAGCCCTGACCTCAATCCTATAGAAAATGTGTGGGCAGAACTGAAAAAGCATGTGCGAGCAAGGAGGCCTACAAACCTGACTCAGTTACACTAGCTCTGTCAGGAGGAATGGGCCAAATTCACCCAACTTATTGTGGGAAGCTTGTGGAAGGCTACCTGAAACGTTTGACCCAAGTTAACTTCTTATGGATGGTGGCAGTATTGAGTCACTTGGATGACTGACGTGCCCAGAGTAAATTGCCTGCTACTCACTCCCAGAAACTAAGATATGCATATTATTAGTATTTGTATAGAAAACACTCTGAAGTTTCTAAAACTGTTTGAATGATGTCTGTGAGTATAACATAACTCATATGGCAGGCAAAAACCTGAGAAAAAATCCAACCAGGAGGTGACTTTATCTAGATTTTCTATCTAATCCCTGTTCAAACTACAGTGTCTGTGGGGTCATTTTGCACTTCCTAAGGCTTCCATTGGCTGTCAACAGTCTTTAGAAACTTGTTTCATCCATCTACTGTTATGGGCAGAGAATAGGAGCTCAGTCAATCAGTGGACTGCCTGGGAGCAGTGAGTTGTTTACTGCGCAGGCACACTTGGCACGCCGCTCCTTCTTTTTCTACTGTAATGAATACGCTATTGTCCGGTTGGAATATTATCAACGTTTTATGTTAAAAAAGACCCTAAGGATTGATTGTAAACATCGTTTGACATGTTTCTACAAACGGTAATGGAACTATTTGACTTTTTGTCTCTGGTTTTACGCTCACGCGTTATGCCTTTGGATAGTGATCTGAACGCGTGAACAAAACGGAGGTATTTGGACATAAATATGGAGTATTTCCAATAAAAATAACATTTCTTGTGGAAGTGGGAGTCCTGGGAGTGCATTCCGACGAAGATCAGCAAAGGTAAGGGAAGATTTATAATACTAATTCTGAGTTTAGTTGACTCCAGAACTTGGCGGGTAACTGTATAGCTTGCTTTGATGGCTGAGCTCTGTACTCAGAATATTGAAAAATGTGCTTTCGCCGTAAAGCTTTTTTAAAATATGACACAGCGGTTGCATTAAGGAGTAGAATATCTATAATTCTTTTCAATAACTGTTGTAAAGTTTATCAACATTTATGATAAGTATTTTTGTAAATATATGTGCTCATTCACCGCAAGTTTTGGTGGAAATACATTTTCTGAACGTCACGCGCCAATGTAAAATGGGGTTTATGGATATAAATATGAACTTTATCGAACAAAACATACATGTATTTTGTTACATTGAGTCCTGGGAGTGTCATCTGATGAAGATCATCAAAGGTTAGTAATTCATTTTAGCTGTATTTCTGGTTTTTGTGACGCCTCTCCTTGCTTGGAAAATGGCTGTGTGGTTTTTCTTGTTTAGGTGCTGTCCTAACATAATCTAATGTTTTGCTTTCGCCGTAAAGCCTTTTTGAAATCGGACACTGTGGTTAGATTAAGGAGAATATTATCTTTAAAATGGTGTATAATACTTGTATGTTTGAGAAATTTTAATTATGAGATTTTTGTTGTTTTGAATTTGCCGCCGTGCACTTTCACTGGCTGTCGTCATATCGATCCGCTAACGGGATTCAAGCCATAAGAAGTTCAACAATTTAAAGGCAATGCTACCAAATAATAATTGAGTGTATGTAAACTTCTGACCCACTGGGAAAGTGATGAAAAAAATAAAAGCTGAAATAAATCATTCTCTCTTCTATTATTCTGACATTTCACATTCATAAAATAAAGTGGTGATCCTAACTGACCTAAAACAGGGAATTCTTACTAGGATTAAATGTCAGGAATTGTGAAAAAATGAGTTTAAATGTATTTGGCTAAGGTGTATGTAAACTTCCGACTTCAACTGTACAATACACAGTTTTCTCTGACTGTGCAAGATCTGTCTCATGTGTATGAAAGCCTCCTAACAGCAGCATTGTGTAGGAGCAGTGCAGGGGGAGCTACATGTACAGTGCTGCTAGTGTAACATTACGGTTGTTTTTGCCCCAATGGCATTAGTACGGTTCATAAGCCTGATGTATAGTCACATTAGCAGAGCCACATCTCCACTGACACGTAAAGGGCAGACCCGGGATTCGAACTGCAAACCCTCCAGCTGCTGGCTCGCCTCTCTTACCTCTAGGCTAATTGCCGCCATAATGGTCCATAATGAAAATGGTGCCACCATGGTCCTCTAGAGTGTGTCCCTGGAAGCTACGGTAGGCTTGTTTTGCACACAGTCGTTTGCAGAAAGGAAAGTCATCCTGTGTAGCAACGTACCAATGTCCCATCAGTCCCCTGATGGTTGTCTAGGTAAGGGTGTTGGAGGCAAATCTCTCACCTCCCATCCTCAGAACAGTGCTACAGTATATGCAACACGTTACTCTCTCAGGTGCACACAATTTCTGCCATGACTTTCAAAGATTTCCATGAATAATGCAATTGTTTCAAAGGAAAACATTTGAATTACCCAAGAGCAAGGACAAATACCTTTTAAGTTCCATTTCATGTTACTTACTTCGGTTGAATTATTCATTTTCTGACGTAGGCTCGTGTGGTAACCATGTGAACTGTGAATCTGAGTCTACTTTATACTCAGGCACTTATTACATTTCAATGAATCCACCTCTCGGTTCAGAAGGTATGGTACCTTTATGGCATAGAAAGGCGTGGTCAAGACTTCCCTAGATAATGTGGGTGTTTCCTTAAAAGCTAGAACCTTAAAACCTCAGTTAATATGGAGGGAAAGGGCATTATGTCGAGTGTGTGCGATTGCCTAAGGCAGCACATCTTGGTTCTTTAATATAGCCCATGGCTGTTGAATGGTGGTGAGGAGATATGGGTGTTAATGGACTGCTCTTCTGGTTATCAGCATAGAAACAGTATTACTACTACTAAGTGCTTATATAACCATATTAAGCACCATGTAACTCAGGCACGTACTGTTAGAATGTTTAGCTGGTAGAGTAGTGTGCCACTAGTGCTAATAGTGTTTCCAGTCCATTAGCACTGGAATAATAGAAAAGAGAAAGATATATATATATATATATATATATATATATATATATATATATATATATATATATATACAGTACCAGTCATACGTTTGGACACAGCTACTCATTCAATGTTTTTTCTTTATTTTACTATTTTCTACATTGTAGAGTAATAGTGAAGACATCAAAACTATGAAATAACACATATGGAATCATGTAGTAACCAAAAAAGTGTTAACCTGTTAGGGCTAGGGGGCAGTATTAACATGGGTGGATAAAAAACGTACCCGATTTAATCTGGTTACTACTCCTGCCCAGTAACTAGAATATGCATATAATTATTGGCTTTGGATAGAAAACACTCCAAAATTTCTAAAACTGTTTGAATGGTGTCTGTGAGTATAACAGAACTCAAATGGCAGGAAGATTCTCAAACCTGAGAAGATTCTGTACAGGAAGTACCCTGTCTGACCATTTCTTGGCCTTCTTTGCCATCTCTATCCATTACAAAGGATCTCTGCTGTTACGTGACACTTCCTACGGCTGCCATGGGCTCTCAGAAGGCGGCAAAAAGCTGAATCGTGGCTTTGGAGGCTCTGGCTGAAAAAAAGTAGCGCGTTTGGGTAGTGGCTGGTTACAGTACTGTGAGACTCAGGCGCGTGCCCGCGTCGACCGAATGCTTTGTTTTCTTTCCTCTGTTTACCTAAATGGAGATTCCCGGTCAGAATATTATCGCTTTTTACGAGAAAAATGGCATAAAAATGGATTTTAAACAGCGGTTGACATGCTTCGAAGTACGGTAATGGAATATTTAGAATTTTTTTGTCACGAATTGCGCCATGCTCGTAACCCTGATTTACCATTTCGGATAGTGTCTGGAACGCACGAACAAAACACCATCCCACCTCCTCCTCTATGCTTCACTGTGGGAACCACACATGCAGAGATCATCTGATCACCTACTCTGCGTCTCACAAAGACATGGCGGATGTAACCAAAAAACCTACATTTGGACTCATCAGACCAAAAGACAGATTTCCACTGGTCTAATGCCTATTGCTCGTGTTTCTTGACCAAAGCAAGTCTCTTCTTCTTATTGGTGTCCTTTATTAGTGGTTTCTTTCCTGCTGCATGAAGGCCTGATTCACACAGTCTCCTCTGAACAGTTGATGTTGAGATGTGTCTGTTACTTGAACTCTGTGAAGCATTTATTTGGGCTGCAATTTGAGGTTCAGTTCACTTTGTGAACTTATCCTCTGCAGCAGAGGTAACTCTGGGTCTTCCTTTCCTGTGGCGGTCCTCATGAGAGCCAGTTTCATCATAGCGCTTGATGGTTTTTGCAACTGCACTTGAAGAAACTTTCAAAGTTCTTGACATTTTCCGAATTGACTGACGTTCATGTCTTAAAGTAATAATGGACTGTTGTTTCTCTTTGCTTATTTGAGTTGTTCTTGCCATAATATGGATTGGTCTTTTACCAAATAAGGCTATCTTCTGTATACCACCCTTACTGTACCTTGTCACAACACAACTGATTGGCTCAAATTCATTAAGAAGGAAAGAAATTCCACAAATTAACTTTTAACAAGGCTACCGGATATTTAAATACAGCAAGAATCCAAATTAAACATGCATTATCTAGCTAGCTAGTAATTAACATTATATTACAATATTCTAGAAGTGTTAAATAGCTAGTGCTATCTCGTCAATTTGCAAAGAAGAACTTGGCTAACTTAGCTAACGTTAACGTCATTACTATGTTGGCTGTAATGTCTTTACATGATAGCTAACTAACTAACGTAGCTAACTAACTTACCGGTCGCACAGTGCCTCTACCACCATCTCTATGATGGACGACACCTTCTCCTCCAGCTGGTCTCTCAGCTCTCTTCTTCTTAGCAGCCGACTTGATGTCGGAACACTTCTTTTTTACAGCGTCACTGTCCCTTGCCATACCCCCGACGGCAGAGACAGACTTGGCCACTCTCGCCCATCCTTTCTTTTTTGTCTCTGCAGTGACCCTGCAGTTATCAAGTCTCCACAACAGCAACCTTTTCCTGGCTGCTATTTCCTTCAGCATCACTTCAATCTCTTTTCTGGTTACCCATTTTTGATTTTGATATAGCTAGTCTGCTATAATGTGTGAAAAATAACAAAATAACCAAATCCGATCATCCCTGTCACATAGGCTTATTTATTGGTTTCAAGCACGTCACTAATGTCAATGCCACATAAGAAGATATTTACGAAGTTCTTAAAAAATATATTTATAAAGTTCCTAAGAAAACTACGAATTCCTAAGAACATTTTGAGGAATTGCATTTACGAACTATCTTATGAACTTCCTATTTTTTCCTTAAGAAACTTCTTACGAATCCGGCCCCAGGTGACTACCTCATGAAGCTGGTTGAGAGAATGCCAAGAGTGTGCAAAGCTGTCATCAAGGCAAAGGGTGGCTACTTTGAAGAATCTCAAATATAAAATATATTTTGATTTGTTTAACACTTTTTTTGTTATTACATGATTCCATATGTGTTATTTCGTAGTTTTGATGTCTTCACTATTATTCTACAATGTAGAAAATAGTAAAAATAAAGCAAAACCCTTGAATGAGTAGGTGTTCTAAAACTTTTGACTGGTACTGTATATCGGTCAGAGAGCAGCTTTCAAGCAATAGGTGTGATTTCAAATAAATACAGAGGCATTAACACTACTGTACTGTACACCAGAGGCAGTAACACTACTGTACTGTACACCAGAGGCAGTATTGCTACTGTACACCAGAGGCAGTAATGCTACTGTACACCAGAGGCAGTAATGCTACTGTACACCAGATTCAGTAACACTACTGTACAACAGAGGCAGTAACGCTACTGTACACCAGATTCAGTAACACTACTGTACTGTACACCAGAGGCAGTAACACTACTGTACTCTACACCAGAGGCAGTAACACTACTGTACACCAGAGGCAATAACGCTACTGTACACCAGATTCTGTAACACTACTGTACTGTACACCAGAGGCAGTAACACTACTGTACACCAGAGGCAGTAACGCTACTCTACACCAGATTATTCTGTAACACTACTGTACTGTACACCAGAGGCAGTAACACTACGTACACCAGATTCAGTAACACTACTGTACTGTACACCAGAGGCAGTAACACCACGTACACCAGATTCAGTAACACTACTGTACTCTACACCAGAGGCAGTAACGCTACTGTACTGTATACCAGAGGCAGTAACACTACTGTACTGTACACCAGAGGTAGCTACAGTAATGGTAGTGGTGCATAGGAAACAAAGCATTTGGGCTTGAGGGTTTAGCTTCACCTCTTGTAAATTGTAGTCGTTTACTTGTCTATGGTAATTAGTCGAACCTTTCTGTTACTGCGGGCTAATAAACAGCAGTCCACTGAAAATGAAGGATGCTGGAGATGCTGGTACAGAGTACAGCTTGTGGACATGTTTTTGCCAATTACTCCAATCTGTAGCTACTCCTTGTCTGCACTCCAGGTGCAATACATGTTGCACCGTTGAAAGGCGAGCTCATCAATCTATTTTGGGGCGCATTGACTGGTGTTTCTTTGCTTGGAGATTGTAAACGGCTCTGTCCCCTTGTGCTGCTGTTTGATTGACATGGCAGGAGTCCCAGTCTGGGCTAAGCCTCAGCAGGCTCTCAGAGTGTCTCTCTAATGAAGTCCTCACGCTTCAGGCACATGAACACAATACAACACAGAGCCCTGGAGCAGGCAGGGGGGCAGGGAGGTGTGGCGACAACAAGCAAACAAAGAATTGCGTGAATTTGCCGAGTCACAAGTCACTCGTGGAGTGTCTTGCAGCAGTGTTAAAAAATGTATAAAAAATCAAGACTGGATCATTGGGCTCAAGCTTTGAGTGAGCCAATATTATTATTTGAAACTAATAATTGAATGCATAATGTTTTCCTTTGTAAGCACTTATGTGCAATTCCATCATGCTTCAGAATCATTCTAGATACATGACATTGACCCAAAAGATATACGTAGATTGTTTCGTGTCCCATTTTGTTTTGTGTCCTCTAAAATAGCTGAGAATGTGCAATTTACTTTAATTTGGCATAATTATCATTCAATTAAATTTAAGAAAATGAATTTCTGCATCTTAATAGTTGAATGGCATCTACCCCTTGTATCAAGCATAACTAAATAGGCTAGGGTTATTAAGGATGGTTAACATGTCAAGCAACCGTTTAAAGAGGTCCACAAATCTTAGAAAATACAGTCTTGATATTTTCTAATTATTGCATCAAACCTGTATGGTGTGAGCTATAGAATGCTAGACCACAGCTGTGTTTGGAACATGTTTTTGCACTGAGATGCTCTGGATTCTAAGCTACAGTAGACGTCGACACTGTGGCTTTATCAGACCCAAAGGCACACTACCAGCTCTCTCAGGCCCTTTAAAGAATCAACTGTGACAACAGTCATTAATATGACGACGTTGTGTAATGCTTAGAGTGCAAACACTTAGCTACTGAATCTTTCCACTATTGAGCACTCTTGAAGTAAACTGAAAAAAATCAGCTGCGGGACAATTTTATTACAATTTGTCCGTTTCTTGATTTAAGAATCCATTTGTGTTTGATCACTTAGAGAATCCAAGAGGCTCGTCGTTTTAGAGAACCTAGTGTGTGATTTTCTGCAAAAACGAATGCTCTCAAGGCTAAAATAGTGTCAAGAATTGGTCCAGCAATATGTGCAAGGCTATTGACATTGGTGTCTATATTCAGAAGGGCCACCCAGCTCTTGTGAAAGATCCAGGTTATTGTGTGGTTATTTATTGAGCTCATACTGCAGCCAGAACAAAGTGCCCTAACCTGGCAAGTAGGATGTCGTGGTGGTAAGTGATTTCCAGAAGCTTCAGTGGGCCACATTGCAGCAGAAGCCCAGTGTGCTCTGAATGATAACATGCTCATAACGGAATCAGAAGCAGCAAATTGATTTTCCACTTTTAGTTTTATCAATGTTGAATATTTGAATGGGCATACATTAACAGTGTGGGAGGGCTTGGCCGGATGGCTGGATGACTGTTCACATTCACAGATTGCTTTGGAGCATTGGACAAGGATGTGTTTAAAGTACAGGGCACTTCTCTCTGTTCCGTAAAGCAGCTAGGAGATGGTGTCTCGTAACATAAGCTTGTTAAACAAACTCCTGAAGCAGGAGCAGAACACTTGGCCTGCTACCGTTCCTCCTGTAGAGAGTACTGGATGTGTGCATTGGGCTAGTTCAACACAGCCCTAATGATTGGTGGAGCCCTACAGTCAGCCACCCTCAACATTGCAAGTCCTTACCTTCAACTCGATACTTTAAAGGAGTTAGGTGAAATAGGGGAAAGACAGCCTGGGTCATTTCTTCATTGTGGATTGTCCAGAAGGAATGTACAAACCTCTCGCATCGTTCACTACAATACAATTCAGTCAAGCCACAGGCACACCACTAGTTAACGCTCTTCAAGTCATTTGCAATCTGCAATTGTTTTGTTTATGCATTTGGAGAGGACAATGTTATTTGTTCCAGCATCATGCCTCAAGCTTGCTGAAAATGTGAAGGACATCAACATGCAGCACAGGGTGCGGAGACTTACACCTCACAGTGCTCTGCTTCCATCAATTAGTGTGCAACTGGCCTTAATGGGGGGCTCACTACACAGTATCCTCATGGAATATCATTCCTGTTTACCCTTTACAGGCCACACCCTTCATTCAGATCTACATGCATAACTTAATTTCACACAGAAGGGAGGCATTTATTATACATGTGTAAATGAGAAGATATTTGTTTCCATGGTGCTGTAGCTCATTATTCTGTGGCATTGTGCGGTCTGACACAATACATCTGCAGGCCAATGTCACCAGGAGTTCATTTTGGATTAGCTAGTTGTTCTCCAAGTCTAGAATAGTACATTTTGAATATGTCCAACTTACTCCGATTAATATTCTTCTCAGACAGAGAGAGGAACTTTATGACTCAGCACTGTGATGCTCTGCAGTGCTCCAGTGATCCTGCTCAATGTCCCCAGAATTCCACTGAGTCCAAACCCACTAATGGCACTGATGACAATAGTTATCTCCATCTTTTTCTGGCAGGGAGAGTTGTTGAGAGACCAGGAGGCACTGCAGGCCTTCTCACTCTAATTTCAAGCTTGGGCCATATCAGGAGATGATCTACCCCTAACTGTTTTGATGTTTTGCTGATATTCTCTGGATGAGATCTTGGACATAATTCTGTTGTGCCTCCAGAGTTTTGTTAACAAATCTGTTCCCACCTGACTTCCTTATAACATTAACTTGAATATACATTTCAGTGAGAAGTGTCGGTTATCGACGTTCTTGGTTGTGATCCAGGTAGCAGGCTCAGCTGTATCCCTCAACGAAAGTGTACCCCGCGAGGACTGTTAATTAGCCTCACTTTTGTTTTCTGTTTCCTGATTAGCCCGCTACAGTACTCCAGCCCTGTAGCAGGGGTTACAAAGGAAATGAAATCTTCCACATGGAAACAGATACATAAATATGATGTGTTACTTGATATGTTTCATTAATAACTGAATACCAAGAGCTGGTTAAAAATAGATGTTCTTCAGGCTGCTATATTGTGATGAAAAATGCATCAGGAACCAGTGAGCAGGCTACTTGTTTCATGGTGTTGTGTTCTAGTTTCACTGGATTATCTAAGAATTATTTCAACCCGACTTGAAAAAGACTTCACACAAGGAAGTCAGTTGTTTGCGTCAGCATGTTGACTTGTGGTGTTTCAGAGGTTTACAGATGGGTTAAGAGATTTAATGACAACTATTCTAAAGCTCATCTCATCACTGATCTCTTCTGTTAATTATAGCGGGTCACACTTATAACAAACTACACTATGAACAAAATATCTGTTGATAAGCAACTGCATGTTAAGGTTACGTTTACGTTTAGGGTTAGGTTTAGAATCAGGGTTAGGATACGGATTAAGGTTAGTGCTAGGGTAAGTGTTAAGTTTAGGGTTAGGATAAGGGTCAAGGTTATTGTTAGAACTAGGGTCAGGGTTAGTAGATAGTTAGCTGAAATGTTACTGATCTATCCAAACAGTGTTACCTTATAGTGTGCCGTTCATGTTCGAACAATACCCAATCCATCAGTCACTTGGTGTCTTCATGTAGCTTCGTCTTTATTGTACTGAAAGCACACAATGTTGGAAGAATCCTTTCTATTCCTGAAAATAACCTCTATCCATTAGTGTCTTAAGGGTTCCCACACTTTCCTTTTTGTGCCTCAGAAGCAATCCTAGATTACCATTATACACTGGATTTCCATGCAACTCTCCGTAGCTTTTGACGCCCCGGAGAAAAGCTGCTCAAAGCAATAATAGCCCCAGAGTAAAAAACACATGCAGCGAGCTGTTATACTGTCATGCTAATCTTTCCACCCTACATATCCAGTATAATAACACATTATTGCCTGTGCCACTTAAAATATCCTGTTTTGATTAAGTATAAAAGTCATTATGGCCTTTTAGAAATCTCTATGAAGATGCTCTTGGTGAATGATTCTTGAGAGCAAAAACAGGCAAGGGAGTACATTAATCTCTTTGTCACATCTGTGTGTATGAGGCCATTCGCAGGAGCACATTACTATTCAGACACAGAGCCTTCCCAAAGAGGCAAAGATCAGCCACTAAATGAATAATTCCCCCGGCAAAGTACACAGAAACCCCCTGAGTGCATGTCATTTAACAGCTTCCCCTAGCATTCCTCAGTGTACCATTCAGTCCTCTTTGATTTTAGAGCAGAACAGCCATGTTCACACCCACCAGTCCCTATACTCCATTTGAAAGTCGATGTAACAAAAGATGTTGAAATTCAGCCTTGCACAGATCTGCATAGTCCTCTTTTACAGGGCAAGAGTTAAGTGTACAGCTTTTAGGTGTTATAACATTGAGCGCGACATTTGTTACATTGACAGATTGAAGCATTAACTCTCCATAATGGAATAGTGAGCAGACATCATATTTGGACATGAAGAGCTTCTAATAGGACAGTGGGTGGGTGGGTGGGTGGGTGGGTGGGGGGGGGTGGGGGGGGGGGTCCATACAGTCATGACAATGTCATCTTGATGTATTCATGACGTGATGACATTTTTAGATGGCTCATGAATGTTATATGAACGTTAGCATTTCGACTGACAGGTCGTAAAAGGTGAAAGCCATCAAGTAATGATGGGATGTTATTGTAAAACAGTGTACTTGAAGAGTTTCACTCTTTTTGTAATTGTGGCGTTTGTCAGAGGATTAACATTAGCAAACATGTAGGCGTTACAGTACAGTACACATTACACAAATGCGCCACTACACCTCCAGAGTCCAATTAAGACATAGTGTGCATGATGCCAACATTCGCTGCTGCTATCAATTCATGCAACCCTTTCTAGAGTAGTCAGTCAACCTCACTATTACAGCTGGTCATGAGCATTAAGCTGAAAAATGAGTTAGTCATGCTGACCAAAATTTCTGACAAAAATATCAAATAAAAAAACTTTGAACTGTGCTCCTCCCTCGTGTCCTGAGGTCCTTCCTTTAACTAAGGTAGTGCGTTAATAAGCATGTTGTTATGATTCGTTTTTAGCTTATTAGCATTTTGGTGGTTGGTTCAATGAGATCGCCTGAAGATTCCAGCTCCCAGCTCCCCGTGGACTAAAGAAATGTATCTGACACGTGTTGTGTTGGTCTCACACTTCTTTCAGTATAACAACTCATCTTAACATTCCAAGTACACATGCTTGTACAATAATGCCATATACCTTCAATATTGAACCAGTAAACTTGTAGTAAAAGTATCTGGAAACCAATTTTGTTTGAAATGTGTTTGGAAGGGCCAGAGAATATATACATTGCCTGATGGTAGACAATAATACTGTATAATCTATTTTTGGCATGTTCATTTCAAGGATTTCGGTGTGTTTTGTTTTCCTAGTGGCTTGCTGTTTGCAGGTCCATCAGAAAAGTCCTACTCTCTCAGTCTCCCTAGTGGGAACTAACCGTGTGGCTCCTCGCTTCCATGCCTCCAGGTCTAAGGGAGAGACTGACTCACTCAGATGTGAAATCAAGTTTACAAAAACAGGGTCTGCTTTCCTACTGGATCTTGTGCATAGCCCAACAAAGTGAGAATTCAACAAATACGAAACAAATAGTTGCCTCTGAATATTATCCACATGGTCTTCCTGTAATCAGTCTTTTCCACCCAAACTTAACTTAATTGCCTGAATCCATTGTTTTTATTAGCTTGGATGCACTGCATTTAGAAAGGTTGGTTGCATTGCACCACCACAGATATAGTCACTTTTCAATCCAACTGATGATTAATTGTGTGGTCTAAATATTTCCATTTTAGAAACCACTATAATGATGGTTTGACTATCCAGATCTGTTTACACTTGATTGATATCCAGATACAAAGGATCCCTCCGGAGGTAGTCAGGAAGATCTGATCACAATCAGATCACTATGCGTCTTTTAATCATCTATACCCGTTTAACAAAATGTGTGCACAATCACAATGTCGACAAGATCAGGACAAAGGACGCATGTTAGAACCAGGTGTAAACGGGGCTTCTGTTTCCATCATGTGGAGGCTGTTCTTTGTCATAGGGTGTCCCTGCGATGACTGCCTAAGCATAATCCCAGTGTGTGCATCTCAGCCCATCACAGAGAAGAATTATAGGGATACTCATGAATGCACGACTGCATACTTCTTCTCTTAAAATGACCTCCAAGACAGCCAGCCGCAAGAGGCAAAGCCCTCAGTCCTCTCTTATGGTCGTCTTTCTTTTAAGACACCTCAAATCAAATCAAAGTTTATTGGTCGCGTACACAGTTTAGCAGGTGTTATAGCAGGTGCAGCGAAATGCTTATGTGACTAGGTCCTAAAAATGCAGTAAAACCTTACATCATCCTTATGGTTTCACTGTGTGTTCCTGTGCTGTGTAGTGCTGCATTTGTCTCCAACTCTGCCTTTTGGGAATATTCCCTTGGAATTATGCTCTTGTACAAAAATCCACCGTATTTAGCAATTCATTTTCTTCTTCTACAAAGCTTTTGTGAGCCTATGGCATTTTTTCATACCTGGAAGATTATTTGAGTTTTTATCTCATTTTTGTATTTGTATTTTCTGCAGATCACACATTATTAAATATAGGATATTTTCAGAGCAAAGATACACATACTAACCCATATTTTCTTTCTGTTCAAAATGATCTTTCAGTTAATTGGCCAGGGGTTCTTTTATTATTCATGGAATTCTTGGGGAATTCCAGTGCTCTTTTTGTTTTCAGATGGATCCATCCATTCCATTGTGAAATCTCTCATCCCGTCTCTGTTGTTTTCTTTGTACATTCGTTAAAGTCTCAGCCTTAACCAAGCACATTGAGGTCCCTCAGACAAGGGTTGCAATGCAATACTAAGTTAACAATGTAATTACCATCACTATTTTGTGCTGCACTGCTTTGAAGTATTAAACATAGAGGGGAATACACAACAAAATGTGTAATTGGGAAATGTTGGACTTCCACATTAACAGCCCCAGTTTTATTTTCTATTGTTCAGCCTTGTCATGTCCCTCTTTAGTACAAAATGAATTGTATTTATTTGTCGACAGAACGAGGGAGTGGAATGGACAGATGGTTATCTCACAACTAACTAGCAACATCTTTCTATTACACATCTTCCACAGTGAATCTAGTACAAGAACAATCGAGTCAGACAAAACAATGTATTGGGGATCCATATTGTTGACATTCCATCCAAGATATAAAATCGATGTGATGCGGGTAATCTGTGTGGTTTGAATCGCGGGCCTTAACTTAATTCCAGAACCATGGATAACCAATGCCATGACATTACCGTTACTTTCTGTGGTTGCCTTTATAATTTGTGTGATATTTGACATTGAACAGATTGTAATGCAATCTGTGTATCTTGGCAGACAGAATGTTCTACGTGCAGTATCTTCATAGCAATAATTTATTAATGGTCTAGGAAATTCAACCCCATACTCATGGGGAACATCATTAACTTGAGACTGTAATACCTAAGGACTTCACTAATCGCGTGTAGCAATGTCCTGTTATATTGCTATCATTATCACAAATTGAAACAGGGTATCCAGGGTGTCCTCAATAATGAATACATTAGTATATTATTTCAGACACAAAGGGAATGCATTTCCAGTGCAACATAAAGCTTATTTTATGGAACGCTATCTTGGAGGAAAGTGCATGCCAGTGATTTGTGAGCAATTGCTTCAAACTGAAGTGGACCACAGCAGGGCTATTTTGGTCCACATACCCCTGTGTGCCCCTCTGCACTTGTCAGCAGCTGAGCAGAGTCAGTCAGTCAGATCGGACTGAGTTGATGCCCAGCCTTCCAGTGCTCAGGGTCAGTGTGCCGGTGATGTGCCATAAACTTCTGCTCTCTCTCTCCAAGGCCATATGGGGCCTGCACCTCCTCCTGGGCTCCTGCTCCCCCCTGCGGCCCGCACCCCACCCCCCACCCCACCTCAAAAACAGTTACATCACAAATAGGTCAGAATCCTGTCAAAACTACATGTACTGTCTGAGTAGAGAAGAGCATCAGCTTCTGAGATAACATGGGGGGAGGGGATGATTCTGCTCTAATAGGAGATGTGATGTGATTCCTGTTTACTTGTCATTTTGTTTCCTTCATTTAGTTACTTCATTGATTTTTTACAAATATGTGCAGGAAACAACATTTACTTACATTTGAAATCCCCCTGGGGTTTTGCGCTTCTCGTCCGTTTATATTTTTTTCTCTGTTGACATTTTTTCTCTGGAAAATAATGTATTGAGTTACGGTTGTGTTTAATAACAGTGAAAACCAATGTAGACGTGATGTTTTTTATGTCAATATTTGAGAGACCCTTGTATTCCCCCAGGGGTCTGAGTCGAGGGAAGGGTTTTCAGTTCTGCAGTGTAGGCTAGCTGGGGCAGCTAGCTGGGGCAGCTGCAGGATCAATCCTGCCAAGGACACAGGGCTTCCCAGGCCTGTTCAATGCCATAAAATGGGTCATTGAACAGCTAAATGGAGTCATTATGATGAGTAATTAAAAGAATAGCGCCCAAGACTCCTCAAACTCTTCTTTTGGTTCTTGTTTCCGCCGTTTTTTTTGTTTTTTTTTCATAGGCCCGTCTGCGCTATATGGCAGCTGCCTCGGGGCACTCAAACTATCACCTCTTTCAACAGAATGCAAATTGCATCCTTACCAGCTAATTGAATGGTGTTATCTATCGTCCTCGGATTTATTGACATTCTAGCAGTGTTTCAGATTTCCATTAGCTACTGTTCAACATTGCATTTCTGTCTGTTTTTCCCAAGATACTGCATGTCACGCAAACAGTGGATCACAGGAGAGGGGAATAGAGAATCATTTCATTTCAACAAGAGTACTAACATAAATACTGATAGCGCACTCATCTGAAGCTTGAGTTAATATGTATGTAGGTGTCTCTATATAGGAACTTTTCATTAGTGCAGTGTTGCAGAGAGACTTCATAAACAGGATCATACCAACATGAGTAAAGACAACAGCAAGGCTATATATATTCTATTTAGCTAACAAATGACATATACTGGGTACAAAGCATCCGTTTCTCATCATTGTCTTGCCTTTCCGTAATATGAACAGAGAGAACACCCATGTTCCCCCTGGGCAGTGAGTATGGAAAATAGTCATTGGGTTTATACGGGAAGCCATTTAGAGGGAGGAAAGCAAATTGAGTTTTGTTTAATTAGTACGAGCAGTTTGCTGATCACAGGAAATTGCATGGCCAGAATAGGGTATACAGGATTTCATTAGCTTGTTCCTGTTAATTGAGGTTTATAGAGTGAATCAAATCAGTCCTTTAAAAAAAGGGTTGTGATATTGGACGTGCTCATGAATTGCTATTGCAGAGAGCCCCGGCAATGATAGGTCATTATAGGTAATACGGGTCACCCACCTAAGATGAATTCCCCTAATCAATCCTTTATGACAGGGGGACGTAACTCTGGTGCAGGAGTACATCCCACAGTATACATTTCTGTTGAAGCCCCAGACAAACACACCTCATTCTACTTGTCGAGGGGTTGATGATTAGTTGATTAGTAGAATCAAGTGTGCTTGTCTTGGGCCACAACAGAAATGTATACTGTTGGGGGGTACTGGAAGACCGGAGTTGAGAACCACTCCTTTATGAGCACTATGAAAACCAACGACCCTGTTCTGAACCAAAACAGCAGCTAGATACTAAAATATGGATTTCTACATGGATTTCTATCTTTGTTTGAACTGAAATGTTTTAAAACCACTCAAAAGTTATTAAGAGATTCATTCACACATTGCACTCTGTCATATGTTTTCCTGTGCGTAGAACAAAAAGAAGCTGTTTGATTTACCCTTCGATTATCTGTGTGTTTCCCCAGAGGACCAGAAGAAGGATCCATGAGGACTGGACTGATGCTGCTGGAGGATCCAAGAGATGCTTTTACTTATCGGAGACATTAACCCAGATAGCAGAGGTAAGTCCAGTGACTGGCATGGATTCAACCTTAGCATGACTCCCTCCAGGTGATACGCTGCCCTGTGAAGTGTGTCCCTAAGAGGATCCCAGGGAATCTCTCTCTAATCTGCCGGTCACAATACGCATGGATAACTACATGAGACAAGACAAGCCCTCACAGGACATGGCATTCTCCAACAAAAGAAAATGAATGGTCAGTTCTAAATTCACTGCGTGGGGGGTCATAAAAATCAGCACCCCCCGCCCCAACGTTACAAATATTTTCTCTTGACCCTCCCATTGAACTGTAAAAAGAAAAATGCACACCGTCCACCCTCATAGAATTGAGAAGAAATTATGTTTATGACCACAAATAACAGCAACTGTAGCAACCCTGTGTTTATAAACGTGGATAAACATCAACTTTGCCATACTGGCATGTTTTTGTGACATAGTTGATGCCACGCAGGGCTACGGGCCAGAAGGTTGAGGGTTCGCAGACCACCACGGACGAGCTTGCTCTCCCTGCTTGTTTCACTAGGCCTACACTATGACCAGAGCTGGCTGCAGACCATGATAAGCTAGGGAGAAATCAGATTTTCTACATTTTGATGCCATATTTATAGTTATATATAATATATGCAACAAATTTTCCATTAACAGGTTTCTGTGCCAATGCACAACACAGCCAATTAACAAAGCATACCAACTTTGGGCGCTAAGAACAGCTCCTAGTCGTGGTATATTGGCCATATACCACACCCCCTCGTGCCTTATTGCTTAATTGTTCTTACCAGGTAGACTGTTATATTTAAAACAGTTAATATTACAGTCTCTGGCTCTGGTATTTTTCTGGTGGACAGCTCTAACAAATAATAAATAGTTGGATAGGTACCTGGGGGCTGAATCTGTGATAATTCTGTGGACCAGGCCAAGTTGAATTAATACTACCATTTTTTCCCACAGATAGCCAGCCTAGCTGCTTAAAATTATTGACCTCCAGATGAGTATGAGAGGGTAGTTCAAGCACAATTCTTACAAGCTTGTTTTGGCTGGTCTGTAGCTTATTCTTTAGATGTTTGGGGCTGCTGTTGAACCTTGATGTGCAGGCATAATCAAAGTGACACTGGATTAGAGCACTTGCCAGAGTCTTTATGGTGTTTATAGCTAGGTTTCCATCCAATTGGCAAAATATTTTCATGCAAATGTTCAAACATTTGCATAAAAACTATATTTTCCCCATCCAACACAATCTCACACTCAATTCGTGCACTCAATGTACAAAAAGTATTTCAGCAGATTTCGTGCATTTTTGTGTGTCCTAAAAAGACACACATTTTTATGCGACTTCATTCAGAGGAAAATACATTTTGGGGAGGCAAACTTCGGAACAATGTTTTGAAAGTTATTAGAGCAATGCATGATGGGCAATGGTATTCTACACTACCTTTTTTGTTTCCCACATTTATTTACATATATATACATATACAGTGCCTTCGAAAGTATCAGATCCCTTGACTTTTTCCACATTTCGGTATGTTACAGCCTTATTCTAAAATGTATACAAAATTTAAAATACTCAGAAATCTGCACACAATACCCCATAATGACAAAGCGAAAACAGGTTTTTAGAAATGTTTACAAATGTATTAAAAAACTAAAACAGAAATACCTTCTTCACATAAGTATTCAGCCCCTTAGCTATGAGACTCGATTTTGAGCTCAGGTTCATCCTGTTTCCATTGATCATCCTTGAGATTTCTACAACTTGATTGGAATCCACCTGTGGTAAATTAAATTGATTGGACATGATTTGGAAAGCCACACACCTGTCTATATAAGATCCAACAGTTGACAGTGCATGTCAGAGCAAAAATCAAGCCATGAGGTCGAAGGAATTGTCCGTAGATCAGCACAGATCTGGGGAAGGGTACCAAAACATTTCTGCAAAATTGAAGGTCCCCAAGAACACAGTGGCCTCCATCACCACCAAGACTCTTCCTAGAGCTGGCCGCCCAGCCAAACTGAGCAACCGGGGGAGAAGGGCCTTGGTCAAGGAGGTGACCAAGAACCTGATGGTCACTCTGACAGAGCTCTAGAGTTCCTCTGTGGAGATGAGAGAACCTTCCAGATGGAAGCCAATCCTCAGTAAAAGGCAGATGACAGCCTGCTTGTACTTCGCCAAAAGGCACCTAAAGACTCTCAGACCATGAAAAACAAGATTCTCTGGTCTGATGAAACCAAGATTGAACTCTTTGGCTTAAATGTCAAGTGTCACATCTGGAAGAAACCTGGCACAATCCCTACAGTGAAGCATGGTGGTGGTAGCATCATGCAGTGGGAATGTTTTCAGCGGCAGGGACTGAGAGACGAGTCAAAGATGAACGGAACAAAGTACAGGGAGATCCTTGATGAAAACCTGCTCCAGAGCGCTCAGGACCACAGACTGGGGTGAAGGTTCACCTTCCAACAGGACAACGACCCTAAGCACACAGCCAAGACAACACAGGAGTGGCTTCGGGACAAGTCTCTGAATGTCCTTGAGTGGCCAAGCCAGAGCCCGGACTTGAACTCGATCAAACATCTCTGGAGAGACCTGAAAATAGCTGTGCAGCAACGCTCCCCATCCAACCTGACATAGCTTGAGAGGATCTGCAGAGAAGAATGGGATAAACTCCCCAAATACAGGTGTGTCAAGCTTGTAGTGTCATACCCAAGAAGACTCGAGGCTGTAATCGCTGCCAAAGGTGCTTCAACAAAGTACTGAGTAAAGGGTCTGAATATTTATGTAAATGTGATATCAGTTTTTAATTTGATAAATTTGCAAGCATTTCTAAAAAACAGGTTTTGCTTTGTGTGTCACGTCCTGACCAGTAAAGGGGTTATTTGTTATTATAGTTTGGTCAGGACGTGGCAGGGGGTATTTGTTTTATATGGTTCGGGCTGAGTGTGTATGTAGAGGGGTGTTTGATTTATGTATTCCGGGGTTTTGGTCATTGTTCTATGTTTGTATATTTCTATGTCTGTTCTAGGGTGTTTAGATCTGTGTTTAGGTGATTGGGATTGGGGCCTTCAATTGGAGGCAGCTGTCTATCGTTGCCTCTGATTGAAGGTCCTATAATTAGGAATGTGTTTGTCATGGGAATTATGGGAGGTTGTTCTTTGCATAGCTGTGTGTTGCCTGCAAGACTGTTTGTTGTCCGTTCATTGTTTTCGTGTTTTATTTTGTAAAATAAACATGAGCATTCACGTACCCGCTGCGCCTTGGTCCATTCACTACGACGACCGTTACATTGTGATTATGGGGTATTGTGTGTAGATTGATTAGGAAAAATAACAATTTATTTCATTTTATAATAAGGCTGTAACGTAACAAAATGTGGAAAAAGTCAAGGGTTCTGAATACCTTCCGAATGCGCTGTATGTCGAATTTTATGAGGGTTGCCAGATTGGAGAAAAATACAGATTTTCTTTTTTTTGTGGTATCGATGAAGACATGACTGGGGAATATGGATACAATTTTATGTAGGGCAATTATATAATACACACACATTATACACACCAATAACCATATACACACTACCTTTTTTTTACTCATGTTGTAGCCAACTCTTGACTTTGTATTCATAATTTTTAATAAAATATTTGTATCTAGTTGTCATGTATTCATTATCAAATCAATTGTATTTATATAGCCCTTTTTACATCAGCTGATATCTCAAAGTGCTGTACAGAAATCCAGCCTAAAACCCCAAACAGCAAGCAATGCAGGTGTAGAAGCACGGTGGCTAGGAAAAACTCCCTAGAAAGGCCAAAACCTAGGAAGAAAGCTAGAGAGGAACCAGGCTATGAGGGGTGGCCAGTCCTCTTCTGGCTGTGCCGGGTGGAGATTATAACAGCACATGGCCTAGATGTTCAAATGTTCATAAATGACCAGCATGGTCAAATAACAATAATCATAGTAGTTGTCGAGGGTGCAACACGTAACTGGTTACGTGTTTGTAGTTTGCATGTTTCAGTAATGATTAACACGGTTAAATAGCCCTAAATCTCTACCTGATTTAGCTTTTGGTATATTTGGCATTTTTATACATATTCTGTATTTCTACTGAAGAAAGCAATAATGAATCAACACGCTACTGTAAATAAATGGACACTACCTGTAATAAAACGGAAATTGCTCTCCATAAATAAATGAAGCCATTCGGCAATGGGTTTCACAGCCCTATAGTAATGATACAAGTTGTATCAGCTTAAAAAGGGTTTATTCACAACCTATGGGGTATAAGATGTTTGGAAATGTGGTCTAGGAGAGTCTGGAATTAATGGAATAACCTAACCTTAAGCTATGTTCAATGTCAGCAGCAATTTCCAGTGAGAAATGCTCAGTCTGAGCCATTCGGCTATGGGTTTCACAGCTCTAATAATAATCATACAAGTTATATCACCTTAAAAAGGGTTTATTTACAACCTCTGGGGTATAACATGTTGGGCAAAGTGGTATAAGAGAGTCTGACATATTTCCCCTAATTTGAGTTCAGTCTTTGCCAATGAGAACCAAGAGAGGCCTAGCTTCATCCTTCATGACTGGGAAAGGCCTCGATTCTAGGCCGTAGAAAATCCTACATCCAACTCATTAGATCAGAACAGGATGGATCAACAGTGATTCATATTATTGGTTTGCATCCTAAAAAAAGGATAGTTGTGTCTTGCTGCAGAACACACATTATCTGTCTACCCATATGATGTGGATCATTGTCAGGTTATTAGATGTATTAGCTTTAGTAACACTTTAAACAGGTACTTTGTAAAGGTGTAGAATGTGTTTGTTTTTACCACACGGGTAAGTTAACTTATGTAAATTACACATACAGAGGATTTTCTTCTGAATAACTGGTCAGGGCATTGCACTTTCCGTTCAGCTTCAGGCAACTTTGATGTAAGGCTTGATGATACCTGTGGTGACCACTTCTATCCGTCACGCCCATTGTTGCTTATCCATTGTTCACTAAATATATCAATGTAATTACACCCAACACAATGTTGAAAAACAGAATGCTTCCCACCACTAGATCACATAACTAGGTGTGAGCTGGACGTGATCCCAACGCTGCCATCAATGTAGCGGAAGAAAGTGAAAGCTGCAATGAGGACTCTAACCAGGGCTCATACGTGGCAAAGTGAGCTGTAACAGCCGTTGTCATGAAAGCTTAGTAGGCCTCTAGGCCGAGGCAGGAGGTCTACAATGCTGGCATATGCCTTGTTACAACAGCCTAAGTATATAACATGATTGACACGACCATAATAATCATTGTGAAACGGCCTTGGAAGTGCCATAAGTGTAAGTCAACATAATTCATTATTTTACATTAACCTGTTTAACTGCATTGATATGGCTTAATTGATCATAGTACAGACTCATTATAGTTGCAAATGCCATGCAGTTGCACCAGGGGAATTTAAACCAAACAGATTTTTTTGTGGGTCTTCTGTTTCCCCACACTTATTGGTTATTTAATTTCCCATCATGATAATGTATCCCCAATCAAATACCTTCATCGATACCACAAAAAAAACAGACAAATACAGCTTTTTTCTCCAATCTGGCAACCCTCATAAAATCCGACATAGCACCAGATTCCCAAGTATTAAGCAAAAACAAGCATAGAAAACAATATTGGTATTACTTAAAAAAAACATTAAACCTAAGGCTACTATTATATTGTAAGTATTTCGGTGACTACCTGGTTGATATTTTTTATAAAAATGTTTGATTTCACCTTTATTTAACTAGGCAAATCAGTTAAGAACAAATTCTTATTTGCAATGACGGCCTACCGGGGAACAGTGGGTTAACTGCCTTGTTCAGGGGCAGAAAGATGTCAGCTCGGGGATTCAATCCAGCAACCTTTCAGTTACTGGCCCAATCGCTCTAACCACTAGGCTACCTGCCACCCCTGATTAACAATATTGGGTTGTTAACACCTTTGTTTTTTTATATAAATACATTTGGGATACAAAAAAAGGCAGTGTAGAACACCATTGCCCAAAATGCATTGCTACAATAACTTTCAAAAGATTGTTCCAAAGCTTGCCCCCCAAAAATGTATTTTCCTATGAATGAAGCCACACAAAAATGTGTCTTTTCCTACAAATTATGCCACACAAAAGTGCACAAAAACACACAAAATCTGCTGAAATACTTGTTCTACATATTTGCACAAATTGAGTGTGAGATTGTGTTGTCCCATCAGAGTTGTGTTTCCATCTAATTTAATTTGTTGCAGATAAAATTGTGCATAAATACGTAGTGCACATAAAAATAACTTTTGTGGTTAAATTCTCATGTACCGAATAAAAAAATACAAGTTAAATGGATTTCCATTGCATTTTCAACTCTAGGTCTACTGGTTTTGTTTCCAAAAATGTTGTGTATGTATAGTGAATGTGTCCACTCTGGTATTGGCATGTGTGCTCTAGACAACAGACACAGTGCGGGTATAGGCTACATGATCAGATTATTATGGACAAAAGTGCAATATTATTTTTATTTGTTAAACTGCAGCCAAGCATCAATCATTGTGACACCAGAATGAGAATTATTGAAAGGCACATCAAGCTCATCACTGTCCACTTTCACCACCCTGTGAAGTTCATCATTATTTCATCTGTAACGTAATAAACTGTATGCTTTCCCATGATGTCCTGACATTTTTCATACAACATGTACTTTCCTCACATAAAAAGGTTGGATGGAAACCTAGTTAACGTCAAGCCATTTTGACAATGCTGAAATTATATTTTGGATGAACGTGAGCATGCCGACAAGAGAATTTTGAAGTAGCCTAATACAATTCAAACATTGTGACTGGTTGTGTTTCTGCCACATATAAAAAGTTATACATTTTAATAGTTAAATTAAAAAAATTTAGGCTCGGGTTGGAGTGGAGGCAGAGCATGTGTTAAGCTTTCCTGAATAACTGGGACTGCCAGGAACGTATGTGGCCACACTATTATAGGACTTGGGAGAATGATGATCTGCAACAGACAGCCCAGCTTAGTAAAATAGAAAATAAAACAGAAGTAAAAATACACCCAGACTGACTTGCTACTGTTCCTTTCTAGACCTTATAAACTGTAGAGAGAAGACCCACAACTGATCCACCGATCCCATAGGGCGGCGCAGAATTGGCAAAGCGTCGTCCGGGTTTGGCCAGGGTAGGCCGTCATTGTAAATAAGAATTTGTTCTTAACTGACTTGCCCAGTTAAATAAATAAAACATTTAAATACAAATTGAATGAAACATTCAAATTACAGGGCTTTTCCGCTGTTATTCAAATTACATTTTCCCTGCAGCCTAGAGTATAATAATTCAATTATTCATTGTATTGTGGTGTTGTAGACTACTATAGGTAGGATACTAGTAATGTCCCTAAACAAGATCAATAGGAAAGCTTTTTGAGCTGCATGTCTCATGTCTTCACTGTCCTTTCATGCGTAATTATGCACCTGGTTTCTCTGCTGCCTATCAGCTATACCTATTTGTTCTTGTGGATTCATATGAAAAATTGATGAAGCTTTGAATGCTTTTATGTGTGGTATGATTGCTAGTTAGCCTAATGCAGATCTGGACAAACGATCCACCTACCACTATTGTCACTATGAATGGTGGATAGAATACAGGATAGACAGTTAGTCTGGTAGACTTTATACAACAGATGGGTCTAATCCCGAATGCTGATTGGTTAAAAAAGCATTCCAGCCGGTGTCTATTCCACCAGCTAAATCTATGACGTTAAAATGACTATTTACTCTGTTCCATCTTACTGTGCTATCCAGTGTCTCATCAGCCCAACCAGGCAATTTATAAACTTGATTTCCACTATAAAAAGCATCTAGACATTATCTTACATTTCTTTTAGACCAACATTTAGTTTTCAACAGTGGAGATTTGTATAAACCTTGCTGTCTCTCCAACATTTCCAAAATGTTTCCGATATTACATTTCGATCTCCAGCTGTCCCATAGTAAAGAAGGTGTAGGGGTCGGGAGTCGGGACGAGACAGACAGCGATTCCCAGCCAGTCGAAATCATGAATCAGCCGGCGTCATTCTCATTGATATATACAAAGAAATGTCAATTGAAGAAAGGTAAAACAAAACGAAGTGCAGGTAGTTTGCAGTCTTTCCAGCTTCAGTTTGAAGTGAAATTGTTAGCTGTGTTTTTGGCTAGCTCCTCTGAACAACAGTGTCCTGATGAGAGAGCACATTCTCTATTCCAGGCAAAATCTTGCCTCATTAGCTCATTGTTATGGATATATCCAAATAAATGTCACAAGAAAACAGCTTAAACAAATGTAAATGCAGCTACTGTTGTTATTCTGGCTGCACTGTTTGACATGAATGTAAATTAGCTATAGTTGGCTAGCTAGCAAGCAAGGGATAAGAACGTTGCCTGCCAGTATGGCAATGGAACATTTAGAAAGAACGACTGGGTCGCGTCCATAGATACAGAACAAAAAGACTGAATGACAGGGTCATGTCTCTGGCAACCGAACGACCAGCCGGCTTGGGTAGCAACCCTAGATTTGTGTCGGGACTAAATCTGGTGGAAGGATTAAATAGAATGATTCAATTCATTTAAAAATATATTTTTATGAAAGTATTATTTGAATATGTTGGTAACCCGTTGTATAAAAGTGATAATGCCCTCAAAACCGGTGTTGAGGATATATTGGCACGGTTTGTGTCTAGGATGGCAGAAAATATATAGTAAAACCTGCGAAAGAGTGAATGTAAACCAGGGAAGAAACACACTACCCTCCCCTGTGCCCAATATAAAAAACACAACCCTCCCTATGCTTGAGTACCAGCTCTAGAGACTGAATGGTAAAGTGATTCAAACGGGTCAATCTTGAAATGATTTGATGGAATTTCACTAAAATACATACCACTACTATGAACATATTCTCTTAGAACTTGTAGTCAGTACCTCAATTGTCATGTTTTTCACATTGTGGAGAATCTGAGGGCAGTGGAGAATAAACAGCATGGCAACAGGAATTTAACCAAGGTTTACTGCTAGAAAGCCTCAAACTCTCCTTGTTAAACCCTAAAGGGATGAAATCTGTTGGTAGAACCACAGATAGCCATGCTGTCTGCTGCTAAGGTAAAGGCTCAAATCTCTGTCGTTTTTTAACAAATTACAACACTATCAAAACTCAGGATAAGACCCAGATGCAGATAGCTAGAGTCACAGATGTTTACTGACCCAAACAGGGGGCATGCAAAAGACAGGTCAAAGGCAGGCAGAGGTCCGTAATCCAGGGCAGAGACAATAAGGTACGCAACAGCAGGCAGGCTCAGGGTCAGGACAGGCAGAGGTTCGTAAACGGGTCAGAGTCAGGCAGGTACAGAACATCACGGCAGGCTCAGGGCAGGCAAAATTGTCAGAACCGAGGAAACAGAACGTGAGAAAGCAGCGAGACAGGAAAACACACTGGTAAGACCTGCCAAGAGAAGATGAACTGGCAACAGACAAACAGAGAACACAGGTATAAATACACTGTGGATAACGAGGAAGATGGGCGACACCTGGAGGGGGGTGGAGACAAGCACAAAGACAGGTGAAACAGATCACGATGTGACGAATACATGGTGGTATGATGCTCTCTGTCAATCTTCGAAGAAGGCATCTAAGAACTTACACAATTGTGTATGGACTGAATTGTAGATACTATGAAGAACAATCTTTCCTGAGTCAGTAAGGTCAAACCATCAATAGTTATAATATGCTCACCAATGCAAGGGTCACTAAAATATGATATTCATTATGCACATCCAGAGCAGGATTAGAACTCTTAAATCTATTAGTCTTTCATGTTTTATTGATCATTACCTGTTACAATTCTTTATTATCATTTCAAACTGGAGCTAATATTGACACTGTTTCCTTTTGATTTCAAACAATGTCAGTGTCCATGGCAACTAGATTTCAATGTGAGTCAAATTGGCTTTTGATGTGTCTTTGTCAATCACGAGTGAGAGTGGCACATTTGGAAGGACTTCAAAATGTTATCACAGTTGAACACATCAATGTGAACGCCTGGATAGCTAGATCAATTGACTTGCGTTGATTTAATCTCTCCAGTATAGACAGTGGTGATGTACTGCCCTCGGGAGCGCTACTTTAGCAAAAAGCAACATATTAACTTCTCATCTGAGGATGATCCAAGGGGTCAACTTCAAGTCCATGCACTCATTCTATTTAGCTCCTCTAACTGAGCCTTGGAACTGAGAAGACAATACAAAGACTGGGAGTATGGTTTTTAATGACCACTTTGAACCTGTGATTGACACTTTGCTTTGACGGATGTTGAGGACGTCTGGAAGTTAAACAGTTGAAAAGAGGTGAGGGCCCTCTGTGCCAAGCTGCTTTCTTTGACACGTGTCACAAGGGACAGAGCCTGTCCAGAAAGAATGCTGTGGTAAAACTATGGAACATCGCCTATTGTTCCCATGGTACTGTAGAGGCGATTGAGATCAAGATTCACTGTGGCATTATGTGCAGAAACCAGTATGGCAGTGTTTAAAACCTTTACCCTCTATGTTATAGAGACAGGGGAGGTTTTATTTGTTTTTCTTTGTTCTGTACATCCAGGCCCTATCATTAAAGCCCCAGTGGGGACAGTAACTCTTCCACTGCTAGTGAGACTAGAGGACTGAGAACCCCCCCTGGAAGACATGCTCATGACATCAGAGAACGATGACTGACATAGACTGGGAATAGATTTCCACTGCTAACCTTCATGCTCCCTTCACCTATGGCCTTGAATCACATAGAGGCTTCCTATTTATTGTTTGTCTCATATGTTTGTGCTGCTAATATACTATCCCTCACACATATACTGTGCAGTAAGGTCATTCTTCCTCAAAATTGCATTTATCTGAAAACAAACAAAAAAACGTATTATAAGAATATCATACTCTGTGAAGGCTACTGTATAGGTGAACTTATTGCAAAATACCTCAAGCGAGAATTGAAATGATGAGATCCGTTGCTGTCCTGTAGGGCTGTTATTTCTCAAGCCACATGCAGTATGTCTCACACAAAAAAATACTGTTTGTTGTAAATATGTTTCCTACTGTGTCATGAATGCTGTTCTGCAGCAAAAATCTGCACATTTGCATATGCCAAATGTCACAATTTCCATCATCAAGGGGATCCCTGGTGCTTTTTCCTCACATGGCCATTAACTCCCCTGCACAATCATTTTATCTATATGAGTCATTTAAAAAGAGTAGAGTAGGTCTGTGCAGCATCAGCTTTAAACTGATTCTCATCTCTACTGACTGACATTTAGCACCGTAGTGCCACTGCACACTGGACGGTGAGAATATGAAGAAACGCCAATCACACCTCTGATAAGGTTTAGTTTGTGAAAGCTTATCTCTATGTTAACCTCTAATGGTGAGAGGAACAAGAACTATCAGCCTGGTCTCATAGACTAGACGTAACATAGTAAATGTAAACCTGAGACACTCAAATTAGTATGATATGTTACGTTTGGTTTGGTTAGAGCAGACGGTTGGTTACTTAAGGCTGGTCGAGGTGGATAAGTGGGTGTATAATGAAAATGTCTAGCAACCCAGAGGTTGTGAGTTTGAATCTCATCATGAACAACCTACTTTGTAGGTACTTTGTAACTTCTTAGCATGTTAACTAACCCTTCCCCTAACCTTAACCCTTTTACCTAACTCCTAATCTTAACCCTAACCATTACCCTTACCACTAACCCCTAGCCTAGCTAACGTTAGCCACTTAGCTAGAATTTATAACACGTCATAAGTTTAGCAAATTCGTAACATATAGTACATTTTGCAAATTCGTCACATATTGTAAGTTAAGCAAATTTGTAACATATAATACGAATTGGAATTCATAACATATCATACAAAATTTGGAATGGACATCCACATGCCATATATGAGGGATACAATCTTCCCAGCTCTGCTGATTTTGCTGCGAGGAGGCAGAGTCATTAGATAATATATTTTGGTACTGTCCATACTGTATGTAGCTCGTTTTTTGGTAACAGCTCCAGGAATGGCTGAAGAATTGCAACATTTACCTAAAACAAATTTGAAAAGTCAGAGTCAATCGATCAATAATATAATAATTATTTTAGCAAATAAATGTATCTTTAATTTACAATCTGTAGAAACTATGAGAATAGAAAGGTTCAGTACTTTTGTGAAGAATAGTCGAATAGTCTAAAAATATATGGCAAATAGAAATCCAATATGGATGGTGTTAAGAGATAGATGGGAGGGGTTGAATGGAGCTGAAGGGTGGGACTAATAACAACAAGATAACAAATGTAAAACATACGGGATCTGTAAAATGAATATAGGATCAGAACTTTTGTGAAATAGCACAGTTACAAATATATGGCAAATAGAAATCAAACTGGATGAACATCAAAAATAGAGGAACGCCAGGACAAAAAAAAAATATATATATATAACTATTGTAAAATAGATTGTGTCTGTAAAATGTGTATAGTATGTATAAGCCAGCAGTAGAAGCCTAAGTGTTATTGTTTATTAGTTTACTCCAATTGGGGGAGGGGTGGTAGGGTTTGCGGGGAATAATAAAGGAAGGTATATTCTAAAAAAGTGTGTATGTGTATATATGTGTATATGTATGGATGTTTATTTTTATATATATAATATATATATATATATATATATATATATATATATACAGTATATGTGGGTATGTGTATGTATGTATATAGATATATATATATATATATACCCCCCAAAATATATGGGGGATTGGAAATGATGCAGACAATTACATTGATGGAAGCAACAATCTATACGCAATATTAAAGCTTTAAAAAAAAGGAATACATGCAATACAAAGCATAACATATCATACTAAATGGAGAGTATTGGATTTACATACAGAATAATATGAAATGCACTGAGACCAGGTCGGAAGTATCAGATACCAGTCTTCTGAGTAGATTATTTTTATATACAGTACCAGTCAAACGTTTTGACACACCTACTCATTCAAGGGTTTTTCTATATTTTTTGTATTTTCTACAATGTAGAATAATAGTGAAGACATCACAACTATGAAATAACACATATGGAATCATGTAGTAACCAAAAAAGTGTTAAACAAATAAAAATAAAATTTTTATTTGAGATTTTTCAAAGGAGCCACCCTTTGCCTTGGTGACAGCTTTGCACACTCTTGGCATTCTCTCAACCAGCTTCATGAGGAATGATTTTCCAACAGTCTTGAAGGAGTTCCCACAAATGCTGAGCACTTGTTGGCTGCTTTTTCTTCACCCTGCGGTCCAACTCATAATAAACCATCTCAATTGGGTTGAGGTCGGGTGATTGGGGAGGCCAGGTCATCTGATGCAGCACTCCCTCATTCTATTTGGTCAAATAGCCCTTACACAGCCTGGAGATGTGTATTGGTTCATTTTCCTGTTGAAAAACACATGATAATCCCACGAAGCGCAAACCAGATGGGATGGCATATCGCTGCAGAATGCTGTGGTGGCCATGCTGGTTAAGTGTGCCTTGAATTCTAAATAAATCCCTGACAGTGTCACCAACAATGCACCCCCACACCATCACACCTCCTCCTCCATGCTTCACAGTGGGAACCCCACATGCAGAGATCATCCGTTCACCAACTCTGCGTCTCACAGACACGGCTGTTGGAACCAAAAATCTCCAATTTGGACTTTCCAACGGTCTAATGTCCATTGCTCGTGTTTCTTGGCCCAAGCAAGTCTTTCTTCTTATTGGTGTCCTTTAGTAGTGGTTTCTTTGCAGCAATTCAAGCATGAAGACCTGATTCACTCAGTCTCCTCTGAACAGTTGATGTTGAGATGTGTCTGTTACTTGAACTCTGTGATGCATTTATTTGGGCTGCAATTTCTGAGGCTGGTAACTTTAATGAACTTATCCTCTGCAGTAGAGGTAAATCTGAGTCTTCCTTTCCTGTGGCGGTCCTCATACGAGACAGTTTCATCTGGCTGTCGTGGTTTTTAGCGACTGCACTTAAAGAAACTTTCAAAGTTATTGAAATGTTCCGTATTGACTGACCTTCATGTCTTAAAGCAATGATGGACTGTCGTTTCTCTTTGCTTATTTGACCTGTTCTTGCCATAATATTGACTTGGTCTTTTACCAAATAGGGCTATCTTCTGTATACCACTCCTACCTTGTCACAACACAACTGATTGGCTCAAACACATTAAGAAGGAAAGAAATTCCACAAATTAACAAGGCACACTTGTTAATTGAAATGCATTCCAGGTGACTACCTCATGAAGCTGGTTGAGAGAATGCCAAGAGTGTGCAAAGCTCTCATCAAGGCAAAGGGTGGCTACTTGAAGAATCTCAAATATAAAATATATTTTGGGTTACTACATATGTCCATATATGTTATTTCATAGTTTTGATGTCTTCACTATTATTCTACAATGTAGAACATTGTCAAAATAAAGAAAAACCCTTGAATGAGTAGGTGTGCCCAAATTTTTGACTGGTAGTGTATATATTTGGCACCCAGAGAAATTTGGCACCCAGAGAAAGACAAATGGCACCTATTTTTTGTAAGTTTCATACATAACTGATACAGGTATCAATACTAAATTGATACTGTGGGGGCAATGTATTCAGTGTTGAGACAGGTTAAGGGTTGGAGGCATAGGAGTGACCTTGTGATTTATTTGAGGTGCTTTTATCACTTTCAATGAAGCAAACATATGTAACATTTCCCCAGTGCAATCCTATCCACCCGACAGAGCCTGGATTGAGAGAACAACATTTTAATCAACAAACAGGCTTGATGATGCCAATGTTTTTTTCCTGCAGCCTGCTAAATGTGATGCGTTGCGATTCATATAACTACAGCCTGAACTCGAGAAAAAACACAGTTATGAGAATTCAAATGAAAACATCTACAAACACCTGTGAAAAGGCCAGGGCCCAGTGGTGCTCAATCAACACAATTGATTTTCCATGTTCTATATTTAGTCTACAAGAAACAGCCGTCAAATATCCTTGAACGTAACAGCTGGAGTTGAATGTAAAGCAGCAATGGACCTACAACACCATACACTACCCATTACTAGCCACTAGAGATGGTGGTCAAGACGGCTCCCGTCCTAATGAGTATACAAAACATTAAGGACACCTGCTCTTTCCATGACATAAACTGACCAGGTGAATCCAGGTGAAAGCTATGATCCCTTATTGATGTCACTTGTTAAATCCACTTCAATCAGTGGAGATGAAGGGGGTGAGACAGGTTAAAGAAGGATTTTTAAGCCTTTAGACAATTGAGACATGGATTGTGTGTGTCATTGAAGGTGAATGGGCAAGACAAAAGATTTATGTGCCTTTGAACGGGGTATGGTAGTAGGTGCCAGGCTCACCAATTTGTGTCAATAACTGCAACACTGCTGGGTTATTCACACTCAACAGTTTCCTGTGTGTATCAAGAATGTCCCCTCGTGTACTCCCTGTTCACCCATGACTGCATGGCCAGGCACGACTCCAACACCATCATTAAGTTTGCCGACAACACAACAGTGGTAGGTCTGATCAACAACAACGATAAGACAGCCTATAGGGAGGAGGTCGGAGACCTGGCCGTGTGGTGCCAGGATAAGAACCTCCCTCAGTGTGATCAAGACAAAGGAGATGTTTGTGGACTACAGGAAAAGGAGGACCGAGTACGCCCCCATTCTCATCGACGGGGCTGTAGTGGAGCAGGTTGAGAGCTTCAAGTTCCTTGGTGTCCACATCACCAACAAACTATCATGGTCCAAACACACCAAGACAGTCGTGAAGAGGGCACGACAAAGCCTATTCCCCCTCATGAGACTGAAAAGATTTGTCATGGGTTCTCAGATTCTCAAGTTCCACAGCTGCACCATTGACAGCATCCTGACTGGTTGCATCACTGCCTGGTATGGCAACTGCTCGGCCTCCGACCACAAGGCACTACAGAGGGTAATGCGTACAGCCCAGAACATCACTTGGGCCAAGCTTCCTGCCATCCAGGACCTCTATACCAGGCGGTGTCAGAGTAAGGCCCCCCCCACCCCCTTTTTTACACTGCTGCCACTCTCTGTTTATTATCTATGCATAGTCACTTTAATTCTACCTACATCTACATATTACCTCAATTACCCCAACTAACCTGTGCCCCTGCACATTGACTCTGTACCGATATACCCCCTGTATATAGCCTTGCTTATTTTACTGCTGCTCTTTAATAATTTTTTATAAAAATGTTTTACTTATCTATTTTTTTACTTATTTATTTTTCTTAAAACTGCATTGTTGGTTAAGGGCTTGTAAGTAAGCATTTACATTTAAGGTCTACACCTTTTGTATTCGGCGCATGTGACAAATACAATTTGATTTGATTTGAATGGTCCACCACCCAAAAGACATCCAGCCAACTTGGCACAACTGTGGGAAGCATTAAAGTCAACATGGGCCAGCATCCCTGTGAAAATCTTTCGACACCTCGTAGAGTCCATGCCCCGACGAATTGAGGCTGTTCTGAGGGCAAAAAGGGGGGTGGAACTCAATATTAGGAAGGTGTTCCTAATGTTTGGTATACTCAGTGTACATACCCATTGATTCTTGAAGAATAGAACTTATACTGTCAATGCCTCATGAGCTTAGTTCAACAGTCGTACCCCATCAGAACCCAGAATACAAGCTTATTTTACTCCAATGTTTGTAAACAATGTAAATGTTAACAAACACTGTATAGCCTTAAAAACATTGTTAAAACTAGAATGTTGATATCATGGATGGTCAGTCCTTGCATCCACATCTCTGTCTATGAATTTGAGAGTGGTTACATTTCTCCAGGCCCTCCCTCAGCTTTTTACCAAAACATGGGCGGGGTGGCGCTTTGTTATTGCTTCAATTAAGGATTCTAGCTTTAAGTGCCTCAGTTCTAGTCCACCTGGACCAGTAATTCATTGAATTGAAGAGTCATTTGAATGGATTACCACAGACCATCTATGATTAGCCTATGAAAGATGGAGTTCTAGAGGGAGCCTTTAGGTGGACACATAAAGTGATCATAAAACAACATTATAGAGTCAGCCATTGATGCTTCGCAAACTCAGCAGAGAGGGGATTTAACCCTTTCTTTCCCATTCTTCAAAGGCATGCTCTCATGCAAGCTGCTGTTGTGACTTGCAAACTGAAACATATATAGGCCTTGTTCCTGTGGTGATTATTCCGTCCCTGCGTTCCAGTAATGCGAAGATAGAAATGATCAGTGCTCTCAAGGGCGGAACGAAATAGAATGCCTGTTTATTTCTCAGTCATCCTATTTCACTCAGCCCCGAGAGCAGTGATCAGACCTGCTTATGTGCTCTGCAGGCACTATTAATGATTACGTTAGCGCCATATCACCATGGTAATGTCTTAAATGCAGTGTGACATCATAAAACCAAAGTGAGATATCGTTGCTTACTATTTTACTGTGACCTTGCCACAAGATGGATGAAGCATGCCGTATTCCTCATGAGGGGATCGTCCATATTGAAAAGGGTAAATGGTTTGTTTGCACTTCATGATTAATAATGAGTGTGATTAGTGTCGCGATGCAAACTAGCTTGTTAATAGAGGCTGGCGCAGCCTGCTCCGCAGCGAATTAGCATTGAGAGAGGCAAAATAAATGTAAGTTAAAACAGGGAGATGGATGCCGTGTTGAGAGACAGCTGTCACCCATTTATTACAGACAACCCTGACGATTCTCTCCTCACCGCTGACAGTAAGCTGTGACTAGGTTGCCCTGCGTGGAACTTCATTTGTGCTCTCTGTTCCATCACATCCCATTCACGTTGAAGCCAGCTGGACACCCCAGTTGACCTTCAAGTCATGTCAAGCTCCAAGATAGAGAGAGATTGAACGGTTGGTTGGGGGGTGGGGCTTTGTAATATTGTGACAATTCGAAATCCATTTAACATATGAATATCTGATGCTCTGATTCACATAATGAGTGATGGATTGCACAAGGAATGTTTTATTCACTCGCATAGTACATGAGATTGAAGAATTGCCTTCACTTCACTTTGTAGCGTACTCAGGCGAGGAAAGGAACGGTACAGGTTTCGGTTTATCTTTTACAGCTCACAACAAAAGCTTAGACCTGAGGCCACTCACCTTTAAAGTAGGATCTTTGACCATCTGTTTTTATGCCTCTCCTCCCCCACACTCATCAAGAGGTGCATTTCCTTTGAAGATGTATTTTTAACATTTACTATTCCATCTTATGTTGTGAGAACACTGAGAATCGTTCTGCTGAAGTCGTTTGTCAATTTCGTAAATGCTGAGACTGTGTATGAAAACACATTGAAGGAACAATTGGGCATACCTGTACTTAAAACCATGAATAATATTTTGTGAGACTCTATTGGTCATAGCTGCTGCTGGTGACTATTGGTACTATTGTCTCAGACATAAACCACTGTTAAATAAGTCTGTTCTGTAAATAATGTATGGCAACACTGAACATGACTCAGAATGCACGGTTCTCTGAAGGAGAACATTATTCTCCTTTACTGCCTGAGAACAGGCTATTGACCAGACGGAGAGATGTGTGTTGGTGTTTTCTAATGTAATGTGATCTTGCGTTGAGAATTTCCTTGAAATAGCTTGAAAGGGTTTAAAAAACAATTTTGAAAACTGCTGGTGCTGAATATACAGTACTTGAAGAAATAACATATCATAGACTGTCTCCCATTTACAGGCTTCATTTTACATGTCTAGGCTGCCGTAGTAATGGTTTTCAGATGTTTGCAGTGATCTCAGTGATAACCGGATTGTGGGAGGTGAGATAGTAGACCGTGTGAAGTGGGAAAAGTGCCATCTACTGGCAGAAGAATCCTTTTTAGCTTTGTTTGAACACTGGTTATCCTACTCCATTTTTCCTCACACCAGGGCTTAGTCAACCCTTGGCACTAACAATGGCTTACTATTTTTTGGCAAACACTTCATTGTAATATGTAATATGCCTTTTCAGAGTTCTCACTGGTTTGAAAGACTACAGTTCTACTGTCCAATCTTTACATACTGTAGTTAGCTCATCAATGTAATATGAATGGCTGAGTACAGTCATTCCGTGTCTAAATTCAATTCAGCCTAAATCCCACCACATACTGTGCTGTATATCAAATCAAATCAAATCAAATGTATTTATATAGCCCTTCTTACATCAGTAGATGCTTACCCCCAAGGGAGACTCTTGTTTGGAATAATACTAACGATCAATGGAAGAAAGCTACAGTTCAGGCTTCTCATTTCCCTGCAGGTATTAAACCTGCATCTTGAATGGTTCCTGGATTATTTTGATGAGGATGACTCAGTTCACAGCTCTTTCTTTTAGAAGTAGCCTAAAGGCACCAGTCTCTGTATCCCATCCAATCCGTATTGGATGAGGGTCCATTAGGCGTGACTAATTGAAACCTTAATTAATTTGGGCGAGTGCCCCGTCTGCTCAAAGGATTGAGTCTGGGGCAAAGTTCAGAGGAGAGCGCTCTGACTGAGTTAAGAGGACCTTAGAGAGGACTCCCATATTTTTCTATACGGGTAATTGTGTCAAAAGTAATTAGAGAATGGCATCCAATTTAGTCTTGATCTTTACATCTATACCTGAGCCTCTCCTTCAGAATAGATTAGATTATAGTTGCTGACTATAAGCCAGCATTCTCCCCGCTGGAGCCTCCCTACAACACATTCTGCACTGTAAGCTGGTTTATACTTCATCAGACATGCACTACAGATACATGTCAGGACTATCAACTCTAATCGGATCATCACGTCAACCGACAAAATAAACTGCTGTCAGACCATCTAGGAGTGTGTCGACATACATGTGGATTTCTTATTTAAGTGGCCCCCGTCATGGAGCCATCAATCTTAGCATTCTGTGATTATTCCAGCGAATGTGGAGGGAGTATTCAAGAAAATAACCTGTCTTTTCTATCCGGCTGTCTCTTTCTGTATCTGCACCTTCTTGTCTCTCAACTATTTATGTAACAGGCAAAGACCTTGAATGTGTCACTGTGTGAACAAAACAGCTATGGGACCTGAATGTGCAACGTGTCTCTGCAGTGAACCGTATTATAACTCGGTTCAAGGGAACTCAACAAAGATACTCGATAGCTAATTAAATTCAGAACATTATGAATCGAGGGTTCATTATAGCACATGTACCCTTTGTACACTTCCTAGAGTATTCATATTTTACAATGGACGCAGCTCCCGGATACACTTTATTATTAATGTTGTTGAGGCAATTATTAAAGAGTGAGTCTCAAAATTACAGAACACTGTGTTTGATTGAATCTTTTGTGAAGTTGGTTTAGATATAGTTCAGTATTATGGAGACTCTTTTTTTTGTTGCTTTACATAACTCAAAATATTCAATTTTACTCTACTGCACAAAAGTAGCCCTCCTAACTTCATATTTTGATGTGAAGTAACTCCAGTAAGTGCATGACCATTTCAGAAATATTAATACATGGCACTACTGTATGTATAATTGTGAGTGTGAGTAGCTGTGAAGCTGTCAGGCCATGAAGGCACCAGCCACTGGGAATATACTATGGCATCACACCTGCCAGTGGAACACTTGCCATTGGTTGGTTGGGTATTGGTGACTCCACCATCCTTGTTTGTGAGGGAACCTGTGGATCACTGTGGGTGGGCGGATGGAGGGTGCAGCTTCCACAGCAAGGCTGCTGCTGTGGAAGAAGACATGCTGCCAGGGAAAGGAACTGCTGTAAATCGAACCAGAAGGGTGCCGGCATAGCTGTGACATTACTTGGGAGGGCTGTAACTTAAGCACTTGATTCTTTCATTTCACAGGGAATGTAGCATCGCATTTGATGTCTGTTCTGCCTTTTAGGTGAGGTAGCATCTGCTCATACACAGCCTCGCAAAATGCTCATCCCATTATCGGTGAGTTTTTGAGAGAACATTCAAATGGACAATAGCAATAAAAATGCAAATGCTGACAAGTTTTATCAGAACATTTTGTGCCAGATAAATTCTACCAGCAGTCAGCATTTAAATGCTTTTCAAACTGTTGCATCACTCCCACCTTAACTGAGATAATATCCTTACCACCAGCATGTTCTTGCCTACCTCCCCTCTCAGAGTATAACTTTACTATTCATTTTTTGTGATGCTGTATGCCAGACATCCTACCCATCAGTTCAGTATAGCTTAACTAAAACCTTTTTTCCCTTCCGTATTGTCCTCTCTGGAATATATGCCATGTCAAATTCTTTCATTTCAAAAGACGAAAACAATTTTATTCCCAAACATAGCCATCTCACTAGACAGCTTTCAATATTTCCATTTTGCCTCCAACCTTTCTATTTCCATCGCTTTCTCCAGCCGAGAGTCTGAGGCTTTCTGTATAGATCAAATGTGGCCAGTGGAATAGTCTGACAAGCCCAATGTCCTTGCTGCCACTGTGCCTCTCAATGATTGATTCCATTCCTTACTATCTCATCCAATCCTGAAGCTTTCCTTCATTCCGTTGCTGACTGCTCTCATCTGCTACTCATATCTTCTATGTTTGGGAATGGAGGTTAGAGATATTGTACAGTATCTCCATAGTGAAAAGGAGGTGTAGCCTATCATGCACAGTCACAAACAGAGATTATTCTGAACATGCTTCTTGTACTGAAATGACTACAGTACCCTAGCAGAATGACTAAGTAGATTGTATTTCCTTATCCGTTGCTAAGTCGGAGAATACAGTATATTCAGTAAGCACTACAGGTATTTCCATCTTCAACTCTACTGAATCAGATGTCTGCGTCGCCAAGTATTGAGGAGTCGTACGACAAGCTGCAAGGAAATGCTCAGATAATTATTTAAGAGTAGTTGAAATATACACAAAGTAGAACATACGAGCACTGCAGAATACTGTATGAAACCAAAGTAAAGCAAATAAATACATATAATGGCTCACTACCTGTAGAGTCTTATGCTAATGCTTCTATGTTCCACTTCTTAACTCCCAAGCCAACTTTAATAAAGATGCATTACACATCATGGCGGCGGCTGCAGGACCATATGTGTTTATGATACAGCTGCCACAGCACTATTATCAGGCAGGCTAGGTTTTCTTTATGGGTGATGTATTGGAGAGGGACAGTGACCTCTGAGGGCTGCCAAGGTCAGAGTGAATCAGATGTGCCATGTCTATTATTGGCATAGTTCCTTGTCACCACAGACTGGGAGAGCATTGGGAGTTGATATGTGTAATGCAGTTCTCTGGTTCTCTGGAGCTTTTAAAGCTGAATAGTGACTTGCAACAATTAGCCTAAGAGTCCAGACTGCAGTTCCATTATTGGCGTACATATAAAACATAAACAACCACACAAAGCCATTATCATAAGGCATGAAATATTCTGTCAGGGAATTGTGGTTAGTATTTAAAAAGATAAAGAAGAGCAATTTTCTGGTGTATTCATATAAATGTTTTTTATTTATTTTTATTTTTTCCCAAACCAACAGTGCTTTTGCCTTGAGCATTATGTACTGTTTTTTAACGTCTACAAATCATCGACCATAGATTGCCGAAGTACCTTCCTTATCTCCCAACATTCCATGTATTAATCAATAGTTAAAACACCACAACTTAATATGTACATTATATACAGTAACTCCACCGAGTGCTGATAATGTAAAATGCTTGGCACAAGGACTACAGACTGTGTGCGTAAGATTCTGGCAGAGGAATGATTCAAGGAAACAACAAATACATCTCTGAAATAACCCCTACATGTTGGCTGTGAAATAGCTTTTCCCCACATTCTGCAATGTTATGTTGATGTAGAACTTGGTCCTTGGGCAGGTGAGTCACAGTGTCACAGACATACAGTGTGCTCTGCTGTAGTGGTTCCAGGTGCTGTTGGGATTTCAACAGAGAGAATCTCTTCGCTAGGTTAAAAGTCCTGAACAGTCATTCTGAAAAGTTCTGAAAAGTACTCATGGCTAACTACCAGGAAGTTTGAAAAGACGAGTGGGCGGAGAGTTTATATTCATGAGCTCACCTTGACTGACAGCTCTTTGAAACGCCTATGTCAAACAACTTGGATGCAGTGAGCAGTGTTGAAGTAAAATCATCTCAAGCTAATGTGGTGATACACAAAGCAACTCAAACAACATTGAAATTGTATCAATGATATATATATATATATGTTTTTATACATCTCCCATTTGGCATGTTTCTTTTGATGCCATTCACAGCAACACTGACAGATGTGTTGACTTGACAACTGTGTCTGAGTTTTGAACGACAACCTCCATGTTGGCTGAAGACCTAGTTAGTCAGTAACTAGCTGACACCAGATACAGATGAAACATATAAGTATCTTTGCCATAGATGAATAATGGTAAACTCTTAATTATATTTGCTGACACCCTAGTCAAGCTCTATAAACCACGCCCCTCTGCAAACACACCGATGTTGGTTACAAGCCGGTACTTATTTCAATTAGGTAAGAGAATATCAAGTTACCATTGTTGTATTAAAATTAGAGTTAAGGTGATGTCACCTTGTCCCCTTAATAATGATTCAAAGTGTTTGACATGTGGGAGGGGACCAGTAACTTTATGATCAAACTTTGTCAATGTAGAAGCAATTGTCATTTTTCATACTTCGGTCATCATATTTTGATCTGGTTACCTTCAAATATCATCCAATTTCATGAAAAACATGATTTTTTGACTGTTCATGACCTTTAAGCTCAGGCCCCCAGGTGTTCTCTGTCTCCCACCAATCTGTTTTTGGCCACGCTGACATTTGTTTTTGGCCTAGCTGGATATCACACAGTGTCAGTGTTCTGTCCCTAAACACGCCATGTAACCTCACAGGTTCCTGGACGGATAAAAATGTTAATGTGTAATTTGATGAACTTGAATGGAGAAAAAGGAGGAGACAGTGAATCATTCTGCTCATATCCTCTTAATGAGAGTGCTGAGGCAGGGTTCGCTGTCACTCAGAACCCTGGTTCTCTCCCACAGCATAATTTGATTGAGGAACTCCACTCGGTTTCAGAAGGTTAATTGGTGGGGTAGAAAGCTGCGTTGGCAGAGCAAAGTAATTGACAAGAAGAGGAAATTAGTGCCGTTGTTCCTGTACGTGCATAGTTAGCATACTTGAACTTTAGGCACTGATTTTACCTCACAGACAGCCCCTATATACAGTATGACACAACATGTACTGACAACAGCAGCAGGACGGTGCAGCAGGCAAACGGAACATATCAATACAAACACTCAGGCTTTACAATATGTGCTCCGTCTAGCGTCACACTTAAAGGGATAGTTCACTTAAAATACAAAATGACACATTGGGTTTCTTACCCTGTAAGCAGTCTATGGACAAGGTATGACAGTAATCCATGCTTTGGTTTTATTTCCCTGGTACCATTTCTAAATGCTAACCCTTTAGCATTTTTAGCACAAATCCCATTCAAGTCATGGTACCGATATTAGCATTTTTCGCGCATCATGTCCAAATCCCCCGAAAGTATCGAAATTGATTATGAAGCTTAACAAAGTCACATAGATTATTTGAATGTAATGTGTGAAAAATGCTAATATCAGTACCATGACTTGAATGGGATTTGTGCCACAAATGTTAAAACATTGGAAAGAGTGCCAGGGAAACTAAACCTAAGCATGGGTTGCTGCCAAACCTTCTCCAAAGACTGCTTACAACGTAAGGAAACCAATATGTAATTTCGTAATTTGGGTGAACTATCCACGTAAGACTGTACAGTAGATCCCAGTTTAGCCTGCCATGTCTTGAGTCAGCAGCAGAAGAGGTGTCGGCATACATCCTCCTGCCCACCGGCAGCTGGTGGGCTCAAAGGCCAGAGTGCTGAGTTGATGGTCTGGAAAATTGCAATAAAACCTGCAGGTATTATCCCAAGTTGTATCTTACTCTTACATGAACGAAATTAAATTAAACTGTAAGTGTTGGTTGTGCTCTCCCTGTTCTTATGACAAATACAGGCTGTCTACAACCTAATTGTTTTCTCATTGGATTTTTTCTACTGTTGTTGGTTAAGACAATTCTGACAATACCTCAATTGGTTTGTCGGTTTGGAATAGGCCTTAGTATAATTGAATTGTCTACAAGTTTACTCAATACAAGTCTGTGGCATAATGCACAATTATTGTTGGGACAAATCCATAACCTTTTAGTTTGTTTATGTTGCAAATCAATGAATGTTGTTAAAGGAAGGTTTTGTATATTAGATCTACAGTTTCAGATGATCATATTTTCTTTTTTTGCTCATTGTACCAACTGAGCAAACTGTCCGAAGTGCTTTCATACCGCAGTTCCCAATAACTCCACTTTGGATATGACTTTAGCTCTAAAAGCTCTATCCATTAAGGCTACTGCTTCCATCAGTGCACACTGTAATTCTAAGCCATTCTCCATGGCTTATCATCTTTTTTTTAAAGGGCCATCCAGAATGGAGTTTGTGCTTTGTAATACGATTTCTTGCTCCCTGGAAAGGTGAGAATCGTACTAGGTCATCAGCCTGTTGAAGGACTCGATCCACTGAAGAACAATTGAGTGTGGTATTGGGAATTTACAAGAGATGCCAGAGCAGTAAGTCATTTAAAGTTTTACAAAGCGTCACACCGTCAGGAATACCAAATAGCCTGTTGTAGAATAGAACATTTGTGTCAAATTCTAATTCTGGAGGTCTGGACTTGCATAGTTGGCCTCAACCTTTGGCCCTCAAGCTCTTAATTAGCCCAATCATTCACTATTTAAGGAAATGTTCTACCTTCAAAATGACCAAATACACTACACTTAAACTAGATTTATGACGGAGGTGGATGTATGAAATGTTAATATATGTGGCTAATTGGCTATTTAGAGTAATTAGCTGGGGGAGCTGGAAACAGGCATGCAAAAGGGTGAGCACAGTTTCACCCTCATTTGGGTGGGCAAGTGGAGCTGTTTTTCAGAATGCCTTTCAGCAACTTAAAAAGTGCTCTCCCAGCAGATATGCATTTGAAATAGATTCCGCACAAATGGTCAACATTTACATATATTAGAGTTCATCCTGACGAAAGGATAACTGTTGCTCTTTAGGATTCCCCTTGTGGGGAAGAGTTGTGTAACGCTGCGTTTACACAGGCAGAACAATTCTGATGTTGTTCCACTAATTGGTCTTTTGACCAATCAGATCAGCTCTTTGCCAGCAATTGGGCAAAATATCAGCATTGGGCTGCATGTGTAAACGCAGCCTTACTTCCTTCTACCAGCACTTCATACGGATGCAAGGTCTTAATTTGATCACTCAGTTGCAGGAGAACGTTCCTGCAATGCAGAAAATGTCAAACTCGTAGTGTATTTAAGGTTTAAAAAGGCTTCTGAAGATTGCAATTGCCACTTAGAAATTTCAGACTTGATTTTCCCTTACGAAAAATGTATCAACCCCTACAAAAATATAGATGAATTATAATCCACATAATAATCCACATTTCCTGTTACTGCAGGATTATGTTCTTGCTGTAGAAAACTGACTCAAATTAAGATCCTACATCTTTATGCATTGGTTGACCTTTTTTCCCTTGCTGCTGTCCATCGTGCTGAAGTCGTTAGCTGGTTTGTAGTGCACTGTCCATACATAGTGCAAGCGTGTCATTCCACCACAACCACCATCCCCCAACACCACCACAGGATATACCGTATGTGACAACACTGAAAAGCAATCCAGCAAGACATTAAGAAAACTGGTATAGTTCTTGCTACTCCTCCTTTTCTGCCTCTGCTGTGGAAGGTCATGATGTCTGTAGAATATCTGAAGAGCATGTTGAGAGCACAAACCTGGAAATTGTGTGCATCTCCACATACACAACTTTATCATTACGTATTTCCTTTATTCGTTTTCGTCACGTTTTTGATCACTGCGGTGACATACATTCGCCTCCATTGAGATAAATACCATTGTGAAAGCTTTTCCTGACTGAATTTAAATGAGGCGATTCCAATTGTCATGGGGAAAGAAAAGGGCTTTGTCTGAAAAACAATTCAATGCACAGAGCTGCGGCACAATACCCCTCACTTATCAGGGAAGTAAAGTTAGATAAAAACTCATTAGTGTGCAGTGCCTTGCAGCTGTCTGTGCTCCTGTACGAGGCCCTTTTTCTGAAGAGGCCTGGCATGTCCACAAAGTATGCCATTGATGCCACAAAGGAAGCAAGCACATTTCCAAACAAACTGGATTGGGGGCTAGAGAGAACATTCCATTCAATTCCAGGCAATGTTCCTTTTAGTAATTAATGCATGACTTTAATATCCTTGGATATAGCTGAAGCATGCATCCACCTCCTCCCTTTCTCTCCAAAGCAATTCAGTACCTCAGTAAGTACAATGTTTTCCTTCCCCAAGAGAAGCAGTTCCATTTCAGCTCAATTGATTCTCCACTTCTGGTCGCCCATCTTTACCTTTTTCATTCTTTCCCAGCAAGAAGCGCATGCATTTTCAATGACATCAAATAAAGGGCAGTCATTGGGAGGGATCAGGGGACTGAGGCACCTTCACCATCCGACAGAGAAAGACGGAGCAAGATATAAAGACGAACCGCAGGGGGGGGGGGGGCCCTTGGACACAGACATGAGAGGGAGATAACATGACTATATATATCAGGACAGATATGACCAGATTAAACTGAGAATCCAGTCTCGCTGTGTCCTTCTGACCAAGACAGGCTGTCTAATACAATTTGCAAATGTGTGTTTTCCTCCGAGAGAGAGACAGAGACCGAGAGAGGGACAGACAGAGAGACAGTGAGAGACAGAGAGAGAGATAGTGAGAGAGACAGAGAGACAGTGAGAGACAGTGAGAGTCAGTGAGAGAGACAGAGACAGTAAGAGAGAGAGAGAGAGTGAGATATCAAATCAAATCAAAACAAATCAAAGTTTATTTGTCACGTGTGCCGAATACAACAGGTGTAGACCTTACAGTGAAATGCTTACTTACAGGCTCTAACCAATAGTGCAAAAAAGGTATTAGGTGTCTGAGAGCTGTTAGATAGGATACAGTATGACAGCTTTACATACAGTATACCTCATTGGGAGACAGTTGCACTAGTTACTGTATCTGTTTCATCCACAAGGCTTATGGGAGATTCTGTCATGTCTTTGCCTTGAAGCCCTGGCTCGCCGCTGCGGAGGAGAGAACCCCAGAGGCTCCGCATATGAGAGCAGAAGCCTGTCTCGCAATCACAGACTTGAATTCAGTGCATTGAAAGACTCCCCTCAAGGTAACATGAGCTCTCAGCTCCCGAAGCACCCTCATCTGCCCCCTCCTATGAAACAGTAATACTAGTTGGCCTCACAGTTACGCTGTGTTATGTCAGTTGTCAAATGGTAAACATTGGGTCTATGTATTGCCCCAATATGTTTATTGTAGGCACTTTGAATGCAACTACTTACAACGAAGATCAAATAGCATCTACACTCTGAGTTAAACATCCTTTGAAAGAAGTATCTTTCCTCAACGTTGACTGCTTATGGAGAATACAGTAGCTCTCTCAAATAAAATCCACCAATAATATATTTAATGCAAAAAGTGTAGCTATGTAAGTGTATGAAAGTGCCTTGACCAAGCAAAACAGTGGGAATTTACAACAATTGAATGTACAATCATTGAATCAGGGCGTCATTAGTTGTTCACAGGGGATGACAAGAAAATCCATCATTACCCTATATGCAGCAGGGCCCCAATGGGAACAAGTAGACTGGGGAATGGCTGCCTAGGCTGCCTGGGGGTCCACTGGGAGAGGAGCTTGGCTCTGACGCCCTGGGTGTTCTGGCCTACTGCCCTCATGGCTACACTACCATTGGACCATAGAGATTGCTGCCAATGGGGAAAGAGTCCAGGGCTGCAAATAGACCTATAGGCTCTTCTGAGGACGAACATGCCATGCTGCCCTAACTGCCTTAAGCTCATTTGCAGTATGTGACACGTTTTACAAGCATTTCGCTACACCAGCAATAACATCTGCTAAACACGTGTATGTGACGAATAATAACATTTTATTTTATTTCGGTGAAACTAATGCATACACATGGATTCCAACGTTTGTTGTTCTTTTCCCACCATCTCCAAGCAGTTTCATCCATGAGGCTTATGGGAGATTCTGTCATGTCTTTGCCAGTTAGCACTGTCGGATTTGTTCGTTAAGCATATAGGCACCAGGGTGGCATTAAAGCACTCGGAGCCACTAAACCTGAATGTATGATGAGAGGTTTGTTTATGCAAAAGGTAGTTTACTAAATCACTAACATGCATATGCAACAGCGGGTTACTCTAACAAGGCGAACTAGCAGGGTTGTAATTTATGCTGTGGACCGCAGTAGCGGTGGTGAAATTGATGCGGAGCCCACTGGAGTGAGTCACAGCGGACAAACAAACCCCTCTATACATTATTAATGAGGGAAAATCTTTTCAGGTTTAACTTCAACTTCCATTTAACACCTAAAGGGATCCTGCAACAACACCATGCTAAGAGAGAGCTGAGGTCGGGTCAGAACGTCTCTCAGACACTGCCAGCCGGTATTTACGATAAAGGTCAGCGAATGAGGGGACAATGGTAGGAGACAATTTTCTCTTTAAAAGTTTTGCCTCGCCAGATATTTCCCAGAGCCATACTTTTCATATTCATTTCATGGAACATTTGGTTTGTGTTTCCAAACAGGAACCTTTCTTTCAGAGGGTTTAAAAAGTGATTATATTTGAATGCCCCTTGGTAAATGCACTTTTGTGGTAGGTGGTTTTGTAGTGGTAGCCTTTGGCATTTCCTTGCAGAGCGTTCCACACAGTGCATGGAGGTGCACAATGTAATTCCTTGTTCTATGTCTAGGTTAGCAGGTGACAGAGTGACTCCACCCACTTTACCATGCCCGTGATATAGTGGGAACTAGGTACACTAAACTAAATGTCAGATGCCATCCATGTACTCAAAAAAGTCTGTCTTAATATGTTTTTAATTCAAATCTGGGCCACATGCATTTTTCAGCCAACGGACACAGTCCTCTTCAGTGCGAACAAAGTCCTCCAGTTTCAACGGACAGACATTAAAAGAGTGCTCCACATAAAGTGTGGCCATCAGTGGAGAATGGTGGGAGGAGCTATAGGAGGATGGGCTCATTGTAATGCCTGGAATGGAATCAATGGAACGGTTTCCACATGTTTCATGTGTTTGATACAGTTCCACTACTGTATATAGATAGCCTCACTACTGTTATTTTTCACTGTCTTTTTACTGTTGTTTTTATTTCTTTACTTATCCATTGTTCACCTAATACTTATTTTTTACCTAAAAATCTCACTGTTGGTTAGGGCCTCTAAGTAAGCATTTCACTGTAAGGTCTACACCTGTTGTATTCGGCGCATGCGACAGATACATTTTGATTTGATTTATTCCATTCCAGTCTTTACAATGAGCCCATCCTCCTATAGCTCCTGCTACCAGCCCCCTCTGGTGACCATGTCATACAGCAGTAGAACTCAGTGATGTGAGGGGGCCGGCATGGCCCCAGCCTTACAGAAACCTGTCAAACCCAAACAGCCACCTAACATTTTATGTTGAGCAGCTCACAGCATTACTGCCTCAAGACATCCCCAAGCTCAATGGAAACTAAGTAATTTATTGTAACTGCTTCGAAGTCCCCCACAAAACACATGCCCAAAATGGAGGATCTTTAGTATGTGTGGAGACAGACTGTGTATGGGAATGGTGAGTTTGCAGAAATATGAGAATGGGAGACAACCCAGTTTGCTACTGTGCTGTATTACAGTGTGCTTCCTAATTTAGTATTCAAATGTATCGGGTTTACGATTCACACATAACACAGGCACGAGTAGACAAAGCTGGGGTTTAGATTTATGTGTAATCTCTCCCTCAGGGCTCATACAAATCCAAGCAAAACAAACAGTCCCTCAGTAGGTTACTTCAGCACTGCTCCCTCTGATCCAATAGTACATATTTACTGTCAGAACTCATCCATAGCCACAGTATGCTTTCCCCCCATACAAGACAGCTCTATGAATGGCTCCGCTCTTTTGTTTTAGTTAGGCTTAAACATCTCCATTAAAATGGAAAAAGCATATTACTTGTAGAAGTAGCTTGACTCAGTGATTTGAATGAAAGGTGCTAAGAGTATAATGAATCATTGCACGGATATAACAAATGTTCTTTTCAAGGTAAGGCATATTTAGAAAATGAAAACACTGGAACTTTTCCACTGACTGATGACTGTGTCAGTAATACATAGTGATTAATCTTAGCCTCAACAACCCTGTTTCTGTACCAATCAGCACTTATGTGCAAACATGCTGACCAGTGTAGTCCTGAATAGGTTTATGTTGAACAATGGACATACTTCCTCTATTATCAGTGATTCCCATTAGAATCAAGCCAGCATCATGTACACTGTACAGTAAGAGAATACTAAACAATGGAAATTGTATTCATATTGTCCTTTAGTTCGTGGAATGTGGACAGTTTTGTTTTTGAATATGAACAGTTCAGTATTGTGCCCTAGAGATCATGGTATGGCTGTTAGTTATTTTGACTTCCTGAAAACATATGCTCACTTCCTCATTGATGATAGCAATGCTAGATGGCAACACAACATTTGTTTAGGCCTAATTGGAGCATGGTGGGCAGACCACACAAAAGGTCAACAGACTTCTGGAATGACCTTAGGTCCACGGTTCCAATTTGAGGTGTATTCCCTCGGCAATAAACTGTCACAATTATCCTGTTGTAGCAACATGATTGTCCCCTTTATGTAAAGGCCTATGTCCTCTACCACCTAGGGACACCTTTCTTCTCACCCTCTGTGGCCTCCCACAAGGCAACGCATCCACTGGCCTGTGTCAGCAGATGCATCAGAGGGCTAAGAGAGGCTAGTGATGAGGGCGCACACCACATACCTCTGGGTTTAAAGTATTCAACTGCTGTCCTCTATGATTAACCTATCCATCACTTGTGTTTCCAGCCCACTTTCATGGTCAGTCACTCCCACACCATTCACAATGAATTAATGGCTGTAATAACACAGTCCCCGGATCTAGAAGAGTTGAATATTTGATGTTACTTAAGGGAAGTCCACAAGTACCATTTCTCGAACAGTAACTTGTATTTCTAATATATTGGATTAGATTGGATTAAAATTTGATTTGCTTTCTTCTTTAAAAAAAACAGCAGGAATCCTTCCAGGTCTTAATATGAATAATATGTATAATATGAAAAAGAAATGACTTCTCCTCATAAACATAATTTTCATAATTGAAACATCTCTCATTGGCTTTGTTAAATTATGAATATACACAAATCCCTCTCTGTCTTTGCAGGTTAGAGGTTGGTTGTCTTCTTGATTCTCATTGTTCTTAGAAATGTTCAAGTGTGACAGCAGTAAGCATGGCAGACGAGGTACTAGGTGTTGTTCTGTACAGTAGCCTACACATCTCTGTGAGGTCTAAACAAATATCTCCCTCTGAGATGTCTGGGCTGCTTTAAGTGGACCGGAGAAGAGAACATGTAATTCATCGCTCTGAGCTGAGACCCCTGCCTTGGTGGTGAGCATTCCTTCTGTGGCTATGTTTGCCATCATATTGAATTTTAACAATGAAAAATGAATAACTGACTGAGTCCAATCTGATTTGAAAGCTAGTTAAGTGGCTCAGGTCTGGATAAAAAAGCAATACTAGGTGCCACTGACAATGAAGTATACTGTAGGCCTTGGGTCAGCAAGATGTATTGACTACACATTAGTGAATGCAGATTAAATGTTTCCCCTCTCACTCAGAAATGTCTGGCGTGCAGTAAATCATTTTCATTCCTCCATAGGCATTTTGTAGCCTCAGTTCTTATTATCAAAAAGGAGAACAAACACTTTTATGTTTGGCATGCAGTCATAACATATAAATCAATATCGTAATTGGCACGTGCAATAGCCTATCCCATATTTTTTTTTATATTCAGCACAATGAAATCCGCTAAGAAATGGAAAAAGCATCATGATTTAGTATGGTGGGAATATCAAAGTTATAAGGTAGTTCTTTGAATAGAACTAGTGTATGCAATTCATAGTCCAAACACAAAAGTATTGTTCCAGGAAGACGAAGTGTCTCAGTGTTCCTCGCTGGCCACTGCTGCTGATTATGACCATGGCTGTGCTGGTCGACCGTGGTGCAACTTATTACCTAAGACTATTATGAGAATGACTCATATGCTTAAACATTTGACGTTCATTCCTCTCAGCACCTCCCATGCTGAGGTCACCTGCTGTTTATGACTAATAATTCATTAATACCGCTCCATAAAACCAGGATCTATAGGCTACACACCCAGCTCCAAGGTTTTCTCCTGCAGCTATCAACTTTATTCAGAAACCTTGGGCTGTTGATAAAATTGATTGGGTCCAATTATTTAACCAGACCCAATGGAACACTGCAATTTCCCAGGGGAGCTATCTGACAGGGTTAAATTGACAATGAACAGCTTGCTATTTTTGGTTCACGGTTTGTATCCTCAGTAGTTACCGTAAGATGTTAAAGAGACACATCCATGGCACTGAAAGCCATTATGTTATATTTCTGTTGTCAAATTAAAACATCTATAAGGTTCTTGAGAAGACATTTTAGTATGGTGCAGAGTAATTAATTAATTGAATGCTGCATCTAAACATTAGTTGGACTCAGTTGTGTTTGACAGTCCCCGGGTTAATGGTGTGAAAATAGGGACCCTGCTTTCCCCAACCTGTCAAGTTGTAATTGGCCAAAGGTTTCCTTTAATAGCAATATGCCACAGGGAACGCAAAGCACCTCTGAAATTGTGTACAAAATAATTGGATGGCAATGAAAGAGGAAGCATACACATTAATCCTATTTTGCCTTTAAAATGATATTTGCTATTTTTACTTAACGTGTAAAACAAAATGTGTCTTGATTATTTGGATCCATTTGTGCAGTATACATGACAGATGATTAGAATGTAGAATATAAAATACAGATTGGGCAACATGTTATTTGACTGCTACAAATGGTCTATAAAGGAGAAATATCATTCTACTTGTGCAGCATGGCATGTATTTTGAATATTTCTGGCCAAAAAAATATATACTTTTTAAACGAAGTGGTGTAAATGTGGTTATATTCAAATTGCAAACCTCACATTCAAGCAGTTGTTGATTCCCCTAACGTGTGCCTGCTTCTCTTTTCTTCACAGGGAGTTCCTCTGAGCCCATGAATGCCACCCAGCAAGAAAGACAGAGGAAGAAACAATAGGATGAGACCGATCAACGATGTTATCCCTGGGGAAATAAGCACAAGACAATCTGAGGTGGTGAAATACTGAATCTCAGCGAACCATCTCTAGAACTTCACTCCAGGTTAAAGTCATTGGATGGATGCTGGTCTAAATGCACATGCCCAACATCTTTTTGTAAATGGCTGGAACATTGGGACCGAATTATCCTTCCCTGGACAGAAGGCCAATATATTGATTGTCCTCGCTGAGGAGAACACTTGAAAGTCCAGCTAGATTACAAAGAGTTCAGTTCAGCATCTTTAGAAACCACAGTGGTGTTCCCGTCTTAGAGCTTTTGGGCCCTGCCCATGACATCAAGAGGAGCACCAATGGCCTGCGGTGGAGCTATGGTAATGAGTGCCTTTTTCTGGTCTGTGGCCATAGTATATTTTACCCATATAGGCAGAGTCAATGGGGACTGCTGGCTCATCGAAGGCGAGAAGGGTTTTGTGTGGCTGGCCATCTGCAGCCAAAACCAGCCTCCATACGAGGCCATCCCCACGCATATCAACAGCACCATTGTGGACCTTCGGCTCAATGAAAACAAGATCAAAAGTATCCATTTCTCTGCCCTCAGCCGCTTCGCCAACCTGACCTACCTAAACCTGACCAAGAATGAGATCAACTACATAGATGACGGGGCCTTTTCTGCCCAGTTCAACTTACAGGTCCTTCAGTTAGGCTTCAACAAACTCCGTAACCTTACTGAGGGCATCCTCAGGGGTTTGGGCAAGCTGCAGTACCTCTACCTCCAGGCCAATCTGATTGAGACTGTGACACCCAATGCCTTTTTGGAGTGCTATAGCCTGGAAAACATCGACCTCTCCATGAACCGTATCCAGCAGCTAGATGGGACCACGTTTACCAGCCTGACTAAACTGACTACCTGTGAGCTGTACACCAACCCTTTCAACTGTTCCTGTGAACTACTTGGCTTTGTGAAGTGGCTCTCTGCATTCCCCAACAGGACAAATGAACGGATGGTCTGTGACTCCCCATCAGGTGTCTCTGGCTACAGTCTGCTCAGCCAGAACCCTAACAACCCGACTTTTCGGAATGCCCTCCATATGCTCTCCACTGTGTGTACAGACGACTATGTGACGCCGTACATACCTGTGCCTCCTGAGACCACCACACTCCCACCAGACTACACTCCCTGTGGGCTGGAGGACTGTCCCTCCGGAACTGAGCCAGATGAGAGTATGAGTATCAACCCAACGGTGATTAATGTGGATGTAAAACCCAGTATGAAGCTGAAGCAAGTCTCTAAAACAAGCGCCACCATCACTGTTCAGATCCCCCATCCCTTCAAGAAGATGTACAGCCTGGTTCTCTACAATAACAGCTTTTTCACTGATATTCAAAACCTCAAAATTCAGAATGAGGACATTGAACTTAAAAACCTGAAACCACATACTGAATACACGTACTGTGTCGCTTCTATAAAGAATAATCTTAGATTCAATCATACTTGTCTGGCAGTCTCCACAGGACCCTGGAATGGGAAAGAGAGATCACAAAACCATGCAACAGCTACCCACTACATTATGACCATCCTAGGTTGTCTCTTTAGTATGGTGATTGTCCTAGGGGTGGTCTACTATTGCTTGCGTAAAAAACGTCAGCAAGATGAAAAGCACAAAAAGGCAGGCAGCCTAAAGAAAAGTATAATTGAACTAAAATATGGACAAGAGCTTGAAGGGGGAACCATTTCCAGGATGTCACAGAAGCAAATGATGGGTGGGGAGAGTATGTCCCGCATGCCATACCTACCATCTGGTAGTGAAATGGAGCAGTACAAACTGCAGGAGATAAGAGATGACACGCCTAAAATGGCCAAGGGAAGTTACATAGAGGTGCGAGGAACCGGGGACCACCATGAACGCAGAGAGTGTGAGATGTCCATGCCTGGGATGTCCATGCCTGGGAACAGCCAAGGGTCAGTAGCTGAGATTTCAACCATTGCAAAAGAGGTGGATAAGGTTAATCAGATCATTAACAACTGTATCGATGCTCTGAAGTCAGAATCCACATCTTTTCAAGGGGTGAAATCAGGAGCTGTGTCCACCCAGGAACCCCAGCTGGTCCTAATATCAGAGCAGCCGCAGAGCAAGTCTGGCTTCCTGTCCCCAGTGTATAAGGACAGCTACCACCACTCGTTACAGAGGCACCACACCTCGGATGTCCCGCCAAAGCGGCCCAGCACTGCCACTGGAGGTCCAATGCGGAGCCCAAGGCCTTACCGCTCAGAGTCCAAGTACATAGAGAAGACCTCGCCAATGGGTGAGACCATCCTCACTGTAACGCCAGCCGCTGCCATCCTTAGGGCAGAGGCGGAGAAGATCAGGCAGTACAATGAGCACCGGCACTCCTATCCCGACAGCCACCAGCTGCAGATCGAGGAGCTGGAAGGGCCCGGAAGCCACAAGCCCTCCATCCTGGAGCCCCTAACTCGGCCCCGCCCCAGAGACATGGCGTACTCTCCGCTCTCACCTCAGTACCATAACCTCAGCTACTCCTCCAGTCCTGAGTACTACTGCAAACCTCATCACACTATCTGGGAGCGCTTCAAACTCCGTGGCAAACGGCACAAAGACGAGGACGAGTACATGGCTGCAGGGCATGCGCTACGTAAAAAAGTGCAGTTTGCCAAGGATGAGGACCTGCATGACATTTTAGACTACTGGAAAGGTGTATCTGCTCAACAGAAATCTTAATCTCTCCAAGTATTTTCTACTGGACCACAACTTTCAGAAATGACACAGAAACCTTATATGTGAAACTCACTATTGATTGGATGGATACTTCCATATTGCGATCAACTACTTAAACGTATATATAGCAACATATTTTGACTGTGAGTAAAATAGGAAAAGAACCTTGGAAATGACCATCTTGGAAATGACCATCTTAAATTTGTCACATTATGTATGGAATTTATGGGAATAAACTGTAATCTAACGTTTCAAGAAGAAAACATATTGCAAATTAAGAATATACATATTATATGTTGCAATGGATTATAGGTATTTGGGTATCGCATGGCCAAGTCCTGTGACAGTGGATTTGCTGTTGTGTACTTTGAGAAAATACTGTAACAAATATTGAAAAACATGTCTATTGAATCCTCAATATTTTTCTTGAAGAACTACTGAACAATCATACGAAAAAGAACATTTTTTCTCCCCACATATATTTCATTCTACAATGGAACTATGTACTGATACAGTTTCTATGTCTGCAATGTTTTCTGTTAATAAGATTTCAAAAATTATGTTTGATTCAGGTTTAGTCCATGGATTTCAAAGACAGCTACTTTATTTGTTTTCTAATGATTTCCGTGTCCTAACTGATAAACGTTACACTGGTCAGATAATTGGTATTATGTTACCCAGACCACTTAACTTTCCCTTCCCCTATTTACAGCACTATCACATAATACATTTTAGAGGCCACTAAACAAATTGCACAATATTAAAAGGCTGGAATTTTCTAAATGTAATATTCCACATAAGACAGTTCATTGTATTATTCTGATGCTGATGGTCTGTCTTAGGCATCGGCATTGTGAGCCATTAGTCATATCTTTAGAACCAAAGTAGAAAAAGCTGAAGTGTTTACATTTTCTTTCTGCATGGTCTAAGAAAGTGTTTCCCAACTCCGGTCCTCAAGTACCTCCAACAGCACACATTTTAGTTGTAGCCCAGCACTAAAACCCCTGATTCAACTTGTCAAGGGCTTGATGATTAGTTGATAAGTAGAATCAGGTGTGGTTGTCCAGGGCTACAACAAAAATAGGTACAGTTGGGGGTTGGGAAACACTGGTCTTAGATATGTGTGAACATAGTAAATCAGGTTCCATATGCATATAATTTGAATTTGTTCTACTGTGTTTCAAAGAGCCAAAACATTTTAAGAGTTACTTTTGTTGAAAGTGTAATTGACCATTCATCTTTATATTACCAATATTTTCCACAGAAGGCACCTTTAGTTTCCCACCTGTTGTTTAGGCAGAATGCTGAGAATGCAGTTCACATTCTCTACTGGAATATCTGTCCTATGGCCCGATGGATGAATGTACAATATAGATGATGAAATCTGTATATGGCAGCTTTTTCATTTTATTTCAGAGATTTTTTTTATTTGCTATTTACAACCATAATCTCCAGTTTCCTTTGTCTCTACATCTATATCAATTAATATATTTCCCATAACTTATCATATTTTATATTTGTCTGCAATTCTCAGCCAACAAAGTAAAAAACAGCAAAGTTGTTGGTTTCACTGAAGGCTCTTGTTGAAGGATATTTTCCTATATTGTGTGGCTGTTATGACACTTTTGTAAATTAGACATCACCAATCAGAGGTATATCAACATGCCATGGTTAACTATTAAATAATATCCCATGAATGCCTGAACTAAACTTCTGCCGCTGGATTTGTATATTATCAATACACTATTTTTGAGTGGATACAAGAGGTAACTTGGCTGTCTGAGTTCTTATTTCAACCGCCTTAAACTTCTGGGATATGTGTGCGACTGTAATTTTCTTTATTTTCCTTTCAGTGTTGATATTGTTGACAAGTCCTTATTTGATGTAATTTTTCTAAATGCATTTCAATAGATTCCAAGAGCTGTCAGATTTATAGATAAATTAGCAAGTAAGCTACATGTTTTTATACTGCATATTGTAGCACTTCTGTGGCTCATAAAAGTTAGAATTGTTGGGAAACCGGTGGAAACAAACAAGAGCACAATAAAGTGTTTTTATTTCATTTCTTAATACTATGTTACCTGCTTTCAGACAAAGTACTGTGAAATAAAGGGAAGGGTGCACCCATCAGTATCTTCATTATGTTCTTTTCTTGTTTTTGAAATCTGAATCAAGATATGAATCCTGAATGTACGGAATCCTGAATGTATGAGAAAACTTGCTTATTTGTATCACACACATCATTATCATGTTTTTATGATACTTTAATGGTTCTACCAAACTATGAAATGTTCATAATATAATGATCAGCAACTTGTACCATTCTTCATGTATAGCTAAATATTCAAATGTAGGCTATCCTGTAATACAACACCTTTTCCATCGGAGTATTGGCAGTGTTTCCAATGCTCTGCTGAACATATCCAAGCAAGTGCTTATGAAGAAGTGACTGCATGCATTTATCTTGGGAGCTGAAGATATTTATTATGTTCACAAAATGCTGAGGGCTCGATTCAATACGTAGCGCTGAAGACCTACGCTGAAGCGCGATATACATTTAATGTAATGTTCCTTCGTTCACAGAGACTGCATTCACGGTAAACGCTACATGTCGTCTCAATCGGAAATTACCTTTACATTTCAATCGCACTACAGCGCTTATCTTCAGCTGCATGGATTGAATCGAGCCCTAGGACTGCCTCTCCTTTGAAAAACAAACATCAATTTGTCTTGTCCCCAATGGTTGTCAGATATCTTAACCTTAAAAGTGCCAACTGTGGAACACTGAACTTAAAAACCTGAAACCCCATACTGACTGCACATACTGTGTCGCTTCTATAAGCAATGCTCTTAGAGTCAGTCACGCTTGTCTGACAATCTACACAGGACCGTGGAATGGGTAAGGAAACCAATACGCTTCCAAAACATTCAAAGCAAAAGCAGGTTGGCATTTATTGTCATGAATCTTGCCCTGAAGAAAGAACTGAGCAATTTTCCTCTATATGGGCAAGCTGCTAAGTCAAAATTGCCTATATCATAAAGATTCATGAAAACAAAATATAAGGTTAGGCATTAGGGTTAGCAGTGTGGTTAAGGTTAGGGTAAGGTTTAAAATCCGATTTTATGACTTTGTCGCTGTGCCAGCTAGTGACCACTCTGCAGAGCTGCCTCCAGGCAAGATTCATGACAATAAATGCCAATCTGCAAAGCAAAATCTAAAGCATGGATTGCTGTTATACTTTGTCCATAGACTGCTTACAGGGAAAGGAAACCAATATGTAATTTCTAATTTGGGTGAACTATCCCTTTAAGTGTATTTGGCTTAGAAAGAGATATTTTAATTTACCTTTTGAGGTTATGCAAATATTTCAGCAAAAGTGAAGGGGTAGTATTCAGCACATCAAAAACAAGCAGGGAACACAGTTATTGCTTTTCTTGAAAAATCACTATAATTTCACAAAATGTAAGGGTCACCTAATACATATATGTATTCGATTTTTTGTAGGTTAAAACAGCACTTCTATTTGAAATGTGTGAGGATTGATGGGAAATAACACAGGTATGTGTTATGAAAATGTATCTTCATATCTCAGATAAGATTTCAGCATCTGAAACTGACTGGAAAGTGTCCAATAGATAAGGAGTCAGGAGATTGTTAGCAATTGTGGTACCATTTGAAAAAAGCTATTTCCTTTTCTCTCAGACATGATGTAACTGTCTCCAGAGAATCTTAGGTGTTATCAGATTACAGAGCATTCAGAAAATATTCAGACCCCTTGACTTTTTCCACATTTTGTTACATTACAGCCTTATTCTAAAATTGATTAAATAAATAAAAAATATCATCAATCTACACACAATACCCCATAACGACAAAGTTCGAAGACATTTTTTACTTAAGTATTCAGTCCCTTTGCTATGAGACTTGAAAGTGTACATCCTGATTCCATTGATCATCCTTGAGAGATTTCTACAACTTGATTGGAGTCCACCTGTTGTAAATTCAATTGATTGGACATTATTTGGAAAGGCACACATTTGTCTACAGTGCCTCCGGAAAGTATTCAGACCCCTTGACTTTTTACACATTTTGTTACATTACAGCCTTATTCAAAAATTGATTAAATAAATGTTTTTCCTCAGCAATCTATAGACAATACACAACCAAACAGCTTTTTATAATAAAAAAAGAAGTATTCAGACATTTTGCTATGAGACTTGAAATTGAGCTCAGGTGCATGCTGTTTCCATTGATCATCCTTGAGATGTTTCTACAACTGGATTGGAGTCCAATTGTGGTAAATTCCAATGATTGGACAGGGTATATTTAAGGTCCCACAGTTGACAGTGCATGTCAGAGCAAAAACCAAGCCATGAGGTCGAAGGAATTGTCCATAGAGCTCCGAGACAAGATTGTGTAAAGGCACAGATCTGGGGAAGGGTACCAAAAAATGTCTGCCACATTAAAGGTCCCCAAGACCACAGTGGCCTCCATCATTCTTAAATGGAAGAAGTTTGGAACCACCGAGACTCTTCCCAGAGCTGGCCGCCGTGCCAAACTGAGAAATTGGGGGAGAAGGGCCTTGGTCAGGGAGGTGACCAAGAACCATATTTTTGTAATTTTTTTATTTAACCTTTATTTCACTAGACAAGTCAGTAAAGAACAAATTATTATTTACAATGACGGCCTACCCCGGCCAAACCCGGACAATGCTGGGCCAATTGTGCACCGCCCTATGGGACTCCCAGTCACGGCCGGATATGATGCAGCCTGGATTCAAACCAGGGACTGCAGTGACCCCTCTTGCACTGAGATGCAGTGCCTTGGACCGCTGTGCCACTCGGGAGCCCAGATGATCACTCTGACAGAGCTCTAGAGTTCCTCTGTGGAAATCGGAGAACCTTCCAGAAGGACAACCATCTCTGCAGCACTCTACCAATCAGGCCTTTATGGTAGAGTGGCCAGACGGAAGCCACTCCTCAGTAAAAGGCACATGACAGCCCGCTTGGATTTTTCCAAAAGGCACCTAAAAACTCTCAGACCATGAGAAGCAAGATTCTCTGGTCTGATAAAAACAATGTTGAACTCTTTGGCCTGAATGCCAAGTGTCACATCTGGCGGAAACCTGGCACTATCCCTACGATGAAGCATGGTGGTGGCAGCCTCATGCTGTGGGGATGTTTTTCAGCGGCAGGGACTGGGAGACTAGTCAGAATCGAGGCAAAGATGAACGGAGTAAAGTACAGGGAGATCCTTGATGAAAACCTACTCCCGAGCTCTCAGAACCTCACACTGGGGTGAAGGTTCACCTTCCAACAGGACAACAACCCTAAGCACACAGCTAAGACGTGGCTTTGGGACAAGTCTCTGAATGTCCTTGAGTGGCCCATCCAGAGCCCGGATGTGAACTCGATCAAACATCTCTAGAGAGTCCTCAAAATAGCTGTTCAGCAATGCTCCCCATTCAACCTGACAGAGCTTGAGAGGATCTGCAGAGAAGAATGGGTGAAACTCTCCAAATACAGGTGTGCCAAGCTTGTAGCATCATACCCAAGAAGACTCAAGGCTGTAATCACTGCCAAAGGTGCTTCAACAAAGTACTGAGTAAAGGTTCGGAATACTTATCTAAATGTGATATTTCAGTTTTTTTCTTTAATACATTTGTAAACATTTCTAAACCTGTTTTTGCGTTGTCATTATGGGTTATTGTGTGTAGATTGAGGAGGAGGAAAAAAACTATTTAATCAATTTTAGAATAAGGCCGTAATGTAAGAAAATGTGGGAAAAGTCAAGGGGTCTGAATACTTTCCAAATGCACTGTATATAACACACTGACTTCTGCATGTGATATCATGTTCTCTATTTCAGAAATTAAAACTGAAATGCTAGCCCTTGCACGCTTCAGCAGCTATACAGATAATACTATATGCAAAAGGAAAGCTAATAACCTTGAATAATTTATCTGTAATACACACCTGCCATCTCCTGTTACTATTGTGATGGAGTGAGAGGCCTCTTATAATAGTACTTTCAGAAAGTATTCACACCTCTTGGCTTGTTTCCCATTTTGTTGTGTTACAGCCTGAATTTAAAATGGATTAAATTAAGACTTTTTTGGCAGTGGCCTACACACAATAATCCATAATGTCAAAGTGGAATTATGTTTTTAGGAATTTTTATACATTTAAAATGAAAAGCTGAACTGTCTTGAGTCAATAAGTATTCAACCCCTTTGTTATGGCAAGCCTAAATAAGGTCAGAAGTAAAAATGTGCTTAAAACCTCTTAAGGATTAACCCCTTTTTTTCAATTTTCAAACTAAATTGACATACCCAAATCTAACTGCCTGTAGCTCAGGCCCTGAAGCAAGGATATGCATATTCTTGGTACCATTTAAAAGGAAACACTTTGAAGTTTATGGAAATGTGAAAGCAATGTAGTAGAATATAACACAATAGATCTGGTAAAAGATAATACAAAGAAAAAAACAACCATTCTTTTGTATTTTTTTGTACCATCATCTTTGAAATGCAAGAGAAAGGCCATAATGTATTATTCCAGCCAAAGTGCAATTTACATTTTGGCCACTAGATGGCATCAGTGTATGTGCAAAGTTTTAGACTGATCCAATAAACCATTGCATTTCTATTCAAAATGTTGTATCAAGACTGCCCAAATGTGCCTAATTTGTTTATTACTTCTTCAGGATCGGTGTCCCTTCCACGGGACGGTTGAGCTAACGTAGGCTAATGCGATTAGCATGAGGTTGTCAGTAACAAGAACATTTCCCAGGACATAGACATATCTGATATTGGCAGAAATCTTAAATTCTTGTTAATCTAACTGCACTGCCCAATTTACAGTAGCTATTACAGTGAAAAACCTACAGTGAATGTTCATGCGAGGCCGAGTTACAGTTTTGACTTAAATCTACTTGAAAATCTATGGCAAGACCTGAAAATGTTTGTCTAGCAATGATCAACAACCAATTTGACAGAGCTTGAAGAATTTTTTAAATAACAAAAGGCAAATGTTGCACAATCCAGGTGTGGAAAGCTCTTAGAGACGTACCTACAAAGAGTCACAGCTGTAATTGCTGCCAATGGTGCTTCTACAAAATATTGACTTAGGTGTGAATACTTGTGTAAATGAGATATTTATGTATTTAATTTTCAATAAATGTGCAAAATATGTTTTCACTTTGTCATTATGAAGTATTGTGTATAGATGGGTTACAAAAATAATTAATGTAATCAATTTTCAATTCAGGCTGTAACACAACAAAATGTGGAATAAGTCAAGGGGTATGAATACTTTCTGAAGGCACTGTAAATGTTTTCATAAGAAGGTAATTATTGGATAGTATCATTCCGGTGCTTCGACCTGCTCCTAATTGTTGCGATTAGCCAATGTTATTAGAAGCAATTTGTATCAGAAATCTAAGTCTAACATGAAGGTGTTCTTTGATTGCTCAGTCAAGGGCTAATTATGTTGACTTGATAAGCATTTTGTTGTTGGAGGCTTAGAATGAATTTGAAAAATAACACTTACGAGTAGTTAACATATTTCCTCAGTGTGATACAGTTAATAGACTCCCTTATACTCCTCTGTAAATCCCCTGTCAATATCAATCTTCATCCAATTTATCTAAAACTAGAGACTCATATCTCCAGGAAGGTATGGTACTTTTGACAGCAGAAATAATAGGATGGGTAGTGTCATCAGAGATTATGCTGGAAAGAACTGATAAGTATGGAACCATTGCTTTAGGGCTTTATGGAAAATAAGATAAACCAGGCCCTCTTTGAAAGCATCCAAGCATCAGCTTCACGCTGCCTTTAATCTAGCCAGGCTCCAGTTTTTTAAAGGAATATCAGATTTGAAAGTGCACTGTCAGGGAGAGAGCACACACCCAGCCTTAGGGTTCGCCCAAATTAATTCAGTAAGCTGAGTCTTTTTTTGCAGTAATTTACGGTATGAAATGTACCTTGCTAGTAGTAGTATATGTACAGATATTGCAGCATTTAACAAGGAAGTCTAAATAAATAGTTTGGTCTAAGATGTTCCGATATGGCCAATTCAGATTTCTATTCATTGTGTTTACTGCTTTTAACCTTATGCTAAATGAATCATTGATAAAGTGAAACTTCACACATTAAATAATTAGTCAGCACATGCCTTTCTTCCACCATACCATATCCAGGGAAAGGAATGAGGTTTTCCTGGCAAAACTTTCAAAAGGTAATTTAAATTATGTGGCCTATGTCTCTAAGCACGAAATGTCTTATTAATTAACTACAATTACGTGTCGACAGCTAGTTGTGTGAGGAGAAGCACTGTGTGTGCACTACCGTACGCTGTCAAACTTGTTTTAAAATCTCTTAAGCACTTACAACCCTCACATTATCCATTGTCAAATAGTAAAGAGCTGGTGGTGCAGAGCTGAGTCACTTCTTTTGAATTGTGAGTCTCAAAGTGGGGATATGCCAACTAGGCTGCACAATGGCTGTACATCATAGGCCGGTCTGATCATCATTCATTTGAATTCACAAGGTTATTTTAATGGGAAAAAACTAATTGGAATATATAAGTTGTATTAAGGCTACAATGGGCTAAAACAAACGTTTTGTCTCGTCAAATCCTTCCCCACTAGGGAAGATTTTTCTCCCCCAGCCAGCCTCTCCGTCATCCCCCACTAAAGTTAAGAGATGGAAGCCAACGAGTTTCCCCTGGACATGGTGGAGAGAGCATTAATCAGCTGTAGACAGAGCGTGACTAAGGCTCAGAGAGGAAAAGTTATGAAAAGTGGAAAAAGAGAGAAAACACCAAAAGTTCCTCTCCACTCTTCAGAGATGTAGCTAATGTTTAATAGGATATGGGTGATCAAGTACAGAGTATACAGGATCTACAGTGCACTTCCAAATGAGATCGCCACTGGCAAAGCTCAAAGCTCAAATGGATGGTATAATTACTAGGTCGTGTCCATATAAAACTCTTAAGAGAAGAAGAAAAGCTAACAGATGAAGGATGTGATGATATTCAGAAGATTACATACAGTATAGCTAGCTATACAGCCTCACTTAAAAAGCTTTTAGAAAATATCAAATTCCACTGTGTGATATGATGTTTGCACTTCATAGATTTGCTTATAGCTAATTTGATTGGAAGTGCTTAAGTCAAGATCAGGTCTAAATGAATCTGAAAATCCCTTCCACTTTCTATGATGCAAAAAAAACACAACCGTTCTAAAGTAAATTAGTCAATCTCGATGCATTTGCTGCCTTATGCAAAGGTATCTATCCATGTGTCTATTAGGTTATTATTACCAAAGGGGCGTCTTGGCCTGTGATGTATGAGTGTCTCGATCTTGTTGGGTTGAATCCCTCCACTCTAGTTAAAGAAGATGGATGTTGATGGCTGTTGCAGAAGGAGCCAGGACCTGCTCATTAATACAAGGCACTGCAACCAGAGTGAAGCCCCAATGACAAGCAGAGAGAGCGAGTGAGCCAACCGTCAGATGAGCGCTGTGCAAAGGCAGGTCACAGGGACCGCCAGTCAACACAAGTGACAGGTAGAAAGAAGGGGAATCGCTGAGCGCACCATATGTTAGAGCAGGATTAAACCGTATTGCTCATTAAGATATAAAAGAGTGAGCAAATCAAAGAGCCTTCACACCGCAGACAGGAGAAAATAAGAAGAGTACCCACACAAGTCACATGACTTTCTGTTCCAGGAACTTTTGCTTCTGGTGATAATGAGCACGCCTGTCTCCTCTCCACATCTCGGTCCTAATTTTTATTTTTCACCAAACAAAGACTCTTCTGATCATAGATCAGAAGAAGCTGGGGGAAGAAATCAATGGCTCCATTCTTGTGGAAGATAAACAGCTTTTAGGCTTTAATTATGTCCCCCTTGTAGCTTTATAAAATTGCTTACAACTCAATGCAGAGGTGAGGGCTCCCCTGCAAATACTTACAATAGATGAAATGCTTTTCCTTTCAAAAAAGACATTAAATAGTACAGTATATTAGGGATAACTCAGGTCAGTACACTCATGTTCTAACAACATTGCCCGCAGATATGCACAGATCATGTACTGTGGGCTACTACACAAAAACAAAACTTCTCTTTAGGAAATCAGGAAATTAATTACATTGTATATCTGTATATCTTGTATATCTGACCCACTTACAACGATAGCGATTACAGTAAATGCAAGTGTTCACAGTTAAAGTGCTATGAATGTAAAGGACTGTCCCCAGGAAGAAAAAAACGCAATGGCTGACACGTGGGTTAACATAGCAAGGAAACTATCCAATCTACTGTCTAGCAGGCAGGTTGAAAACACTTCCTCAATGCAGAATCTCTCCACTATCAAGACAACCTCTCTATTGACTATCAATCAATACACCTGCAATTAGGAGTCTGAGATGGTGCTTCATGCCATAAACAGAAACATTGTCAAAATATAAAAGCCGAAGGCAAATGTTCTCATTCTCTGTTGTTATAATCATAATTGTATTTTTGGCTTAAACCAATGGGTTGTTGAGCACCCTCCTCGAACAGCTACTACAGACCTTATATTGTTGTGGTGTGTAAGTGATAATATATCAAACACTGCAATCATAGACTTTATTTGGACCCTACAGGAGTTCATTTGTGATTTCTGAGGCACTTGTTCTTTCCTTCCTGGCTGAAGCCTGATGCACATGCCAAAGTCTACTCTTCAAGTCCGTCCAACAATCAGACACACCGACTGAGTGTCCAGAAGCTGTCACTGATTGCAAAGCAGACAGTGTAGTGATTGGAAGAAATTATACCTTTTTTAGGATGATCACGATAACTATTAATTCACTCTGAATGTATGATGGCTATACCAGCCTGGCCTCAGAGCCATACGAAACATACTATACGAAACATACTATACGTATTTCTGAGCACCTCCAAGATGTATGATACCTACTAATGGTGTAGTTACTTTAGAAAGAAACAAAAGTAGGGAGATTGGTCAGGGACGATGGGTGAGCATAATCCGCGACCATCTAACAATCCAAAGGTTTTGTGTTAGAGTCTCGTCAGGGACAAGTGTAACATTTTATTTAACCTTTAATCTAAACTTAACCCAATTCACCTAATCAGCTAAGTCAATTCCCCTAATCTTTGTCGTTTTAGTTCCCTTAACTTTCCACGTAAATTATCCTAACCTTTGTCGTTAGTTCACCTAACCACCAAAATAAATTCTCTCCGTAATTCTCCTTCGTTGTTAAATCCTTCAAGACGTATGATAAGTTACATCATCCAATTCGTTATTCTTTTGTATGACCGGGTAAGACGCATGATACTATACGCCCTCTAATATGTATGATACTGTATAACTGCTATTCCTTTCTTAATGTATGTAACAAAACATATCCTACAAATGGAGTGTCACAGATTTACATACAGAACAATATGAATTGCCATGAGACCAGTAGTCAAAATTTAATTAGTTTGAGTATTACTGTTTGGGACCAGGAAATCATACATAATATGGCTATCATTACTACTTATGCATTCAACAATGCTAGCAACGTCATTGTCTTGGCAAATCCCCATCTTCATTGTTGGTCACAATATTTTCTTCCTTATGGAAGGGAAAATGGAGGATGACTTTGCCATCTTAGAACAGACAGATCTTTGGTTTGTATGGCAGCTAGCTATCTTTGAAGCATCCTGCAGATCAGAAATGGCTTCCTATTGAATAATACACTGTATTTGTGCAATGATGAATGCAATTCACTGTGACTTGGGGTAGGTATCCTACTGAGATATCTATGGTACTGTATAGAACGAAAGCATGAATTAACATATCAAACCAAATTTGAATTCATTTTGTTGCTATTTACATAGTAAATACACTTTTTGTGGTGCGAATAAGATTCAAGCAAAGAGGAAGAGACTCTGGGGTTTGAGTTGATTGCAATCCATGCTGAAATTGCAACACACAATAAAGACTAATGACTGCCTGGGCCATCTCCAGGATCTTATGTACAGTTGAGGGACATCTCTAAATTTCCCTCTTTAGTCTACAGTGCCTACTTTACGTCAACTCTGATTCTCTATTCTCTCATTTCTATTAGCTACTGAAATCTGCTCACACCATCAGCATATAATAAGAAGCAAAATGGAGAGAGCTTGTCAACAAAGACAGCAGTTTGAGTCACTCAGGAAATGAGAATACTGTGCATTTCACTGCTTAAAACCCTCATCTTTGAGACGGGTGTATCCTCTTAAGTGACACAGCTCCCTCTGTGCAAATAAATGTTACCATAAAGCTGCCTCTCCATAGCGATAAATACTGTTGCTCTTCCTCTCAGTTCTCCCCTTCATTTTTATATGGAAATGCGACATCAGAGTCTGGCAATAGAACTGCTGTGGGGTAGGAATGATATGGAGGATCGGAGGGACATGAATAGAACATTTGCCTACAGTATATTAATTGTCAGATAACTAATGTAGTTTTACTTGTCACCGGACAGAGTAGTTTGAAAGAGATAGTTCTCCCAAATGACTAAATGACTAATTTGTTTCCCTACATGTGTGACGTGTCACATCTACACTACCAGTCAAAAGTTTTAGAACACCTACTCATTCAAGGGTTTTTCTTTATTTGTACTATTTTCTACATTGTAGGGGTTACAGAAGATAGCCCTATTTGGTAAAAGACCAAGTCCATATTATGGTGAGAACAGCTCATATAAGCAAAGAGAAATGACAGTCCATCGTTAGTTGAAGACATGAAGGTCAGTCAATACGGAACATTTCAAGAACTTTGAGAGTTTCTTCATGTGCAGTCGCAAAAACCATCAAGCGCTATGATGAAACTAGCTCTCATGAGGACCACCACAGGAATGGAAGACCCAGAGTTACCTCTGCTGCAGAGGATAAGTTCATTAGAGTTACCAGCCTCAGAAATTGCAGCCCAAATAAATGCTTCACAAAGTTCAAGTAACAGACACATCTCAACATCAACTGTTCAGAGGAGACTGTGTGAATCAGTTCTTCACGGTCGAATTTCTGCAAAGAAACCACTACTAAAGGACATCAATAAGAACAAGAGACTTGTTTGGGTCAAGAAACACGAGCAATGGACATTAGACCGGTGGAAATTTGTCCTTTGGTCTGGAGTCCAAATTGGAGATTTTTGGTTCCAACCGCCGTGTCTTTGTGAGACGCGGTGTGGGTGAACGGATGATCTCTGCATGTGTATTTCCCACCATAAAGCATGGAGGAGAAGGTGTTATGGTGTGGGGGTACTTTGCTGGTGACACTGTCTGTGGTTTATTTAGAATTCAAGGCACATTTAACCAGCATGGCTACCACAGCATTTTGTAGCGGTACGCCTTCCCATCTGGTTTGGGCTTAGTGGGACTATCATTTGTTTTTCAAAAGGGGACAATGACCCAACACACCTCCAGGCTGTGTAAGGGCTATTTTACCAAGAAGAGTGATGGAGTGCTGCATCAGATGACCTGGCCTCCACAATCCCCTGACCTCAACCAAATTGAGATGGTTTGGGATGAGTCGGACCTCAGAGTTAAGGAAAAGCAGCTAACAAGTGCTCAGCTCAAGACTGTTGGAAAAACATTCCAGGTGAAGCTGGTTGAGAGAATGCCAAGAGTGTGCAAAGCTGTCATCAAGGCAATGGGTGGCTATTTGAAGAATCTCAAATATGAAATATATTTTGATTTGTTTAACACTTTTTTTGTTATTACATGATTCCATATGTGTTATTTCGTAGTTTTGATGTCTTCACTATTATTCTACATTGTAGAAAATAGTCAAAATGAAGAAAACCCCTTGAATGAGTAGGTGTTCTAAAACTTTTGACCAGTAGTGGAGACAAATTTAAGCCTGATGCACCTCCTTATCAGAGTGCAGAGTTTGCCTTGTAAAATACCAGTGTTTCTCTGCAGCCATCTGCTGCAGCAGATTCCTTTTACCTGTGAAGATTGACTGACATAAAGCACTCTAATATCACCTAGTATACACTGTGCAAGAAAATGTGATGAATACAAAGGATGAAACAGCTCTTTGGGATTTCCCTCACATCTTCGTAGGATACTGTATTGTAGATTGTCATGCTTCCTTTCTTTCCCTGAATAAGAAGGTAGATACTCACGTATTGTCTGTGGTTAAAAGGAACAAGAGTTTCCCCTCTTTAGAGAGACAACATACAGGAATCAAATAGATGTCTGTTTATACTTGGCAACCAGTTCCAACACCAACATAATCACAGTTTTTCCCCACTGCTCATTGATATCATTTTGAGTTTGCTATTTTAGTCAGTTACCTTAGAGACAGACACAACTCACTTCTGGTGGCCAGTCATTTTGGGGTGATTCAGAGTTCAAAAAACATGCTCTTAGACTCTTAGGGCAAATCTGCTCTGTCTGGGGACTAACAAGCTAAGTGCTTCAAAGTGTTGATGGAGCAATCATTACTTCTTGGCTATTAAATATTTGTCATAGCTAACCTCTACCACTGAATGTTTGGGCCAGCCACACTACCCTCTGCCTCATCATCACCTACCATTGTGCTCCTGGGCACTTGTGAGAACAGATTTGACCCATGTAGATATTAATGCACTGTCAGACTACTTCACAGTGGCTGCACTCAGGACAGAGGATCATCAGTCTTACACCAGGGTTTGCAAATTCTTCAATGACCTCCTTCGGCTTGCGGCATTTCAAGAGTTTTCCCCAGTAGCTAATCTAACTTGTTCAGTCAACCCTACCAACTCTGCATAATTCACTAACTTTTTCAAACGCAACAGCGACTGTTATGTTTACAGATAGGAATATAAACAAAATTGTAATAATATGGGTTTACTTCAAGGCAACTTACCACATGAGACATACTGTATCATGTATATTATTATAAACTGTTCGATGCCTGCATGCTGATTGGCTGAAACCCGTGGTATATCAGACCGTATACCACGGATATGACACAAAATTGCTTGTTTACTGTTCTAATTACGTTGATAACCAGTTTATAATTGCATCAAGGCACCTTGGGGGTTAGTGATATATGGTCAGTATACCATGGCTAAGGGTTGCATCCAGGCAATCCGCATTACGTCGTGCCTAAGAAAAGCCCTTAGCCATGTTATACTGGCGATATACAGTTGAAGTCGGGAAGTTTACATACACTTAGGTTGGAGTCATTAAAACTCGTTTTTCAACCTCTCCACAAATTTCTACTTTGTGCATAACACAAGTCATTTTTCCAACAATTGTTTACAGACAGATTATTTCACTTATAATTCACTGTATCACAATTCCAGTGGGTCAGGAGTTTACATACACTAAGTTGACTGTGCCTTTAAAAAGCTTGGAAAATTCCAGAAAATTATGTAATGGCTTTAGAAGCTTCTGATAGGCTAATTGACATTATTTGAGTCAATTGGAGGTGTACCTGTTGATGTATTTCAAGGCCTACCTTCAAACTCAGTGCCTCTTTGCTTGACATCATGGGAAAATCAAAAGAAATCAGCCAAGACCTCCGAAAAATAATTGTAGACCTCCACAAGTCTGGTTCATCCTTGGGAGCAATTTCGAAATGCCTGAAGGTACCACGTTCATCTGTACAAACAATAGTACGCAAGTATAAACACCATGGGATGACGCAGCAGTCATATCGCTCAGGAAGGAGACGTTTTCTGTCAACGTCGTTTCAATCCCAGAACAACAGCAAAGGACCTTGTGAATATGCTGGGGAAAACAGGTACAAAAGTATCTATATCCACAGTAAAACGAGTCCTATGTCGACATAAACTGAAAGGCCACTCAGCAAGGAAGAAGCCACTGTTCCAAAACCGCCATAAGAAAAGCCAGACTACGGTTTGCAACTGCACATGGGGATAAAGATTGTACTTTTTGGAGAAATGTCCTCTGGTCTGATGAAACAAAAATAGAACTGTATGGCCATAATGACCATCGTTATGTTTGGAGGAAAAAGGGGGAGGCTTGCAAGCCAAAGAACACCATCCCAACCGTGAAGCACAGGGGTGGCAGCATCATGTTGTGGGGGTGCTTTGCTGCAGGAGGGGCTGGTGCACTTCACAAAATAGATGGCATCATGGGGGAGGAAAATTACGTGGATATATTGAAGCAACATCTCAAGACATCAGTCAGGAAGTTAAAGCTTGGTTGCAAATGGGTTTTCCAAATGGACAATGACCTCAAGCATACTTCCAAAGTTGTGGACAAATGGCTTAAGGACAACAAAGTCAAGGTATTGGAGTGGCCATCACAAAGCCCTGACCTCAACCCTATAGAAAATGTGTGGGCAAAACTGAAAAAGCGTGTGCCAGCAAGGAGGCCTACAAACCTGACTCAGTTACACCAGCTTTGTCAGAAGGAATGGGCCAAAATTCTCCCAACTTATTGTGGGAAGCTTGTGGAAGGCTACCCGAAAAGTTTGACCCAAGTTAAACAATTTAAAGGCAATGCTACCAAATACTGCTTGAGTATATGTAAACTTCTGACCCACTGGGAATGTTAATAAAGAAATAAAAGCTGAAATATATTATTCTCTCTACTATTATTCACATTCTTAAAATAAAGTGGTGATCCTTACTCACCTAAGAAAGGGAATTTGTACTTAGATTAAATGTCAAAAATTGTGGAAAAACTGAGTTTAAATCTATTTGGCTAAGATGTGTGTATCACTAACCCCCAAGGTGCCTTAATGCAATTATAAACTGGTTAACAATGTAATTAGAACAGTAAACAAGTAATTGTGTGTCATATCCATGGTATGCAGTCATATACCACGGGTTTCAGCCAATCAGCATTCAGGGATCGAACAGTTTATAATAATACACATTATATGTCTCATGTGGTAAGTTGCCTTGAAGTAAACCCATATTATCACAATTTTGTTTATATTCCTATCTGTAAATATACAGTCGCCGCTGCGTTTCTAAAAGTTAGTGAATTATGCAGAGTTGGTAGGGTTGACTGAACAAGTTAGATACCCCCCCCCCCGTGCCTTATTGCTTAATTATAAATTATATACCGAATAGTTTGGGCATTATACCACAGGTATGTTGCAAAAGTACTTGTTTACTATTCTATTTATGTTGGTAACCAGTTTATTCTATAATAGCAATAAGGCACCTTGGGGTTTTGTGGTATATGGCCAATATACCACGGCTAAGGGCTGTTTTATGTACGAAGCAACTTGGAGTGCCTGGACACAACCCTTAGCCATATACCACAGACGCCCAAGGTGTCTTATTGCTATTATAAACTGGTTACCGACCTAATTAAAGCAGTAAAAATAAATGTTTTGTCATATCTGTGGTATATGGTCACCACAGCTGTCAGCCAATCAGCATTCAGGGCTCAAATCACCCAGTTTATAATGGCCATCGTGTCCAAACTATCCGGTATATAATTAAGCAATAAGGCACGGGGGTGTGGTATATGGCAAATATACCACTGCTAAGCTCTTTTCTTAGGCACAACGTAGCGCGGATTGCCTGGATACAACCTTTAGCCATAGTATATTTACAAAACATATTTTTACTGCTCTAATTGCGTTGGTAACCAGTTTATAATAGCGATAAGGCATCTCAGGGGTTTGTGATATATGGCCAATATACCACGGCTAAGGGCTGTGTCCTAGCACTCCGCTTTGCGTCGTGCTTATGAACAGCCCTTAGCCATGGTATATTGGCCATAAACCACACCCCCTCTGGCCTTATTGCTTAAATATACCACACCCCCTCGGGCCTTATTGCTTAAATATACCACACCCCCTCTGGCCTTATTGCTTAAATATACCAGACCCCCTCGGGCCTTATTGCTTAAATATACCACACCCCCTCGGGCCTTATTGCTTAAATATACCACACCCCCTCTGGCCTTATTGCTTAAATATACCACACCCCCTCTGGCCTTATTGCTTAAATATACCACACCCCCTCTGGCCTTATTGCTTAAATATACCACACCCCCTCTGGCCTTATTGCTTAAATATACCACACCCCCTCGGGCCTTATTGCTTAAATATACCACACCCCCTCGGGCCTTATTGCTTAAATATACCACACCCCCTCGGGCCTTATTGCTTAAGTATACCACACCCCCTCGGGCCTTATTGCTTAAATATACCACACCCCCTCTGGCCTTATTGCTTAAGTATACCACACCCCCTCGGGCCTTATTGCTTAAATATACCACACCCCCTCGGGCCTTATTGCTTAAGTCTACCACACCCCCTCGGGCCTTATTGCTTAAGTATACCACACCCCCTCGGGCCTTATTGCTTAAGTATGCGTTGCTGACTACAATACTCCTATCCTTTCCCTCAATATACCATTCTACCATTCTGCTCTGTCACTGAAAACACATAACTCTGCACTTAGTGAACTCTTATATAGCCTTTGCCCCCTCCCCCCTGTTTTTGTTGTCAGATTAACTCCTCATATGCTTACATGGTACATTGTGGATTTCTTAAAATGTTCTTAACATCAATATACATTGGAACAAATGAAAAGAGGCCCTTGCAAGGATTCTTAGCCACAGGCCCAATTGGACAGCTGACATATGCTCAACACTAAGGCAAATGAAGAGTAGTTGGATAAATTGTCAGGAGGCATTAGACTATCTGCCTCACTAACGTCAAATCAATCAAATCAAATTTATTTTTATATAGCCCTTCGTACATCAGCTGATATTCTCAAAGTGCTGTACAGAAACCCAGCCTAAAACCCCAAACAGCAAGCAAAGCATGTGAAAGAAGCACGGTGGCTAGGAAAAACTCCCTAGGAAAAACTCCCTAGAAAGGCCAAAAACCTAGGAAGAAACCTAGAGAGGAACCAGGCTATGAGGGGTGGCCAGTCCTCTTCTGGCTGTGCAGGGTGGATATTAAAACAGAACATGGTCAAAATGTTAAAATGTTAAAATGTTCATAAATGACCAGCATGGTCAAATAATAATAATCATAGTAGTTGTCGAGGGTGCAACAAGCACGTCCGGTGAACAGGTCAGGGTTCCATAGCCGCAGGCAGAACAGTTGAAACTGGAGCAGCAGCACGGCCAGGTGGACTGGGGACAGCAAGGAGTCATCATACCAGGTAGTCCTGAGGCATGGTCCTAGGGCTCAGGTCCTCCGAGAGAAAGACAGAAAGAGAGAAAGAGAGAATTAGAGAGAGCATATTTAAATACACACAGGACACCGGATAAGACAAGAGAAATACTCCAGATGTAACAGACTGACCCTAGCCCCCCGACACATAAACTACTGCAGCATAAATACTGGAGGCTGAGACAGGAGGGATCAGAAGACACTGTGGCCCCATCCGATGATACCCCCGGACAGGGCCAAACAGGCAGGATATAACCCCACCCACTTTGCCAAAGCACAGCCCCCACACCACTAGAGGGATGTCTCCAACCACCAACTTACCGTCCTAAGACAAGGCCGAGTATAGCCCACAACGATCTCCGCCATGGCACAACCCAAGGGGGGGGGCGCCAACCCAGACAGGAAGACCACGTCAGTGACTCAACCCACTCAAGTGACGCACCCCCCACGTCCCTCCTTGATACATGTAACAACATCATTGACATAAAAGTACAGGAAAATCAAACACAACAAAACAACAACAAATAATTGCATTGTTTTGTTGTGTTTTGTTTTCCTGCACTTTTATGTCAGAATCCAGACATGTTGCAGTCAAAAACAAACAAAAAAAAGAGTTCTATTTTTCAGTGAAAAACAGAGACAGGAACTACATCAACTACTGTCAACAACCGCGTGTCATACTTTAAGACCAGGGCTACATTTATGTAGGGTTTGGTGTAGAGAGAAAGGGCTTGATGAGAAAAGGCTTCGTTCACTGTTGGTGGGCAGATGTGGTGTGTACAGACAGCTTTTCTTCCACAGTAATTGCCTTGAAACAAGCCTGTCACTATCTGGGGAATATCACAGATCCACTGTTGTGAGGAGCTGCACTCACAACATGGCCAGCAGCTGTACTGAAAGAACCGTGCATATACTATTCTTTGAAAGCTAAGTACGACGAGGCCTGTTCGGTACTTGGAAAATCAATGTTCCACAACAATGTCCTGCAAAGGGTGCTGTTTAGTCACTTTTGAGATCCCATGGCATTTATTGAGGGAGAATGGATTGGCACAATTTCTCATTCCTCACTTCTCTAATGAGATTCCCTATGTATGGTGAGCGTTCTGGCATAAAATGGTGGGCTTGTATCAAACAGGTGGTTCCTACACATTTAAAACTGAAATATCCTCCCATGACAAAAGGCAATGTTTAGCCTCTTTGTGGAAAATTAAAAGTTTACATTTAGCAAAGGATTATCCATTGTGAATGACTTGTTACAATAGCAGCATTATGCAGGAAAGTTGGCGACAAAAAGTCCTAATCGAAGAACAAGAATCATTACTATTCCATCAGCCAGGTAAAGAAGCATAATTGAAAGAATATTCCACAGCAGACTAATTATAGGGGCAATGTGAAAATTATATACTTCCGCTCTGATAATTGGATCTCAAAGGTTGAACGTAAATAATATTCAAATGAGGGGTATGGCCTTCATACTGTTTGGGGTTGAAATAATTCAAAGTAGCTTATATATGTGTGTTGGCTTGCAATTAAGTGAATAGAGTCATCCATTAATCCACTGGGGATTTATACATACCTTAGCTTAATTTGACATCTAACCTTTCTAATGATTGTCAAGGCAAAATGCTAATTGAATATTTTCACACAGGTGAGAGAGAGGTGGTACGTTCTGAACGCATGACTATCACGTCTGTAGAAAAGGCCTAGAATGTGTCTCGGTGTACTGATTATTTTACGTGTAGGGAGTAATATTTCCATTTCTTAGATGTGTTTTTTTTATTTTATTTTTATATATATTGATTGGTAATTTCTCACATTGTCATCATTTTATACATTTGCTTTTAGCATTGTTGCTGTAGTCTACCTAGGCACTTCTAGCTGTTAGCTGTAGAGTTACAGGAGCCAGAGCAACGAACACAGTTTTGGTTACAATATATTTTTATTGACTCATTGAATGAGTAACAAAGGTATAGCTAGCAGTGGGTGACATTCACTTTTAATCAGAACCAAAAATGACAGCAGCATTCACTCAATTTCACAGTTGAAATCAATAGGTGTGCTCTTGTGTAGACCTTGGTATGAATTAGATGAATATGAAATGCAAACTATGATTTTGAGTAAACCTTTCATCTATGAGGCAGGGGACAAAAAGGTAATCAAAAACAACATGAGCGAAAGCAAAAAGCAAAGGGATACGAGAATGAATCCACAGAAGGATGACATGAAAACCAACCTTAAATAGTATTTTCATTTGCAAATCATTAGTAATCCCCACATACTGGGCCCTATTCAAGCCATTTGGCAGTCTCAATTGTCTCTGGAGCACTCCATGTGCATACTAAGGCAGGCATATCAACTATCTAGCCCGAAATCCCTTTCATTATGAGCTCAACAGTTGGACAGTTAATGGAACATAAACACTCTGTATGACACTTGCAAATGAAACCCCATTTTGCCCCCAGTCACCTTCAAGTACACTCTTCAAAAAAATGGTGCTATCTAGAATCTAAAAGAGTTCTTCAGCTGTCCACATAGGATAACCCTTTGAAGAACCCTTTTGGTTCCAGGTAGAACCCTAGTGGGTTCCATGTAGAACCCTTTCCCCAGAGGGTTCAATATGGAACCCAAAAGAGTTCTACCTGGAACCAAAAAGGGTTCTACCTGGAACTAAAAAAGGTTATTCTATTGGGACAGCTGAAGATCCCTTTTGGAACCCTTTTTTCTAAGAGTGTAGTCTATTTAAAAATAAGTTATCATTCCCATTCCAGTCCCTCTGCTTTGACCAGGAAGCAAATCTGTGAGGTACGTTGTCCATATTTGGACAGCATCATACACCATTGGATGTTGACTCAACACATACAGATTCCATGATATCAACAGGTTCATAGCCTATTGTCTGCAAGTAATGTCCCTTATTACACAGTGAGGGGAAAAGTATTTGATCCCCTGCTGATTTTGTACGTTTGCCCACTGACAAAGAAATGATCAGTCTATAATTTTAATGGTAGGTTTATTTGAACAGTGAGAGACAGAATAACAACAAGAAAATCCAGAAAAACGCATGTCAAAAATGTTATAAAATGATTTGCATTTTAATGAGGGAAATAAGTATTTGACCCCTCTGCAAAACATGACTTAGTACTTGGTGGCAAAACCCGTTTCTTGTAGTTGGCCACCAGGTTTGCACACATCTCAGGAGGGATTTTGTCCCACTCCTCTTTGCAGATCTTCTCCAAGTCATTAAGGTTTTGAGGCTGACGTTTGGCAACTCGAACCTTCAGCTCCCTCCCAGATTGTCTATGGGATTAAGGTCTGGAGACTGGCTAGGCCACTCCAGGACCTTAATGTGCTTCTTCTTGAGCCACTCCTTTGTTGCCTTGGCCGTGTGTTTTGGGTCATTGTCATGCTGGAATACCCATCCACGACCCATTTTCAATGCCCTGGCTGAGGGAAGGAGGTTCTCACCCAAGATTTGACGGTACATGGCCCCGTCCATCGTCCATTTGATGCGGTGAAGTTGTCCTGTCCCCTTAGCAGAAAAACACCCCCAAAGCATAATGTTTCCACCTCCATGTTTGACGGTGGGGATGGTGTTCTTGGGGTCATAGGCAGCATTCCTCCTCCTCCAAACACGGCGAGTTGAGTTGATGCCAAAGAGCTCCATTTTGGTCTCATCTGACCACAACACTTTCACCCAGTTGTCCTCTGAATCATTCAGATGTTCATTGGCAAACTTCAGACGGGCATGTATATGTGCTTTCTTGAACAGGGGGACCTTGCGGGCGCTGCAGGATTTCAGTCCTTCACGGCGTAGTGTGTTACCAATTGTTTTCTTGGTGTCTATGGTCCCAGCTGCCTTGAGATCATTGACAAGATCCTCCCGTGTAGTTCTGGGCTGATTCCTCACCGTTCTCATTATCATTGCAACTCCACGAGGTGAGATCTTGCATGGAGCCCCAGGCCGAGGGAGATTGACAGTTCTTTTGTGTTTCTTCCATTTGCGAATAATCGCACCAACTGTTGTCACCTTCTCACCAAGCTGCTTGGCGATGGTCTTGTAGCCCATTCCAGCCTTGTGTAGGTCTACAATCTTGTCCCTGAAATCCTTGGAGAGCTCTTTGGTCTTGGCCATGGTGGAGAGTTTGGAATCTGATTGATTGATTGCTTCTGTGGACAGGTTTATTTTATACAGGTAACAAACTGAGATTAGGAGCACTCCCTTTAAGAGTGTGCTCCTAATCTCATTTTGTTACCTGTATAAAAGACACCTGAGAGCCAGAAATCTTTCTGATTGAGAGGGGGTCAAATACTTATTTCCCTCATTAAAATGCAAATCAATTTATAACATTTTTGACATGCGTATTTCTGAATTTTTTAGTTGTTATTCTGTCTCTCACTGTTCAAATAAAACGACCATTCAAATCAAATTTCAAATCAAATGTATTTATATAGCCCTTCTTACATCAGCTGATATCTCAAAGTGCTGTACAGAAACCCAGCCTAAAACCCCAAACAGCAAGCAATGCAGGTGTAGAAGCACGGTGGCTAGGAAAAACTCCCTAGAAAGGCCAAAACCTAGGAAGAAACCTAGAGAGGAACCAGGCTATGAGGGGTGGCCAGTCCTCTTCTGGCTGTGCCGGGTGGAGATTATAACAGCACATGGCCTAGATGTTCAAATGTTCATAAATGACCAGCATGGTCAAATAATAATAATCATAGTAGTTGTCGAGGGTGCAACAAGTCAGTAACACAAGAGTAAGTGTCAGTTGGCTTTTTCATAGCCGATCTTTGAGAGAATCTCTACCGCTCCTGCTGTCTCTAGAGAGTTGAAAACAGCAGGTCTGGGACAGGTAGCTCGTCCGGTGAATAGGTCAGGGTTCCAGCAGGTCTGGGACAGCAGGTCTGGGACAGGTAGCACGTCCGGTGAACAGGTCAGGGTTCCATAGCTGCAGGCAGAACAGTTGGAACTGGAGCAGCAGCACGGCCAGCTGAACTGGGGACAGCAAGGAGTCATCAAGCCAGGTAGTCCTGAGGCATGGTCCTAGGGCCCAGGTCCTCAGAGAGAGAGAAAGAAAGAAAGAAAGAGAGAAAGAGAGAATTAGAGAGAGCATATTTAAATTCCCACAGGACACCGAAAAAGACAAGAGAAATACTCCAGACTGACCCTAGCCCCCCGACACATAAACTACTGCAGCATAAATACTGGAGGCTGAGACAGGAGGGGTCAGGAGACACTGTGGCCCCATCCGATGAAACCCCCGGACAGGGCCAAACAGGTAGGATATAATCCCACCCACTTTGCCAAAGCACAGCCTCCACACCACTGGAGGGATATCTCCAACCACCAACATACCATCCCGGGACAAGGCCGAGTATAACCCACAAAGATCTCCGCCACGGCACAGCCCAAGGGGGGGCGCCAACCTAGACAGGAAGATCACGTCAGTGACTCAACCCACTCAAGTGACGCACCCCTCCCAGGGACGGCATGGAAGAACACCAGTAAGCCAGTGACTCAGCCCCCGTAATAGGGGTAGAGGCAGAGAATCCCAGTGGAAAGAGGGGACACCGGCCAGGCAGAGACAGCAAGGGCGGTTCGTTGCTCCAACCTTTCCGTTCACCTTCACACCCCTGGGCCAGACTACACTTAATCATAGGACCTACTGAAGAGATGTGTCTTCAGTAAAGACTTAAAGGTTGAGACTGAGTCTGCGTCTCTCACATGGGTAGGCAGACTATTCCAAAAAAATGGAGCTCTATAGGAGAAAGCACTGCCTCCAGCTGTTTGCTTAGAAATTCTAGGGACAATTAGGAGGCCCGCGTCTTGTGACCGTAGCGTACGTGTAGGTATGTACGGCAGGACCAAATCGGAAAGATAGGTAGGAGCAAGCCCATGTAATGCTTTGTAGGTTAGCAGTAAAACCTTGAAATCAGCCCTTGCCTTAACAGGAAGCCAGTGTAGAGAGGCTAGCACTGGAGTAATATGATCAAATTTTTTGGTTCTAGTCAGGATTCTAGCAGCCGTATTTAGCACTAACTGAAGTTTATTTAGTGCTTTATCCGGGTAGCCGGAAAGTAGAGCATTGCAGTAGTCCAGCCTAGAAGTAACAAAGGCATGGATTAATTTTTCTGCGTAATTTATGGACAGAAAGTTTCTGATTTTTGCAATGTTACGTAGATGGAAAAAAGCTGTCCTTGAAACAGACTTGATATGTTCTTCAAACGAGAGATCAGGGTCCAGAGTAACGCCGAGGTCCTTCACAGTTTTATTTGAGACGACTGTACAACCATCCAGATTAATTGTCAGATTCAACAGAAGATCTCTTTGTTTCTTGGGACCTAGAACAAGCATCCCTGTTTTGTCCGAGTTTAAAAGTAGAAAGTTTGCAGCCATCCACTTCCTTATGTCTGAGACACAGGCTTCTAGCGAGTGCAATTTTGGGGCTTCACCATGTTTCATTGAAATGTACAGCTGTGTGTCATCTGCATAGCAGTGAAATGTAACATTATGTTTTCGAATGACATCCCCAAGAGGTAAAATATATAGTGAAAACAATAGTGGTCCTAAAACGGAACCTTGAGGAACACCGAAATTTACAGTTGATTTGTCAGAGGACAAACCATTCACAGAAACAAACTGATATCTTTCCGACAGATAAGACCTAAACCAGGCCAGAACTTGTCCATGTAGACCAATTTGGGTTTCCAATCTCTCCAAAAGAATGTGGTGATCGATGGTATCAAAAGCAGCACTAAGTTCTAGGAGCACGAGGACAGACGCAGAGCCTCGGTCTGACGTCATTAAAAGGTCATTTACCACCTTCACAAGTGCAGTCTCAGTGCTATGATGGGGTCTAAAATCAGACTGAAGCGTTTCGTATACATTGTTTGTCTTCAGGAAGGCAGTGAGTTGCTGCGCAACAGCTTTTTCCAAAATTTTTGAGAGGAATGGAAGATTAGATATAGGCCGATAGTTTTTTATAGTTTCTGGGTCAAGATTTGGCTTTTTCAAGAGAGGCTTTATTACTGCCACTTTTAGTGAGTTTGGTACACATCCGGTGGATAGAGAGCCGTTTATTATGTTCAACATAGGAGGGCCAAGCACAGAAAGCAGCTCTTTCAGTAGTTTAGTTGGAATAGGGTCCAGTATGCAGCTTGAAGGTTTAGAGGCCATGATTATTTTCATCATTGTGTCAAGAGATATAGTACTAAAACACTTTAGTGTCTCCCTTGATCCTAGGTCCTGGCAGGGTTGTGCAGACGCAGAACAACGGAGACTGATCATTTCTTTGTCAGTGGGCAAACATACAAAATCAGCAGGGGATCAAATACTTTTTTCCCTCACTGAATGTCAGACATAAAAATCAGTGTGTGAATCTGGCACCATCACTGTACCCATTATTATACACCTAAATGCCCCATTTCTCCATTGACATAATATTCGTATTTGTTCCACAAAGCGAAAGAAGCGGCATTTCCCCAGGTCCCCAGGTCTAATTCCCCAGGTCTAATTGATTGCTGTTGTGGGAGGGATGACAGATAGTACTGGAGCTGTCAGCTTCTCTGTCTTGCCCCTATTTGTGATGTGAGGGCTGATATTTCACTATCTGTCATCAGGGACAGCTGTTTGTCCATATCTTTCAGATCTCATTAATCAATGTGCAACAGTGTAGAAGATAGTTATTTGTGTTGGAGGCTAGTTTTAGAGTATTCAAATACTGCAGATCACCCAAATCCAAGTTTTATGGGATTGAAACTATTGATTATTATAATTTTCCAATGAACTATAATGATACCTATAAACACCTCCCCCTTCCAATATACAGTAATTGTCACATCCTGACCAGTATAGAGTATATTTGGTTATTGTAGTTTGGTCAGGACGTGGCAGAGGGTAGTTGATGTATGTATTATGGGGTTTGTCACTGGTCTATGTCTGTGTTTCTATGTCTAGTTGATTGTGGTTGGACTCTCAATTGAAGGCAGGTGTGTTGAGTTGCCTTTGATTGGGAGTCCTATATAGTAGGGTGTGTTTGTCTTTATTTTTCGTGGGTAGTTGTTTGAGAACACTGCTTTTTGTTGAGCCTGCTTTCACTGTTTCATGTCGTTAGTTTGTTTATTGTTTTCTTCCGTGGTGTTCGCATTATTTTATAAATAAATATGTTGAGCACGAAACCCGCTGCGCATTGGTCCCTTTCTCTCTACGACGACAAGTGTTACAGTAATCAACAGTGGCGTTGTAAAAGTTCTTAAAGAATGAATGTGCATCATTCATTAAAAGTACAATTGAACAGGTAAAGAGGTATGCTTAGATACCCTATGCAGAAAAATAGACATTGAATTAGGCATAATGATTATGACTCTAGATTGCAGAAAAATATGTTTCAGGATTTGAAAACATTTCAAATTCCGCAGGGCCAACAAGATGCCGCCGACAGATATGGTCGTCTTGTTTCTAGCTCCTAGCCAACTTTGCAGTATTTTTATCCTGGGTGCTACACCAAAACGTTGACGCCCGAGAAGTGGGGTCCTATTCAGGCTTAGGCAGCGAACAAACCATCCACCGCTTCCAAGTATATTACTCGCTAACATTCAGTCCCTGGACAACAAAGTAGACGAGCTCAGGGAAAGGATCTCCTTTCAGAGAGACACAAGAGACTGTAACATACTCTGTTTTACGGAATCATGGTTCTCTTCGGATATATTGTCCCCATCCATAAAGCCAGTGGAAAGACATGAAGAAAGAACTCTCTGGGAAAAAAAGAGGTGGAGAAGTATGTTTCATGATTAACAACTCATGGTGTGATTGTGGAAACGAACAGGAACTCAAGTCCTTTTCTTCTCCCAATCTGGAATACCTCACCATCAAATGGCGACCATATTACCTCCAGAGAGAATTTTCTTTGTGTATTGTCATTGCCGTGTATATTCCCCCCAAGCCTACATTGCGACGGCTCTCAAGGAACTCCACTGGAAACCGCATATCCTGACGCATACCCATTCATTGTAGCTGGGAACTTTAATGTAGGAAATCTGAGGAAAACGCTCCCGAAATTCTATCAACACGTCTCCTGTGCCGCACGCAGAGAGAACACGCTTAACCATTGTTACTTTCCTTTCCAGGATAGCTACAAGGCCCTCCCCCGCTCTCCCTTCGGGAAATCAGACCACACCTCCACATCCTGCTCCTCAATGCCTATAGACAGAAACTTAATCAGGAAGCATTTGTGGTAAGAAATGTTCAATGTTGATCTGACCAATCGGAATCTATGCTGCAAGACTGTTTTTATCACGTGGACTGTGACATTTTCCGGGTTGCCTCTGAGAATAGTATATACGTATACACTGACCCGGTGAGATGGATTCATCAGGAAGTGCATAGAGGATTTTGTTCCTACTGTGATGATTAGAACTTATACAAATCAAAAACCATGGATAGATGTCAGCATTTGCACAAAACTTAAAACACGAACCACCGCATTTAACCACTGCAAGGTGACTGGGAATATAAACGTGTTTAAACAGACCAGCTATGACCGTAAGGCAATCAAAGAGGCTAAATGACAGTGCAGAGACAAAGTGGAGTCACAATTCAACGGCTCAGACACAAGACGCATGTGGCAGCTGACTCCAGACAATCACAGATTATAAAGGGAAAGCCAGCTGCATTGCAGAAACTGACGCCTCACTCCTGGACAAGCTAAACACCTTCTTCCCCTGCTTCGAGGAAAACATCTCAGAGCCACCGACGTAGCACCCGCCGCTCACAAGGATTGTGTGCTCACGATCTCCATGGCTGACGTGAGACATTCAAGCGTGTTAATAACCCTCGCAAGGCTGTCGGCCCAGACAGCATTCCAAGCCACGTCCTCAGAGCATTACATTTACATTTACGTTTATGTCATTTAGCAGACGCTCTTATCCAGAGCGACTTACAAATTGGTGCATTCACCTTATGATATCCAGTGGAACAACCACATTACAATAGTACATCTATATCTTTTTTTTGGGGGGGGGGGTTAGAAGGATTACTATATCCTATCCCAGGTATTCCTTAAAGAGGTGGGGTTTCAGGTGTCTACGGAAGGTGGTGATTGACTCCGCTGTCCTGGCGTCGTGAGGGAGCTTGTTCCACCATTGGGGTGCCAGAGCAGCGAACAGTTTTGATTGGGCTGAGCGGGAACTGTGCTTCCGCAGAGGTAGGGGGGCCAGCAGGCCAGAGGTGGATGAACGCAGTGCCCTTGTTTGGGTGTAGGGCCTGATCAGAGCCTGAAGGTACGGAGGTGCCATTCCCCTCACAGCTCCCTAGGCAAGCACCATGGTCTTGTAGCAGATGCAAGCTTCAACTGGAAGCCAGTGGAGTGTGCGGAGGAGCGGGGTGACGTGAGAGAACTTGGGAAGGTTGAACACCAGACGGGCTGCGGCGTTCTGGATGAGTTGTAGGAGTTTAATGGCACAGGCAGGGAGCCCCGCCAACAGGGAGTTGCAGTAATCCAGACGGGAGATGACAAGTGCCTGGATTAGGACCTGCGCCGCTTCCTGTGTGAGGCAGGGTCGTACTCTGCGAATGTTGTATAGCATGAACCTACAGGATCGGGTCACCGCCTTGATGTTAGCGGAGAATGACAAGGTGTTGTCCAGGGTCACGCCGAGGCTCTTAGCACTCTGGGAGGAGGACACAATGGAGTTGTCCACCGTGATGGCGAGATCATGGAAAGGGCAGTCCTTCCCCGGGAGGAAGAGCTGCTCTGTCTTGCCGAGGTTCAGATTGAGGTGGTGATCCGTCATCCACACTGATATGTCTGCCAGACATGCAGAGATGCGATTCGCCACCTGGTTATCAGAAGGGGTAAAGGAGAAGATTAATTGTGTGTCGTCTGCGTAGCAATGATAGGAGAGACCATGTGAGGATATGACAGAGCCAAGTGACTTGGTGTATAGCGAGAATAGGAGAGGGCATAGAACTGAGCCCCGGGGGACACCAGTGGTGAGAGCACGTGGTGCGGAGACGGATTCTCGCCACGCCACCTGGTAGGAGCGACCTGTCAGGTAGGACGCAATCCAAGAGTGAGCCGTGCCGGAGATACCCAACTCGGAGAGGGTGGAGAGGAGGATCTGATGGTTCACAGTATCAAAGGCAGCAGATAGGTCTAGAAGGATGAGAGCAGAGGAGAGAGAGTTAGCTTTAGCAGTGCGGAGAGCCTCCGTGACACAGAGAAGAGCAGTCTCAGTTGAATGACCAGCCTTGAAACCTGACTGATTTGGATCGAGAAGGTCATTCTGAGAGAGATAGCAGGAGAGCTGGCCAAGGACGGCACGTTCAAGAGTTTTGGAGAGAAAAGAAAGAAGGGATACTGGTCTGTAGTTGTTGACATCGGAGGGATCGAGTGTAGGTTTTTTGAGAAGGGGTGCAACTCTCGCTCTCTTGAAGACGGAAGGGACGTAGCCATCGGTCAAGGATGAGTTGATGAGCGAGGTGAGGTAAGGGAGAAGGTCTCCGGAAATGGTCTGGAGAAGAGAGGAGGGGATAGGGTCAAGCGGGCAGGTTGTTGGGCGGCCGGCCGTCACAAGACGCAAGATTTCATCTGGAGAGAGAGGGGAGAAAGAGGTCAAAGCATAGGGTAGGGCAATGTGAGCAGGACCAGCGGTGTCGTTTGACTTAACAAACGAGGATCGGATGTCGTCGACGTTCTTTTCAAAATGGTTGACGAAGTCATCCGCAGAGAGGGAGGGGGGGGGAGGGGGAGGAGGATTCAGGAGGGGGGAGAAGGTGGCAAAGAGCTTCCTAGGGTTAGAGGCAGATGCTTGGAAGAGTGGTAGAAAGTGGCTTTAGCAGCAGAAACAGAGGAGGAAAATGTAGAGAGGAGGGAGTGAAAAGATGCCAGGTCCGCAGGGAGGCTAGTTTTCCTCAATTTCCGCTCGGCTGCCCGGAGCCCTGTTCTGTGAGCTCGCAATGAGCCGTCAAGCCACGGAGCAGGAGGAGAGGACCGAGCCGGTCGGGAGGATAGGGGACAGAGAGAGTCAAAGGATGCAGAAAGGGAGGAGAGGAGGGTTGAGGAGGCAGAATCAGGAGAGTGGTTGGAGAAGGATTGAGCAGAGGGAAGAGATGATAGGATGGAAGAGGAGAGAGTAGCAGGAGAGAGAGAGCGAAGGTTGCGACGGCGCAATACCATCTGAGTAGGGGCAGAGTGAGTAGTGTTGGAGGAGAGCGAGAGGGAAAAGGATACAAGGTAGTGATCGGAGACTTGGAGGGGAGTTGCAGTGAGATTAGTAGAAGAACAGCATCTGGTGAAGACTAGGTCAAGCGTATTGCCTGCCTTGTGAGTAGGGGGGGACGGTGAGAGGGTGAGGTCAAAAGAGGAAAGGAGTGGAAAGAAGGAGGCAGAGAGAAATGAGTCAAAGGTAGACGTAGGTAGGTTCAAGTCAACCAGAACTGTGAGGGGTGAGCCATCCTCAGGAAAGGAACTTATCAAGGCGTCAAGCTCATTGATCTTGGAGAACCTGGAGGGCGATAAATGGTAAGGATGTTAAGCTTGAATGGGCTAGTGATTGTGACAGCATGGAATTCAAAGGAGGAGATAGACAGATGGGTCAGGGGAGAAAGAGAGAATGTCCACTTGGGAGAGATGAGGATTCCAGTGCCACCACCCCGCTGACCAGATGCTCTCGGGGTGTGCGAGAACACGTGGTCAGACGAGGAGAGAGCAGTAGGAGTAGCAGTGTTTTCTGTGGTAATCCATGTTTCCGTTAGCGCCAAGAAGTCGAGGGACTGGAGGGTAGCATAGGCTGAGATGAACTCTGCCTTGTTGGCCGCAGACCGGCAGTTCCAGAGGCTGCCGGAGACCTCGAACTCCACGTGGGTCGTGCGCGCTGGGATCACCAGGTTAGAGTGGCAGCGGCCACGCGATGTGAAGCGTTTGTATGGCCTGTGCAGAGCGGAGAGAACAGGGATAGACCGACACATAGTTGATAGGCTACAGGAGAGGCTACGCTAATGCAAAGGAGATTGGCATGAAAAATTAACTAAACAACTGGGGAAGCGAGAGAGCAGGGCCTCCCTCACTAACAATTCACTGAAACACTAAAACGCTAAAATATAACTTTTCTAGCTACCACTAGAAATTAAAATTGATGTAAACTACAGTGGTTCAATGTTTCCAGGAATAGGCTCAAACTTAGTTTATTCCGCTAGATAACTTGGTACAGTATTCTTCCGTGAAAACCCACCTAGTGTACCGTGTCCTATGACGCCGTAGCTAACTAGCTAACTAGCATGCTAGCATCCTATAACACACGGTTAGCACCAATACTTGGTAACAACAAGCTACCAATCGATCATTCGTGTCCGTGTCTAGTTCATAATGCAGAAGTAATTCAACGTTGGCTAGCTAACACAAAGTCAGTCCTGCTAGCTACAGCAGAGGATATATTGACACTATATCCTCCAAACACTGGCTTCGAGGGCATTATCACTTTTATACAATGGTTGACCAACATATTCAAATAATGATTTAGATATTTTAATTAAAAACTTTATTTTTATGAATTTATTCACACTATTTCATCCTTCCACAGGATATAGTCCCGAATACAAATCTAAAGTTGCTGCCCAAGCCGGCTGACCATTTGTTCTATCGTTTCGGTTGCCACAGACGTTCTGTATCTGTGGACGCGGCCCAGTCGTTCTTTCTAAATGTTCCATTGCCATACTGGCTGGATCTCAAAATATTCAGGGATGATGCTAACAAAATACAAACTAACATCTATCGGAAACCAACAGAGAGGAATACTGTCCTCCACTTGAACAGTAATCATCCGCAACATTACAAAACCAACATACCTACTGGACAGTTTTTAAGCCGGAGCTACTCCACACTCAAAAAGTTTGATGCTCGGGCAAAAGACATGACACATAGGTTTGCTACCTAGAGGATATTCTAGTCCAATTATAAAGCGTGCCCACGTCCGGGCTCGGGACATGCCTAGACCGTCACTCCTAACTCAGAAGCCCTAAAAGGACAGCACGCCACGGCTGTGCTTTGGTACCAGACATCAATCATTGCTTGAACAATATTAAAAGTAAAATCTTAAAACACTGGCCTTTTCTACAAACAGATTCTCCAGCCTCTGGCGGATAATCCCCCTCTTTTCTCATACAGACGGGTACGCACGATCAGGGACACACTGGTTCATTCTTTCCAAAAGTCTGACAATTCAAACTGGTTACAAGGGAAGTATAGGTGTGGAAGAAGTGCTCAATGTAACAACACGGTAAACTGTAAATACTTTACACACCCTCTTACAGGCCGAAAGCTCTACCAGAGGCATTTCATCAATTGTAACTCTGCCAATGTTGTGTATATGCTTATGTGACCGTGTGGTAAAGCCTATGTGGGCCAAACAAAAAGATGTTTAAAAATAAATGTATCTGAACATAAAATAGCGATCCGCACTGGCAATATTGAATATGCTATGGCAAAACACTATTTAGAAGTCAAACACAGCCCAGCGTCTTCTTTGCGCTTTGTGAGCCTGGAACAGATCCCATCTATTAGAGGTGGTAACCTGCCTAAAATGCTCTCACAACGAGAGATGTTTTGGATTGATAGATTAAAAACCATGCATCCTCGAGGTCTAAAATATTAGACTTCGAGTATGGTAATAGAACATTTACAACAAACAGTAAATTGACAGAAAGTCGTTGTGTTGTTCAGATGACAGGCAAAGTCATCAAGATTGTCTTTATATGAATCCCAAAATAAAATTATGTCATCAATATCACGCTTCCAAAACTTAACGTAAGGAAGAAAAGTGTTATTGTCTTTATTTTTAACATAAACTGCCTCCCAATCTCCAACGACAAGGTTTGCATATTTCGGGGCTACTGCTGTGCCCATTGCTGTGCCTTTGATTTATAGTTAGAATTTGTCATCATACCTGAAATAGTTAATTGTAAGTACCAAGTTCAAGAGCTCCAAGAGAAAGTCATTGGGGGGATTCAGTACATCTGAATAAAGGTGACAGTTGGGCTACCACCCGGTATACCACCCAGTATACCCTGTACCTTAGAGACTGCTGCCCTTTGTACATAGAGTCATTAAACACTGGTCACTTTAATAATATAAAGTGACACACTGGTCACTTCATATGTATATACTCTATTCTAGTCAAGGCTCATCCTATATAACTACTGCTGTACACACCTTTTCTATTCATATACTGTCTATACACAACATTCACACATATATGCAGTACCAGTCAAAAGGTTGGACACACCTACTCATTGCGGGTAGATGTGTCCAAACTATGAAATAACACATATGGAATCATGTAGTAACCAAAAAAGTGTTAAACAAATCACAATATATTTTATATTTGAGATTCTTCAAAGTAGCTACCCTTTGTGTGCCTTGTTAAAAGTTAATTTGTGGAATTTCTTTCCTTCTTAATGTCTTTGAGACAATCAGTTGTGTTGTGACAAGTTAGGGGTGGTATACAGAAGATAGCCCTATTTGGTAAAAGACCAAGTTCATATTATGGCAAGAACAACTCAAATAAGCAAAGAGAAACTGTCACGACTTCCACCGGAGGTGGCTCCTCTCCCTGTTCGGGTGGTGCTCGGCGGTCGTCGTTGCTGGTCTACTAGCTGCCACTGATCCTTTTTTCTTTTTCGTTTAGTCTTGTCTGTTTTGGTTGTGCACCTGTTCCTTGTTTGGGTTGATTAGTGTGGGTATTTATTTTCTCTCTACCCGCTTTGTGTCGTGTGGGTTTATTTTCGTTTCCTTGTTTTATGTTGGGTGATGTTATTTTGTTCATCATTTTTCATTCAGGTTATGTCCTTTGGATTTTGTTATTTTGGTAATTTTTGGACTGTGTAATTTTGGTCTGGTACCTGTATGTTTTTTGATGGACTTTATTAAACTCTTGTTATTGGAATTATCTTCTCTCCTGCGCCTGACTCCTACATCCATCTCTCGTAGAGAGACATTACAGAAACAACAGTCCTTTGAAAGTTTGAGACAATCATAGTTTGATGTCTTCACTATTATTCTACAAGGTAGAAAATAGTAAAAATAAAGAAAAACCCCGCAATGAGTAGGTGTGTCCAAACTTTTGACTGGCACTGTATGTATTTGTTTATATTCCGGACTCTGATATTGCTCTTTCTGATATTTCTTGTTCTGATATGTCTTCATATCTTGTTATTTTTTTCTTGTTTTACTTTTGGATTATGTGTGTATTGTTATTGTATTGCTAGATATTGCTGCAATGTTGGAGCTAGAAACATAAGCATTTCGCGCCAACTGCGATAACATCTGCAAAACTGTGTACGCGGCCAGAAAACTTTGATTTGAACACCCCTGCATCCTCACCTACTTCGTGCCCCCTCTAAAATAATGGGTGCATGACGCCCCTGGTAATCAATACAAGGTATTGTGATCAAATCAAATCAAAATGTTTTTGTCACATGCGCCGAATACAACAAGTGTAGACCTTACCGTGAAATGCTTACTTGCAAGCCCTTAACCAACAGTGCAGTTCAAGAAGAGTAAAGAAAATATTTACCAAATAAACTAAAGTAAAAAATGTGAAATAATAAAAAGTAACATAATAACATAACAATAACGAGGCTATATACAGGGGGTACCGGTACCGAGTCAGTGTGTGGGTATACAGGTTAGTCGAGGTCATTTGTACATGTAGGTAGGGGTGAAGTGACTATGCATAGATAATAAACAGCGAGTAGCAGCAGTGTACAAAACAAATTGGGGGAGGGGGGGGGGGGGGTCAATGTAGTAGTCCGATGGCCATTTGATTAATTGTTCAGCAGTCTTATGGCTTGGGTGTAGAAGCTGTTAAGGAGCTTTTTGGGCCTAGACTTCGCGCTCCGGTACCGCTTGCCGTGCGGTAGCAGAGAAAACAGTCTATGACTTGGGTGACTGGAGTCTATGACAATTTTTTGGTCTTTCCTCTGACACCGCCTATTATATAGGTCCTGGATTGCAGGAAGCTTGGCCCCAGTGATGTACTGGTCCGTACGCACTACCCTCTGTAGCGCCTTACGGTCAGATGCCGAGCAGTTGCCATACCAGGCGGTGATGCAACCGATCAGGATGCTTTCAAAGGTGCAGCTGTAGAACTTTTGCAAATATGATTATCATTAGATGCCTCCATCCGTCCATTCAAAACTCTCTCTAAAGTTAAGTAATACAGAATATGGTACTATTAACAGTCAGGGTTACACACTGGACTGTTACTCTGCACTAATAAAAAAGGTGTGGCATACTCTGTGGCTAACTCTGTGAGTTGCCCGTAGTACTGTTATAATAAAGATTTACAGTGAACCATTCTGCAGCTCAGACCTTGTGGACAATTTGTGTGAGACCAGGGAATAATATAGATTTCAATTTTCCCTGTGTCTATAACTGTCATCCTTCCCTTGACGGGCAATTAAAAAGATAAAACAAAAAGGTCATAAGTCAGGAAGGCAACGCTGCACATTAATTCAGCCAGCAAATAAGTCCCATGCAAAATCAATATGGCGTTGTGAGGTCCTGTCTACCTCTTAGTCTAAAAGGGAACTGATCATGTACCATAATTACTTACAAAATTACACATCTGGTGATAATGTCCCAAACAAAACCATGCTTTTGTAGCAGCCTACCTCTGACACTGTTCTCTCCATGGCTGTTACGGGGGAAATACCACTAGAAAACAGAAACACATCTTTAGTAATACAAAAAAACATATCTTCTTATGGAAGCAATGATACACAGTACACATGGCTAAGCCATTTTGATTAACTGAAATAGTACTTGAGCAGTTTTTAGAATACTTTCGTGTGCAAACCGTTGTCCTGAGCCATTATATTGTTGAGTAACCCAAAGGAAAAGTGTGAAATTGTTTTCTTGTCTGAAGACGGGGCTTAATAAGGCCTCGTGTTTATGAGGGTGTTGAGATTTAGCCTCAATTACCTCTCCTGGGCTCCACTGCTCTCTGCCTCCACATTTAAATACATAATGCTATCTGCACTATTGCTCAGAGCAAGATGTAGTTGTGACAATGTAGACTAAAACCTAGTCTTTTGGTATTTGGTCTTTGTAAATTTTGTCAAATATATTACGGTTGGCTGAGTGTAGAAAAAGTCCCAGCTAATAATTCTAGGGAAAGAGAATGTTTTTGTAATGATACCTGTAATGTTCCCTTGATGTTTGAGTGTCCAGTTTTTCATTCTATATATGAGAACCTATTTAGCATGTTTTGGCATTAGAGTTAGAACATTCCCTTAAAGTCAAACAGAACTTAACCAGATCGTGGTGACCACATAATCAGAATATCCTTACATGTATGTTCTAAACATGTTTCTTGAGACATTGCAAGAACATTCATGTGTCCAGTTTTCTGAGGGTTCGAAGAATATTCAATCAATGCCACACCAAACATACACAGAACGTGGTTGCCATGTTCTCAGAATATAAGAGGTTTAATGTTGTAGACACGTTTCATGGCAATGTTACAAGAACATTCATGTGTCCAGTTTTCTGAGTGTTAGGGGAACGTTGTGGGAACATTTGTTGTTAGCTGGGAAGCAAGTTGTATGTTCAAGTATTCAGCTGAATTGAGTGCCCTCTGCCTCGCAGTAAAAACTTGGTAAGATGTCTCACCATTGTTAGCCCAGCTTTTTGAAAAGTGACCTTTTGAGCAGTTACAGAAACAATAAACCCTCAAGCACATAAGCATTAATTCTGGCCAGATCTCAATTGTAAACCCCGACATTAAACTCGACTGCAGTCAGCGCGCAACATCTCAACCCCACTCATAGTTATAACTTGGTTTGGTGGTTCTCAGTCTCTTCACCTCAACAAAGTAAAAGTCTGAGGTTTGAGGCCTTATTGTAGGACTGATTGTATAAGACGGCAGCTTTCAAAGACCTGTTCTGCATTGGTCCCCATTCCCTCAATATGATGACTCTAACAAGACTCATGAACTTTAGGATGAGTCCCCCTCTAATTATTTGAACATCAAACAGGAAGTATTGAGTGTGAGAGCGAGGCTGTGAGGGGAGCTAGACAGCGATCATTACCACCCTCAGGAAGATTAATGGGTCAACTGTGGGGAGGCACCCTGCCTGCCTTGTGTTGCAGCCAGCCAGGGAGGAAACAAAACACAGCCAACACCAACACAGCCAGCATGTCTGTCTGCAAAACACCAAGTCCTGTGTGTGAATTCAACTGAGAATCCCAAATGACTAACAACCGGAATGGCTTCTTTGTAGAAGACCACGTTCACACTAGGGATGGACTTGCAGTGCAGTGCACACACTTTGAAATGCTGAAGATGGGAGAGACTTCAGAATTCAAACAGTGTTCCAAATGAATAGGATGGGATATGAGGTGGATCAAAGATGGACTCTGCCAACAGTTAACAAGGCTATCAGAAACATCCTGGCCTTACATAATGAGCAGCTGAAATAAGCCTTCTAATTGCTGCCATCCAGACTGCACTCACCATAATATTGAGCTCTCAAAAGAGATGTTAAGCTCCAGGTTTAGCTATTCATAGTACTAATTCACAGAATGGAGGTGCAGTATCATCTGACTGTTCCATTTGATGTACCAGCAAATATTTGTACCAGCAATGGGTGTTAACCAGAGTCAGTATGTTCAGACTGACAATAGACTGGATAAATACTGTAGAGCATTAAAACAGTGTGGACAGGGATTTCTGCCAGGGGAAATTGCTGGGCTCTGTTTAAATTGCCAGTGCCCCACAACACTACACATGGCAGTTTGGCATTGTTCATACCGAATTAATAACTTTACTCAACAAGGTTTGCAGGCACGGCTTATTCCGTTTTATTAAAAATCCCACCGCTACCTACCAACTCACAGAGGCTGATGCCTCCAGACTGTTAAGCAGGGAGCCACTACAGTCTTCTCTAATTTGGGCAGTTGCTATCGATATTGATTAGTTCTCCTTGATATTCCCTTCAGGGACCTGTCTGCAAAACACTCCACTGTAAGTCATTGCTCACCAATACGTCAATTAGACTGAGGGCTCTGCAGCATTCTGTCTCAATCAGAAGTGATGGGCTTAAAAGTTGAACAGTTTGCCACAAGCGTGGAAGTCTTAAGTCTGTAGCAATCTATTGTAGGAGCAGTCCTCAAGCATCTACAGAGCTGATGTGGTATGAATGTGCATAGCAAGAGACAGTAACAGGGTGACAAATTGCAATGTATTTTCAGACCAAATAGAAGGAATCAAAAGCCTATAATAATGCAGTAAGCTCAGAAATTAAGATCTAAGGGCTGGGGTGACTTGGTTAATGAAAATGGTATTTCGAAGCACTCTAAAATACATCTTGTATCACCATATGTAAAATGTCCCAATTGACTGATGTTTTTGCACACTGCCAAACCAAATACGGAGGAAAGAGATTGTGTGGCACACACTCACTGATGTCACGTCCTGACCATAGAAAGATGTTATTTTCTATGGTAGAGTAGGTCAGGGTGTGACAGGTTTTTTTCTCTATGTTATCATGTTCTAGTTTTGTATTTCTATGTTGGGTTTTGTTTGGGATGATCTCCAATTAGAGGCAGCTGGTCCTCGTTGTCTCTAATTGGAGATCATACTTAAGTAGGGTTTTTTTTCTACCTGGGTTTGTGGGAGATTGTTTTTGAGTAGTGTATGTTTCACCTCCGCGTCACGGTTTGTTGTTTTGTTCTTTAGTTTATGTTTATGTATTGCATAGTTTCACAGTGTAAATAAAATGTGGAATGACACACGCTGCACTTTGGTCCGCTTCTCCTTTCGACAATCGTGACAACTGAAGTGTTTTCACCCACTTAATAGTTAGTTTAGGACTATCCCTATGATGACTGCCACAAAAAATACGGGGAGTCATAAGTGGAAAAAGAACTTCAAATGGAAATCAATTACCATGTGTTTAACTTCCTTCTTCAGTCGACAACTGTTCAAACATTAATTTATGTTCCAGATAAGCTTGTCTATCCTTAGATGAAAGTGTATTTTTTGTCATAATTGAATCTTAATTGATCTGGGAGTTAAGTCCACCATCTCTCAACTCTTAAACATTATATACACAAAAGTATGTGGACACCTCTTCAAATTGGTTGATTTGGCTATTTGAACCACACCCATGGCAACCACACCCATGGATGTATAAAATTGAAAACACAGCCATTGTAACAATTGCACTCAGTCGGGAAGCAAGTACAGGCAGTAAGTGTTTTAATAAATAAACACAAACAATGCACCGACATGAAACAGAGCAAATAACCCCTGAGGAAAGAACCAAGGGGAGTGACAGATATAGGGAAGATAATTAAGGAGGTGATGGAGTCCAGGTGAGTGTCATGAGGCGCAGGTGCGGGAGTAATGGTGACAGGTGTGTGGGATAATCAGCAGCCTGATGACCTAGAGGCCGGAAAAGGAGTATACGTGACAGCCATGCAATCGCCATAGACAAACAATCTCCATAGACAAACATTGGCAGTAGCATGGCCTTACTGAAGAGCTCAGTGACTTTCAACATGGCACTGTCATTGGATGCCAAGTCAGTTCGTGAAATTTCTGCCCTGCTAAAGCTGCCCCAGTCAACTGTAAGTGCTATTATTGTGAAGTGGAAACGTCTAGGAGCAACAGCTGCAAAGTAGTAGGCCACACAAGCTCACAGAACGGGACCACAGAGGGCTGAAGCACGTATCGCGTAAAAATCATCTGTCCTCGGTTGCAACAGTCACTACTGAATTCCAAACTGGCTCTGGAAGCAACGTCAGCACAATAACTATTTGTCAGGAGTTTTAATGAAATGGGTTTCCATGGCCGAGCAGCCGCACACAAGCCTAAGATCACCATGCGCATGCCAAGCGTTGACTGGAGTGGTAAAAAATTGCTTGGTGTCTGGAGCAGTGGAAACACATTCTCTGGAATGATGAATCACGCTTCACAACCTGGCGTTCCGACAGACTAACCTGGGTTTGGCGGATGCCAGGTGAATTGTTACCTGCCCCAATGCAGAGTGCCAACTGTAAAGTTTGGTGGAGGAAGAATAGCGGTCTGGGGCTGTTTTTAATCGTTTGGACTAGGCCCCTTAGTTTCAGTGAAAGGAATTCTAGATGATTCTGTCCTTCCAACTTTGTGGCAACCGTTTGGGGAAGGCCCTTCCTGTTTCAGCATGACAATACCCCCAGGCACAAAGTGAGGTCCATACAGAAATTATTTGTCGAGATTGTTGCAGAAGAACTTGACAGGCCTACACAGAGCCCTGACCTCATGGCTCAACAAAACACAGAAGACAATGCCCAAGTACCAGTCAGCCCTTCCCCGTCAAGGGGCCAAAATGTATCTCTCTCTCTACAGTATCCAGAAGACTGGCTATTGGAATGTGTGTTGGTGATGCTATCACATTCATGTTTGATATCTATCTTAAACTTGTACTGTATGATCTCTGTGGTACTCCAAACTACTCTATGCAAAGGGATTTTATTGTCTTTAGGAATTCTGCATTAGGTCTCATGACCCACACAAGCCTTTAGATGTTGAGACATCCTGTGGATGGTGATCAGGTTACTGTAACTTAGTATCGTTTGATTGGTCAATGGTGGTTGGCTTTGGTTTAAAGGGGTCACACCTTGAAATGTTTGAAATGGGATTAAATGTATTTGTTTTGCTTCTTCTCCTGTATCCTGCCCATGGAATAGGGTTGTATGAAATGCTTCTCTTGTAAGGCCCATGGCATGAGTAGGTCTGATTAGTTCATGCTTTGTCTGGTAAGTTAACCTTAGGATCTGTATGCCTAGATTGTGGATGCTATGTTTAATGTCAGTATTGCCTTGTAATCATACTCCGGACTTCCTTGAGTGCCCTGTTAGGGTAAAGGAGGTTGAGGTGTCAAAGATCCGCTGTGCAGCCCTGATCCACTAATTGGAGGCGGTAAAGAGAGTCGAAGGGGCAAGAGGCAATAGTGTTGAAGATATGGCAGTGGATGCATTGTAACCAGTTGCTAATGTTTTAAGTCAATCGGGTGATCTGGATACACACATTGTGAAGAAGGTGGATTTTGTGACATTTATAGCCAGTGATTAATTGTACAGTACAAGTGTCTAAGAAGTCCGATAAGCTGGATATCATATCTGCAGCCGAGGAGTTTTTGGGGCTCCAAGACTTCACGGCAGAAGCACTACAAGGACTTTTGTCACTAAGAAATGTCCCACCCACACAGGAGGTTTCTGAGCCTGTGTTGGGCCCTGATTAGAATGAGAAAATACAGAAAATCTGGTTGATAGTTTTTGTTACTTTGCATTATATTTTATTTACTTTTACCCAAATGTTTTCCTTTTTGGGATCCTTATTATCCACTCGCACAGTAGGTGGCGGAATGCACATTTAATTGTTGCGAATGCCATTATACCATAGAAGAAGAAGATGACTCCAGATGACCTGAGTTTTACAGAAAGCAAACCACAAGCTAGAATAAGTGCATTTTAATTTCACTGGTAGAATTGGGAAGTTTCGACTTCCTGTGTATTCTGCTGATCATAGTGAACCACAAAGTCCGGCCTTTATAGCGAAAGCAGATATCGCCCGGCTAGGCAGATGGGGCGTGCCAACAAACTTGGGTGATGTCGTTGTTTACTTTCGAACGACCAACACATAGTAATCTCAGAACTTCTCTATGCCAGATTTTTTTCACCCATGTGGTGTTCTACAAACAAGCACAAAAATGAGTTATTTTCCACCGCTCTACCTACCAGAGATTTACCCTAATTCTGCCAATGGCTCGCGGCTAAGGAACAAAGATTATCGGAGGGACTTTCAGGCTATACTGATGGGGAATCCATTTTGATGACAGCTGACAAGTTATGCGATACCATCGTTTTTTCCCCCCCTTCACAACAAAACAGAAGATTCTTGATTAGAGGTAACATAACGTTACCTAGCATGCTAGCCTAGCTGGACTAGGTAAGTTAGCTAGTTAACGTTACAGTCCTGTATTGAACTCTGAAAATGATCAGCTAAATCCTAATAGCTAGCTAGGATTATGTTTTGAATACACACTGTCAATCCATTTTGCCTATGCTGTGGTAGTCACTACTCGACTGGTACCCTCAGAATGAACAAACACGTTTACTCTGTGATCTTTGACTAATGTTAGCTAATGTAAGCTAGCTAACGTTAGCAAATAAGAGTAGCTCAATCTCAAAAGCAGCTCCCAATGTCCCTCATTGTCACTAAACAATACACAAGTCTGTCTCTAAACACTTAGGTCCCAATCGGTTGACACCTTTACCAACAAAGGCGTGTTGCCCTACCTCCCTTCCACAAAAAAGTAAAATGGTAACACCACAACCATGTGTTTCCAGGAGAGATGCGCAGTACCAGAAAATCTTCTGCAAGAAGTCCAAACAGTTGGTGGTTAAGGTCTATGAGCCCTACACCACTTCTGGCAGAGTCTTATCTAGCTGTCTGTACACCGCAGACAGGACAAGACTATTTGCCACCAGCACAAAGTCTCTCAGCTTCCACAGCCCACCATGCCAAACACCATTGCCAGTGAACCGAAGCCGGATAAAAGACTATGGCTGTGTTTACACAGGCAGCCCAATTCTGATCTTATTTTCCCTAATTGGTCTTTTGACCAATCACATCAGTTCTGAAAAAGATTTGATATGATTGGTCAAAAGACTGATTAGTAGAAAATAAGATCAGAATTGAGCTGCCTGTGTAAATGCAGCCAGTGTGGCTCAGCATAAGACAATGTAGAACCACCATAAAATAAATATGGATACATTCTATCAATCTTCGAAAGTAGTCTGCCTTTATGGATTCACAGAATATATTTGTGAAAGCTGAACAGGGAATAACCTTACCTTGGCGATACTGTCTATGTCCTCCATTTGTGGAAACATTCAAACTGACCACCTGCAGCTGGACACAGACATTTTATTAGACTCCTGTTTCCACAAATCGAGACAAAAATTCTCTAAAATTAAATCACATTATCTGATGTAACAATCTGTAGCTAAGAGAACTGGTGATTAGCAGACGATGAGAGAGGTGGTCATGATGAAATTCTTATTCACAAAGAAACATATAGTATGATCAGTGTAATAATGTTCAGGGAATACTTGTACAGCTGTTGTTGTGAAGGAAATTTTACTTTTACTGTATTTTGTCTTTGGTGTCATAAACAATCCTTGGTTCCTGCCTGTGCCTGGTAAAGATATGGGGGGGGGGGGGGGGGGGGGGGCGTCATGACCACCTCCTTTAGACTATTTGTCAGAACGCCCAGAATATGTTATTTAAGTTAAGATGGGAGACAGTGCCAGACACATGCCGGACCCAACCCTATGAACTATGCCTATGTAACCTATCTGTAACCAGTATATAGGGGAACAAAACGTGACTGCCCCATTAGAGCTTTTGATAGACGTTCACTATAGTGCATCAAGTGTGTTGGAACCTCTCCAGTGCACTGATAATAAACAATGATCCATTTAATGTTTACTTTGAGTGTCCCTGTGTAGTATTTCCATGACATTGTCATGATCAAACTGCCATTCAGCTCATATTGTGTCATTTTCTGCTTGAAATCCAGCATAATGTCCAATCCATCGAGAGGGATACAGTTCTGCTACAATGGCATAGAAATTATGATTCTATCCATCTAGAATCCACTCCAGGAAGAAGCCCAGGCACCACACGGTGTTGTCTATAAGACAAAAATATATGATAATTTATACTCTATTGTACATTTTGAAGACAATTGAACTGTGCCAGCATAACATCACCATTAGGGTAAAATAGATGAACATACTGTACAGAGATTACATTTAGAACAATATTTAGCCTAATGGAAAGAAATACGGTATAACCCTCAACCTTTGCAGTTACCAAACTGTATAAATGTACTTAGGTAGATAGGCAGACAGTATCTAGCTACAGCCATGTCTACAGGCATGCTTAGGCATATATTTTTATAGTAAAACCAGCTTCAGGTTGAGATTTACAACAGTTAATTGTTGTATTATTTTTTCTCCTCACCGTTGGCTGGTAAACTTAGCTAGCTAGCTGGATAGCCAATACTTGTTATTTACATCTATTTGGAATCCTATCTTGCATCATGCCTATAATTTTGTGAGACTGAAATGCATCCATGGTCATAATAATAACCAATGTCAACCCTCGTCAATTATGTTACATAGCAGGTAAAATTATTTACAGTTACAGATGTTAAACATTTGCTAAGAAGTTACAAATGCAAGGCTTGGCACATACCAAGTTAGCAGGCACCAGACTAACTAGCGAGCCAACTCCAGTCATGTGCTGATGTTTGCTGGTAAACCCTAGCTTTAGGTGACTGGTTGTAACATTGTAGCTTGCTGTTTAGTAGCCATATCTACGACTAAAAAGAGAAGAGGTTTTACAACCGAGACACAATTGATACCCAATTATAAAACCTCGTCTATTTTTAGTCATAGATACGGCTGCCTGTAGTTGTTTAGCTAGCTAGACTAGCCACCTACCTAGCTACCTAAGTTAGCAAACAGAAAAATAATTTGATTTCCCCCCACTGTAACAGCAGATAAATTAAAGTTAGCTCTCTATGTGGCTTGCAGGAAAAATAACTTACTTAGCTAGATACAGTATTTGTCATCTGCACTCTTGGTGCTGGCATCAGCTGTAGCTGAGCTTCTAGCTAAATCCAACTCTTTGTTTCAAATCCTCTTCGCTATATTCCTGTTGAAACATGTATGGTTGAATGTCAACATCAACATCAAAAAATGCTCCTTTGTTGAATTCATGGTGATGAGAGGAATCACTTGAAGCCATTGCGGTCTGGTCAGTTCTTTCAGTTTAGCCGCAAAGGATTGTGTTGTTAGTGTTCGCCTCCCTTTCAAAAAAGCCTGCCTTGGGGGAGGCCCGGGGCCAGAGCACGAAGCACTGCCCCATCGAGTTGTAGTCTTACAGAGATTGGAAAAAATGTGTAAGATTGTATATTTAGCCATGAATCCGCTGATAGGAACATCGCTGAAAGACGTCCAATTGCTCTATCAAACAAGGACAACCATATCTACATGCACAAAAATGTATAGTGCGATCAGTGTAACATAGCCTATAACATAAAGCAGGACTTTATGTTATAGGCTATTAATACACCGGAAGCCATCATAGGGTGTATCATTCAGTGCGTGAAGCCCAGACCTGCCTTCCTCCTGGACAATTATGTGTGAAACACATCTCACTGACCTAGAAATGGCTTGGACATGATGAAAACAAGCCCTGATTCCTCCAGGGTGAAATTCCCCTTTAAATTTTATGCGTTGTATGGGATTTCATATATTTTACAAAGTTATTAAATAACACTTGTTTTTTGCATTCGCTTCCCATAACCATTTCAAATCAAATCATGGTTGAACCAAATAAAATATAGTATTTTTTGATCTTAGACAGCTGAACACATAATACTTGATTGCACATGGTTTTAATATAATATTAAATGAAGTCAGATAGTCAGGTTTATCAAATGTAGATTGTTAAATAGTATTTAACACTACAAGGGTTTTAGGATATTGAAATGCCACTCAATCCATTATGTTCAGTGACATCAATACAGCAAGACACAGGTTGCATTATGGTTTGTACCCCCTCTTAATAGATCACCATTTTTTTATGTATACTGTATGGATAAGTGGCTATGTACAGTATCTTATATGAATCAATATTAGGAATAATGTCTCATAGTAACGTGTGTCTACATTTCCAAACCACACCTTGCCACAGCACTACAGACCTCAAAAGCAGGAAAACACTACCCTGTGGTCATCCCACAACATGTCATTTGAATGGGCTCCAGATCTTTTCACAGAGACACAGGTGCATGTAGCCCCCAGAGCATTGGAGCAGACGGCCAGTCTGAATTGGCTGTACATCACCAGCACATGGCTGTGCTCCAAGGCCAGATCCAGAGAGCTGTGCAATCATCAATGAACTTCAAACACATATGACAACAGCCTCTTCCTCGCGAGATAAGCACAATTCCAGGGCATTTCATCATGGCTCCTGACATTCCAGCACTGTGCAGAAGAATGAATGGTTTACCATTTAGTGAGGAACTCACAAATAATAATGGACTATCTTGTCTATAGATCATGGTTGTCTTGTTTATCAATGTCCAATCAGTGAAATACTACTAGCAAACACTCTGCAACCCTTTCTTAGATATCTGGATTCATAGGGAGATGAATGTAACTCTGCCCTACTATATGCTGTGGAGTGTGTAGAGCAGTGGCGGTCGGTACCGTTTAAGATGAGGGAGGGCGATTTATTATTATTTTTTAGCATGGCCTTATTTTTATTACAGCATATTGAATGACTGTCCTTCATATTCCATTCACCCAGCTCAATGTAACATCGATAGGTTTAGGCTAATACATGATACTCAAATTTTCCCTATACCCATCATCAGGTTGCTACAACCTAGCCTATGAATGAAAGTTTACAATGTAGGTGCACAGGTCGAGATACATTTTAGTAATTAAGGTGACAGACAAGGTGACACATTCAATCCCGCCTTGCACACTCTTGCCTGCATCTAGCTGATCTAGGGTGTAACCATTAGTCCAACAGTTGCAAACAAGAGTTAGGTATGTTTATCAGCTTTTGGTTCAGTTTGCTTCCGTTTAAGAAACGTTTTTCAACAGAATCGGCGATACACCCCTGATCACACGCAAACACAGTTCACTTTCATAACAGCCACATACAAACAGCACGATCCCTTTAGTCGTTGTATAATTACTTACATATCTACGTGCTTTCCTCCTCTTACCTTTTCCCTTCGCTTGTGGACTAAAGTGCACAACACATCAGCGCTCTGTGACCAGGTGAAAAAACCTTTCCAAGCCAAACCTTCATATCATAACCGCTAAACACAGTGTACATCGTTGTCACCATATTAACGTCATAGTCAACATATCTACTAGAACTAATGCATTAGTAAACATGCTACAATCATGCAGTACAGAAAACAGTCAGCAGCAAGCAGTTTAGCAGTTACACTGGCGGGCCTGTTATGCCAAATAATGTCCCCTGGCCAAATAGTGTTCCCCTCTATATCACAATGGGATTCAATAAACTCTTAGCGTCCATTGCTATATCAACGGTGTGATGACCTAATGATTAGAATTTTGGAGATCATTACAGCCTAAATAATGTTCTTTTCATCATCGCTATGCAAGCAAGGCTGAAAATGTTGCTGTTTTTAAACAAGTTTTGTTTAGCTAATAAAGTGAACATTAATTCAAACTACTTTTGGGTACTTTGTTAACATTACAACATGAAATCCATGTCTTAAACATTGCTACATTTCAGAAATGGCAAAGAACACGTGTGATCTGCTTGAGACATTAAAGTAACTTACCTTACAGATCACGAAGTCAGCTAATTTCAACTCCATTCATATGCAAATCCATTGTATTCATACACCGGCTTGTCTGGCTGTCATGTTTTTATTTGAACCTGCCCTTCCCTTATCTACATTGAAATAATATAATTTCAGTAGTCCTCCATTATGATTCATTTTTTTCAATCTCGCATAGCTCATTAGTACACCCTTGTGGTTGAATATATATGTATCTATTGTAGGTCCTAGGATACAACAATGAATAATGTGGAACAAATAAATAACATCAAAGGATACCTTACAGCTTACAATAATGAACACCTTGTAAGACAGTTGTGAAAACCAACCTGGCAATATTTAATATTGTAATACATGAACTTTGATAGTTTTTGGTACAGTTGTGTCAATTGATTTTCCCAGATTTTTTTGTGCACTCACATGGCAATCATAGATTAAAATACTGAATTCTGGTGTGTGGAATATAGAGGAGATGGTTGCTGTGTGGGTGGGAGGTTCTGCCTGTCACTTGTTCTCAACAGGGCAGCCAGTCTCAGAAGGGGGACTTGAAGAGGGAGACTGCAAAGTCAAGGCACTGATGCTCTCTTTGTTCTGAGTGTTTGCAGTGCTAGTGTTTTTAGTTAATCTGTGTATCTCACATATTATGTGCCCAGTATGATAGAGCAAGAAAACTTTCTTACCAAATAATGATGACGACAACATCAGCTGGAGACGATGTAATGAAAAGTTGGAGGGTGGTTGGTAATGGAGGACATCAGGTGGATCCACGTCTGGGTGTTGGGCAGAACCCCTAGCTCTTGGAGAACAGGAGCAGAGTTAAAGGGAACAGGGTAGGAGACAGAGACGTAAACAAGCAAACACACAGGTTAAACTTTACTGTGAGAAACTTTGATGGATTAGTGCAGTGTTATAAATGGGAGATATGTACTTTTCAACACTTTTATAAGGTATAGTCTCAAGCTGGTCTCCCTCCAACTCAGAGCACAGAGAATCAGACTGATCCGAACTCACTGATTTTGGTGGATGGGATACCCCCTGGGGGGCTCGGACAGTCAATGGTCATAAAGTCATTTGGAGAGGTAAATTGAAGAGGTACATTTTTATAAGCTTAGCATAACTACCATTTCTTGCTTTCTCAAATGTCAACCAAAGCTTAACATACTTTGTCTATTGGGCTTCACTGAAGTGTAGGGCATCAGTGCTTCCAGTGGTCGATCGTCCAACTGCTTCAACTGTAGAAGATTTTTGGCTTCCACCGAGGTAACGCTAGGAAGATGAAGAGAAAAATCTGTGTTAGGGAAACTAAACTAGCTTCAGGTTAATTTGTGTGCAAATGCAAATAGTTATTGTCTGAGATTTTTTTATATTCACCTTAACAGATGGTGATCCCAGCTAGGAGCGAAAGAGGAGCGAGGTTTCCTATGTCTCGCCTTCCTTTCATCCTTCTTCCAAACCAAGTAATTCGCCTGGATGTCGTAGCACTTGGTCCCATTCTTGATTCTGCTCTGGTAGCTCTCCTTCTGTTTCTCCTGCGCCTTGTCCATGTTCAGTCTCACCTTAATTGATGACAGGAATACATGCAATTTATAGTTCATATTACAAATACATTTCTTCCATATCTTGGATGGTCAGAAAATAAATTAACAGCGGACAATAATTTTTACCTGGTCAAAAACCTCCACACCCTTCTCAGTCCATGCCTGAAGGTAGTACTCGAAGGCGTTCTGATCTGGTTCGACAACTTCCACCACATCAGGTGGGACTCAAGATGACCTCCTTAGTAAAAATCACCCTGCTGTGTGCCTGGCCATTCTTCCCCCGTAGGTAGGCTTAACAAGTTGGAAGAGAAGAGTTGTTGAAATACTCAAGTCCAAGTCACCTACAGTTGAAGTTGGACGTTTACATACACTTAGGTTGGAGTCATTAAAACTAGTTTTTCAACCACTCCCCAAATTTCTTGTTAACAAACTATAATTTTGGCAAGTCGGTTAGGACATCTACTTTGTGCATGACACAAGTAATTTTTCCAACAATTGTTTACAAACAGATTATTTCACTTATAATTCACTGTATCACAATTCCAGTGGGTCAGAAGTTTAGATACACTAAGTTGACTCTGCCTTTAAACAGCTTGGAAAATTCCATAAAATTAAGTCATGGCTTTAGAAGCTTCTGATAGGCTAATTGACATCATTTGAGTCAATTGGAGGTGTACCTGTGGATGTATTTCAAGGCCTACCTTCAAACTCAGTGCCTCTTTGCTTGACATCATGGGTAAATCAAAAGAAATCAGCCAAGACCTCAGAAAAATTATTGTAGACCTCTACAAGTCTGGTTCATCCTTGGGAGCAATTTCCAAATGCCTGAAGGTACCACGTTCATCTGTACAAACAATAGTACGCAAGTATAACACCATGGGACCCCGCAGCCGTCGTACCGCTCAGGAAGGAGACGCGCTCTGTCTCCTAGACATGAACGTACTTTGGTGCGAAAAGAGTAAATCAATCCCAGAACAACAGCAAAGGACCTCGTGAAGATGCTGGAGGAAACAGGTACAAAAGTATCTATATCCACAGTAAAACGAGTCCTATATTGACATAACCTGAAAGGCCGCTCTGCAAGGAAGAAGCCAATGCTCCAAAACCACCATAAAAAAGCCAGACTACGGTTTGCAACTGCACATGGGGACAAAGATCGTACTTTTTGAAGAAATGTCCTCTTGTCTGATGAAACAAAAATAGAACTGTTTGGCTATAATGACCATTGTTATGTTTGGAGGAAAAAGGGGGAGGCTTGCAAGCCGAAGAACACCATCCCGACTGTGAAGCACGGGGGTGGCAGCATCATATTGTGGGGGGTGCTTTGCTGCAGGAGGGACTGGTGCACTTCACAAAATAGATGGCATCATGAGGGAGGAAAATTATGTGGATATATTGAAGCAACATCTCAAGACATCAGTCAGGAAGTTAAAGCTTGGTCACAAATGGGTCTTCCAAATGGACAATGACCCCAAGCATACTTCCAAAGTTGTGACAAAATGGCTTAAGGACAACAAAGTCAAGGTATTGGAGTGGCCATCACAAAGCCCTGACCTCAATCCTATAGAAAATGTGTGGGCAGAATATAAAAAGCGTATGTGAACAAGGAGACCTACAAACCTGACTCAGGTATCCCAGCTCTGTCAGGAGGAATGGGCCAAAATTCATCCAACGTATTGTTGGAAGCTTGTGGAAGGCTACCCAAAACGTTTGTCCCAATTTCAACAATTTAAAGGCAATGCTACCAAATACTAATTGAGTGTATGAAAACTTCTGACCCACTGGGAATGTGATGAAAGAAATAAAAGCTGAAATAAATCATTCTCTCGACTCTTATTCTGACATTTCACATTCTTAAAATAAAGTGGTGATCCTAACTGACCTAAGACAGGGAATCTTTACGAGGATTAAATGTCAGGAATTGCGAAAAACTAAGTTTAAATGTAGTGGGCTAAGGTGTATGTAAACATCCGACGTCAACTGTAGTTAAGGGCATTTGTAATTACCATAATTGCTTACACCTATCCATTTGATTGATCAGGTTTAACTTATTGCTAGACACCTCAATATGACAGACATATAACTATATCAGTGGAGGCTGCTGAGGGGAGGACCGTTCATAATAATGGCTGGAATGGAGCTACTGTAGCTGGTTAGCTGACTAGGCAGACTGAGGTATAATAGCACAGTAGCTAGTAACGTCAATGTAAAAACAGCTTACTTTATTTATTCCTATATCACAATTTGTAATTATATAAAGACAAATACATGGTAAAGATTGTGTTCTCTTTCCAGCAGGTAGACAGCAGGTTGTCACCATAAAAAACGCTGTCCTTGGAGAGCATTTCTGAGGTAATAATTTTGTGCGGACTGAGCGAGCATTTGAGGTGAAATAGAACTAGAACTGCCCGCATCATCCTTTTTTAACTACCATTTTCTTGCCTTCTCTAATGTAAACCATGAGGTAAAATAGAGCCAAGCAACCAGCATAGCAATGGACGCTTTGGTTCATTACATAATCCGGTCAGAATATTGCAAGTTCAATTGTAGTATTGTAGCAACAGCCCTAGCAACAGAAGCTAGAACTCATCGAATCCCATTGTGACGTAGAAGGGGACACTATTTGGCATTGTATTCATGTAAGAAAACTGTGGCAAGACATCAGTAGATTTATAATTGAACACATTTATGAAGATCGTACACTATTGTGGAGAGATGTACTGCTTGGATTCTTTACCTACGATAGAAATAAACTGAAACATTTTTATGTAATTCATTTCATTATTCTTTTGGCCAAATTTCATATTCACAAATGTAAATTTACAAACAAAACACCACATTTTCTTACCTTACAAAAAGAAATGGAACTGTATTTTAAGACAATTAAATACTCTACTAACAAAAAAGCTGTTAGAATAATAAGTGTATGTATGTCCCTAAAGGTCCTTGTGTAATGTGATATTGTACCCCCTAGCCCAATTGTCCTTTGTATATTATTTATATATACTTGTGTTCCCACATGTACTTCCTGTATTGATTTGTTGTTCATTAAAAAAAAGACACTATTTGGCATAACAGGCCCCGATGGCAATAAATGTATAAAACCAAAAGCTTACCTTGACTTGGAAGAGTTCCATTGTTGTCTTTCTCTCTTTGAGTCAACTACTCACCACATGTTATGCACTGTAGTGCTAGCTAGCTGTAGCTTATGATTTCAGTACTACATTTATTCTCTGATCCTTTGATTGGATGGACAACATGTCAGTTCATGCTGCAAGAGCTCTGATTGGAGGACATCACTGGGAAGTTGTCCTAATTACTGTGTAAGTCTATGGAAGGGGGTGAGAACCATGATTCTCCTAGGTTTTTTAATGAAGTCAATGTACCCAGAGAAGTATAGAAACTAGCTGTCCTCCGGCTACACCATGGTGCTACCCTACAGAGTTCTGTTGAGGCTACTGTACATTTACATTTATGTCATTTAGCAAACGCTCTTATCCAGAGCGACTTACAAATTGGTGCATTCACCTTATGATATCCAGTGGAACAACCACTTTACAATAATACATCTATATATTTTGGAGGGGGGGGGGGGGGTTAGAACGATTACTTAATCCTATCCCAGGTATTCCTTAAAGAGGTGGGGATTCAGGTGTCTCCGGAAGGTGGTGATTGACTCCGCTGTCCTGGCGTCGTGAGGGAGCTTGTTCCACCATTGGGGTGCCAGATCAGCGAACAGTTTTGACTGGGCTGAGCGGGAACTGTGCTTCCGCAGAGGTAGGGAAGCGAGCAGGCCAGAGGTGGATGAACGCAGTGCCATTCTTTGGGTGTAGAGACTGATCGGAGCCTGAAGGTACGGAGGTGCCATTCCCCTCACAGCTCCGTAGGCAAGCACCATGGTCTTGTAGCAGATGTGAACTTCAACTGGAAGCCAGTGGAGTGTGCGGAGGAGTGGGGTGACGTGAGAGAACTTGGGAAGGTTGAACACCAGACGGGCTGCGGCGTTCTGGATGAGTTGTAGGGGTTTAATGGCATAGGAAGGGAGCCCCGCCAACAGCGAGTTGCAGTAATCCAGACGGGAGATGACAAGTGCCTGGATTAGGACCTGCGCCGCTTCCTGTGTGAGGCAGGGTCGTACTCTGCGAATGTTGTAGAGCATGAACCTACAGGATCGGGTCACCGCCTTTATGTTAGTGGAGAACGACACCGTGTTGTCCAGGGTCACGCCAAGGCTCTTAGCACTCTGGGAGGAGGACACAATGGAGTTGTCAACCGTGATGGCGAGATCATGGAACGGGCAGTCCTTCCCCGGGAGGAAGAGCAGCTCCGTCTTGCCGAGGTTCAGCTTGAGGTGGTGATCCGTCATCCACACTGATATGTCTGCCAGACATGCAGAGATGCGATTCGCCACCTGGTTATCAGAAGGGGAAAGGAGAAGATTAATTGTGTGTCATCTGCGTAGCAATGATAGGAGAGACCATGTGAGGATATGACAGAGCCAATTGACTTGGTGTATAGCGAGAATAGGAGAGGGCCTAGAACTGAGCCCTGGGGGACACCAGTGGTGAGAGCACGTGGTGCGAAGACGGATTCTCGCCACGCCACCTGGTGGTAGCGACCTGTCAGGTAGGACGCAATCCAAGAGTGAGCCACGCCGGAGATGCCCAACTCGGAGAGGGTGGAGAGGAGGATCTGATGGTTCACAGTATCAAAGGCTGCAGATAGGTCTAGAAGGATGAGAGCAGAGGAGAGAGAGTTAGCTTTAGCAGTGCGGAGAGCCTCCGTGACACAGAGAAGAGCAGTCTCAGTTGAATGACAAGTCTTGAAACCTGACTGATTTGGATCAAGAAGGTCATTCTGAGAGAGCTAGCAAGAGAGCTGGCCAAGGACGGCACACTCAAGAGTTTTGGAGAGAAAAGAAAGAAGGGATACTGGTCTGTAGTTGACATCGGAGGGATCGAGTGTAGGTTTTTTAAGAAGGGGTGCAACTCTCGCTCTCTTGAAGACGGAAGGGACGTAGCCAGCGGTCAAGGATGAGTTGATGAGCGAGGTGAGGTAAGGGAGAAGGTCTCCGGAAATGGTCTGGAGAAGAGAAGAGGGGATAGGGTCAAGCGGGCAGGTTGTTGGGCGGCCGGCCGTCACAAGTCGCAAGATTTTATCTGGAGAGAGAGGGGAGAAAGAGGTCAAAGCATAGGGTAGGGCAATGTGAGCAGGACCAGCGGTGTCGTTTGACTTAACAAACGAGGATCCGATGTCGTCCAACTTCTTTTCAAAATGGTTCACAAAGTCATCCGCAGAGAGGGAGGGGGGGAGGGGGAGGAGGATTCAGGAGGGAGGAGAAGGTGGCAAAGAGCTTCCTAGGGTTAGAGGCAGATGCTTGGAATTTAGAGTGGTAGAAAGTGGCTTTAGCAGCAGAAACAGAGGAGGAAAATGTGGAGAGGAGGGAGTGAAAAGATGCCAGGTCCGCAGGGAGGCTAGTTTTCCTCCATTTCCGCTCGGCTGCCCGGAGCCCTGTTCTGTGAGCTCGCAATGAGTCGTCAAGCCACGGAGCAGGAGGGGAGGACCGAGCCGGCCGGGAGGATAGAGGACCTAGAGAGTCAAAGGATGCAGAAAGGGAGGAGAGGAGGGTTGAGGAGGCAGAATCAGGAGAGTGGTTGGAGAAGGCTTGAGCAGAGTGAAGAGATGATAGGATGGAAGAGGAGAGAGTAACAGGAGAGAGAGAGTGAAGGTTGCGACGGCGCAATACCATCTGAGTAGGAGCAGAGTGAGTAGTGTTGGAGGAGAGTGAGAGGGAAAAGGATACAAGGTAGTGGTTGGAGACTTGGAGGGGAGTTGCAGTGAGATTAGTAGAAGAACAGCATCTAGTAAAGATGAGGTCAAGCGTATTGCCTGCCTTGTGAGTAGGGGGGGACGGTGAGAGGGTGAGGTCAAAAGAGGAGAGGAGTGGAAAGAAGGAGGCAAAGAGAAATGAGTCAAAGGTAGACGTAGGGAGGTTAAAGTCACCCAGAATTGTGAGGGGTGAGCCATCCTCAGGAAAGGAACTTATTAAGGCGTCAAGCTCATTGATGAACTCTCCAAGGGAACCTGGAGGGCGATAAATGATAAGGATGTTAAGCTTGAATGGGCTAGTGACTGTGACAGTGAATTGTGAATTCAAAGGAGGAGATAGACAGATGGGTCAGGGGAGAAAGAGAGAATGTCCACTTGGGAGAGATGAGGATTCCAGTGCCACCACCCCACTGACCAGATGCTCTCGGGGTATGCGAGAACACGTGGTCAGACGAGGAGAGAGCAGTAGGAGTAGCAGTGTTTTCTGTGGTAATCCATGTTTCCGTCAGCGCCAAGAAGTCGAGTGACTGGAGGGTAGCATAGGCTGACATGAACTCTGCCTTGTTGGCCGCAGACCGGCAGTTCCAGAGGCTGCCGGAGACCTGGAACTCCACGTGGGTCGTGCGCGCTGGGACCACCAGGTTAGAGTGGCAGCGGCCATGCGGTGTGAAGCGTTTGTGTCTGTGCAGAGAGGTGCAGAGAGGAGAGAGGAGAGAACGGGGATAGACAGACACATAGTTGACAGGCTACAGGAGAGGCTACACTAATGCAAAGGAGATTGGAATGAAAATTAACTAAACAACTGGGGAAGCGAGAGAGCAGGGCCTCCCTCACTAACCATTCACTGAAACACTCAAATATAACTTTTCCAACTTCCACTTTAGAAATTATATAATTGATGTAAACTACAGTGGTTCAATGTTTCCAGGAATAGGCTCAAACTTTGTTTATTCAGCTAGATAACTTGGTACAGTATTCTTCCGTGAAACCCACCCAGTGCACCGTGTCCTATGACGCCGTAGCTAACTAGCATGCTAGCATCCAATAACACACGTTTAGCACCAATACTTGGTTACAACAAACTACCAATGGATCATTCGTGTCCATGTCTAGTTCCTTTCATAACGCAGAAGTAATTAAACGTTGGCTAGCTAACACAAAGTCAGTCCTGCTAGCTACACAAGTGGACTACACAAGTCGAAAGTTCAGAAAGTTAAGCTTACGTTGCAAAAATCTTATTGACTTAAAATGATACTGTACTGCTAGCTGGTAGAGTTGGCTAGCTAGCAGTGGCTGCGTTTACCTTTATCTTTTATCTTTGATACAGAGACAACTATGTAGCTAGCTAACATTACACTAATCAAATCGTTCCGTTGTAATGTATTTACTTTCTACAGTACTGCTAGTTGGTAAAGTTGACTAGCTAGCAGTGGCTGTGGTGTTGACGCCGTTTGGAAAACGGCGCGAACGAACGAATACAGCTGGCTAGCTAACCTTGTTAGTTTCTCAAAGTTAGTTTCTCAAAGCTACACCTACACCTTTAGCTACACCTTTATCCTTGATGCAAAGACAACTATGTAACTATGTAGCTAGCTAGCTAACATTACATTAATCAAATCGTTCCGTTGTAACGTAATGTAATGAAATGTAATATTGCCCGCGGAGCGAAGTACAGCACGACTACTCACTCCAGCATCTTCATTGCAAAACAGTGTGTTTTAATCAATTATTTTTGGGATGTGAATATATTTAGTATAATTGTATTTAAAAAGGATAACTTTTTAAATGTTTAATCTATTTTTATGAAATTCACTGAGGAGGATGGTCCTCCCCATCCTCCTCTGAGGAGCCTCCACTGGTGTAGAGGTGCATGAAGACATGGACCAACAATTAACTTGCTTATTTCTTGAAAGCAGTATCCAGATCTCCTTAGCATATCATACAGGTATGTTAAAAGTGAAACAACTTCAACAGAGATAGAAACTGAACCGTGACCTTAAAATCAAGGTACAAACAACAAATGTGTGAGCCATTAATATCCCCCAAGACCTTACAGCATGAGTAATCATGGTTCTTCCTGATTCCGGTGAGCATTTATTAGCACCATTTAGCCTGATGACTGATTAGGACGTGTCAACGGAGATGATTGCTACTGATGTTGAGATACGTATTTCCATCACCACCTGCTGTTCTTGATTATGTGCAAAGTGCAGAGCAACATTCCAAACAGGATATCTTGAATGTTAACTGTAAGAACTTTATAGGGAAAACTTTGCCCGTGTGGCAGGCAGATTGATCACATCCTTAAGAGGTTATTTATCTCAAAGGTGTACTCATTGCTGCTCCTCTAATCCTCCAACGTTTAGACCAATATTTACTAGAACAATTGATTAAACCTTACTTTTTAAGTAAGGTCACTACTATTTATAACAGAGATAAAAACACATGGGGCACAGCTAAATATCCTACTGAAAAAAATCATGCAACAATTTACAGGACTATGGGGTGCAAAAGGAATCAAAGTTTACAGAGTTTAAGTCACCCCAATCATCAACACAAACGTAACTTGAGTTGCAGTAATTTCTTGCATTCTCTCCTTCAGGCCTTCCCTTCAGGCCTTCCAGTTGAGCCTTTGTACCCTTCTTTCCAGTGTCGCCTCGCTCAACCCTTGTCATCATCAGCACGAGCCACAGCAGCCTGCAATTTTTCCCTTGATGAAGGAGGCAGGAAACATCTTGGGGACTTCAAATTGGCTGGGATGGGCTTTTGATAACGGCTGTGCTGGTTGTGAATAATAATGGTGCCATCTCCTAAACACTTCCTCTCCTAACCACTGTAGACAGAAGGATCTTCCTGCATGAGTAAGGTTGACTAATAATAAGTCAGAACCGATGCATCGATGGTGACTAATGCATGGAGACATGGGATATTTGTTAAATTTGAAATTAAATTGAGCTCCCCATATCAGAAATAGTCATGAACGGAAAGACAATTGTGATGACAGAGGTAGAGCCGCCCGAGGTCACAGCAAACAGAGACCATGATAAAATGCTGCTCACTGCAAATTACTCATGCTTAAAAGCACCCGTGTCTATTCTGTGATGTACAAAAGGGAGCGACTTGAGACTGATGTTTTCAAATCGAGGGTCACTGGGGTGTTAATAACATTGGAGACTGATGTGAAATCTCTGTTCCTAGACATGCAGTACTGTAACTGAAGACTTCAATGAACCAAGCCCCAACAACCAAACCATTTTTGGGTTAATTACTTTTAAACCTGATCTGATATAACTGATCCAGGCCCCCAGTGTCCGGCCAGGAGGTCTGTCAAGTTACGAGCTCTGCTGGTCGACTACAGCGTAGCAACATGGTGGTGCCAAAAGCCCTGGTCTGCCCTAGAAAGCCTATGCAAATTTCGATCGCCAGAACAGACAAAAAATATATAAATTAACTTCACTACAAATCGAGATATTTAATTAAATAGTGATCCATTCTGACTACTACATTTGTTGTCACACAGCACCATGTGCTGACACAAACCAATCATGGGCCGGCAGACTACGAGGAGGCTCCCAGTTGACTCTCTCAGGCAGTATTCCATTGCTGAGGTCAGCTAAATTCTACAATGAATATGGAACCCCACACCAGAGAAATGGAATCATTCTATTTATGTGCCCCACACACTGTCTGGAAGTATGCATCAATATGATGTGTTACAAAGAAACATGTAGAATAATATGGCAATGATTTGGTGAACCAGTTACAGTTATTACTATTCACATCATGTACAGTACTTTTTGAAAAGGTTAAATATAGGATTTTATGGAAAAAGAAAGCAAGGACAAGATAATTGATTGGACATTTTGGTCAGTCATTTTGACATTAGGTTATTATGGGGGAAATCATTGCCTTTTGAACAGAGCTGAATGAATAACAATAAGGAGGCTCCTTTTGTAAATGTATTATTTTGTTATGATAGGGCACTGCGTCTGCAAGGCCATAAGACGTGACATTGCACTCAGCGGCATGTTAAGTAACACAACATTACACACGCAGAACACTGGGAAGTGGAATTGGTGTTGATGGTAGAGTTGATTGTCTGAAAACTGTCTGCTGGGCCATCGATCCAACACAGAACTTCCCTCCACATCCGTCGGTCTACCAACCAATCCCATCCTTGCTGATTGATGTGTAGATAATTGAGCTGTCGCTGGGGGTTTCATGTTTCTCCTTTTCGCCTTGTTTCTTACTTTGGGGATTTTCATTGTATTTTACTTGCCACCATTTGCAACAAAGGACCTCCTGACTGTTATTTATGTAAATATTCTGACCAATAGACAGAGACATGCAGACAGGGACACGCTATCTACTGCTGCTGCTGCTCTGAGCATGTGATCACTGCCATCCCCATGTCCAGACTAATTCATCTCTGGGGAGAGGAGAGACCACCTGCTGCCCAGAGGAGGCTGGTGGGAGGAGCTATAGGAATAAATGGAATGGAACACATGGAAACAACGTGTTTGACTCCGTTCCATTGCTTCCATTCCAGGCATTACAATGAGCCTGTCCTTCCATAACTCCTCCCAGCAGCCTCTTTTGCTGCTGCCCTATAGGACTAGTGTAGAGCCCATGGCTGGGCCCCTAATGTGTAGTGACGTCAGGAAGTTGTGTGTTCACTTACTCTTAAGTCAGTGATACAGGTACCACCAGGTACCGTATAGCTTACCTTTGCAATCTTAGAACTTGTTGCTGAAATCCCAAAAAGTCTAATTATTCTTCACCATATAATGGGTCAGTGGGAAGCACTGCATGCAGGGATAAGATCATTAGGACTATATATTCAAATAGAGCAGCACTTCTTTTGCTTTCTTCTTGGATTTTTTTTAAATCATCCCTCATTCATTAATTTACACAGGGTCATTAATTATACATATGTACTACATTCTGTCTGTTATTTTCAAAAGCACTTTTATGCGTTTCTTTAATATATGGAAACAGTTGTTTTGCCTTTTCATGCTCTCACTTGATTATAAAAGCCCTCCATAGTGTACAATTATGTTAGACCTTTGTGTTGTGTTAACTGTACAAGAGGAACCTCTATTCAGCCAGCCATAAGTGCTCTAACAGAAGTGGTGTTTCCTCATAAATATAACCTATTCAGAATTGTATGCCGTGTTATAACAGTATTTGTGTTCTAACATTCGGTTTGTAACATTACCAGGTCATTGCAGTGCAACTGGCAAAAGCAACTCAATTATTGTTCTCAGAATCTGCTATTTTCTTGAGACACTCTGTTCAATTGTTATCTGCCTTCTTCACAGACAAAGCAAGCACACACCAAGTAGCAAACGGAGGTAATAAATCATATTGTTAAGTTTCCACACAATAGCAAAATATGCCACACTCCAACATTGATGGTAGGATGTAGAGGTATTTGGAGAAGATACAATCATTGGCAATATATTCTTCAACTTTTCAGCTAGGTTATTTATTCATTTACCTCAGAGGTTTGGTCTTTGGAGGTTTTTAATGTGAATATTCTTGGTCCACAACTGTATTCAATAAGACCTGTGAGGAGTGCCACTGCCAAGTGCTACAAAATGCAATAAAAGAGGCATTACGTCAAATGAGAAAACGGGATAGCCAGATTCTCCTACTTTTTAACGTCTTCGAAAAACAAAGAGTCGTGCTCTTGTAACGAGAGGGGAGATGCAATGTCCAGTTTACAGATGGACAGATTGGCAAATCTCTCCCTGCTTGAATTTACCATTTACATCCAGAAGGTACTGCTATAATAATGATCATGAAAATGGGTTTTCCCTGTGGCCAGAGTGCCCACTGCTACTCTGTAGAGGCCATTAGGGGCATGGCAGTCCCCCACTCTGCCTCTCCATCTGTGAATGGCCCAGCAGCAGGTTAATGCCGCCCACACAGAGGAGACCAGAGCCAGCATGTTAATAATTAAAGAGGCTCTGCCTCCCCTTTCCATTACATTGTCCTCTCTCATGATAGCTATAAGCGGGTTGATTATCCTTTTCAGTGTCGACTCGGTGAGATTATCATCTACTGCCTGCTGATACAGCGCTCAACACATAAACGCTCACTTTCAAGCAAGCAACATCATTGCTCTCGGGCGATGGAGGATCCATCGGAGAGCTCGGCCATACACAGTGATAGCCTCTGTTAATGCTTCTACACAGCGCTCTACAGTACATGTTGTTAGGGGCGTGATGTGTCGTTTAAGACTCCAGTTGTTGTGGTCTCTGTTGCATGACGTCCTTCTCCTCATGTGAGCGTAAACACAATGGCCTGGCTCTTTTCAGCAACGCCACATTTCAGATAAAAGTGTACACTACAATGGACAAACGATCAAGAAAATATACCTGTTCTTGGAATCTTACAGGGTACTGGATAGGAATATGGATGACAAAACATGTTTTATTGGATCATTGGTCAATAGTGAATAGATCAAATATAGCGACAATGGAATTGAATGTCAATTCCATACACATGATATCACTCTTTTCAGGGAGTTTTATGGCATAAAAGTAAAAAACATCTCAGGTCAAATAAGGACAAAAAACTGAATGTGAGCTGTATGTTCGTCTCTACAGCTGTTTGCTTGGCCATGTGCAACCTGGTCTCAGAGCATTTGATATTATTCTGTATGTAAATCAGAGACACTCCATTTAGCATTATATGGTATGTATTAATTTGTGGATGTCCATCATCCATTTCGTATGATATGTTTGCAGAAAGTCTGAAATGTACGAATTCTAATTTGTTGTGGCTAACCTTTGCTGGGTGGCTAACACTAATGTTAACTAGCTGGATAACGTTAACTAGGCTAGGGGTTAGGGTTAGGCGTTAACTTGAAAGATTAGGGTTAGGGGAATGGTTAGCTAACATACTAAGTAGTTGCTAATTAGCTAAAAAGCTAAAGTTGTGTATGATGAGATTCGAACACACAACCTTTGGGTTGCTAGATGTTCACGTTATATGGCTACCCATCCACCCCGACCAACCACCCTTCTTTCGATTTTGCCTTAAGTAACATTCTATCTTATGTAACCATACCAAACATAACATATCATTCTAATTTGAGTGTCCCGGATTTACATTTACTATGTTATGTCTAGTCTATGAGACCAGTCTGCCATGTGGGGCCAAAGGTGCCTGTTTGGAGGAGTGACAGGCCTGAACATCTCTGCTCATGCCAGAGATACCTTGAGGGGAGGGAGAATCAGACCAGTGAGAGCACACAGCTAACGTCCTTCACCTCCACGCTTAGCTTACCTTAGCCCCGTGAAGCCCAGTGGAGAGCACTTATTTGGGGACCCTTCACTCCATGGTACGCACCTTCAATAAGGATGTCTGAGCTGCCGTACTCGCTCGGGACACGGTGCTGGGGACACAGACGGGTGTGTTGCATAGGATAAGAAATGATTTTGCCATTTGTATCTGGCGTCCCATTTCAACACGGATCAATGTCCACTTCGCATCAATTTCACATGAGTTAAGAGCCAACAGCAAACACAGCCAGCGGGCTATGACTGTCTGCTGCTTGGTTCGGCAGTAGCAGGTCTCTGGGGTCACTGACCAGACTGAGCGCAAGGCAGACTTACGGTGCAATGCTCTCATTCCTTCCCTCTCTACATAATGCATGTGAAATGAAGCTTTTTATGTGTCAATAAAGTTAGACTGTTCCTACAAACCAATATTTGCTATGCTCCCTATTAAGTATTCAGAACTAGCTTTACAGTGAGGACTCCTTAAGGACCCTGGCCATCTCTGAAACCGTCCTTTTACGTCCGCTACATATAATGTGAAGTTGTATAGATTCGCTCAACACAATTAATGGAATAAATCAAAGGCAAACATCTATTTATATATTTATAAGCATTTAATAACACCATTACTCTTGTTGACATTACATTACATTACATTGGTTGTTTATATCCATTGCACTGTATGTCGCAAAGCTACATTCAAGCAGCAGAAAATGCAATGTGCTTTGCCATTTTGACGTTAAGAGAACTGTTACTTTAGCTCAGACCACAACAGACCACAAGGTTCAGACCACAACATCAAGAATACAACCTGGGGATGTTTACTGCATTTGGCAAGAGGATTAATGTAGTAAAGATGCAATGTGGAATATCTGTATTTGAAAATGTGGCATTGTATGATATTGTTGTGATGGGGTGGGAGGACACAGGGTAAAGACTGATAGCCAATATGCAACTCAGTCATACTTGAGAGAAGAAAACTATGATGCATGATATAAGGCTCTCTACAATATGTCATGCAGAGGGATCACACTGTTTAAACCGTCAATTCATGAACCTGTGATTGAGGGAATATGATTCAAGTCTAACTGTGTCATCCATAATGTACAGGAATATCCAGCATGTTTTGTCACACTTTCAGGTGACAAGAAGAGGATATAAATGACAGGGGAGTGGTTTATAATGAGCTGAGAGCGGAAGGAAATGAAAGGGTTAGGGTTGAGGTGGCACATATACTGTATCTACGACTAACATTTGACTTAATCTCAGTCAAGCGTACTCCTCATCCAACCAGAATGGAGAATAGAGTGGAACTGTGAGGCAGTGGTGAGTGGTGAGATACATTCATTCACACTAGCGATGGGTTGTTTGTGAACGACCTGATCTTTTTGGTGAACGTCGGGAACCGAATCGCTTCGGTAAAAGAGCAATTTTTTGCATACAGCTACTACCGTTTTTTGAGACAACCATTATCTGTAGATAAGTTATAAAAACATACTCTGAAGATGGTAATTCCTCACTCCATTAACAATAGGTAGTGAGGAGAGATCCGCATATTTTTTTTGCAGGCAATCTAATAATTTTGTCAGGTAAAAAGGGAAAGGGGGATACCTAGTCAGTTGTACAACTGAATGCATTCAACCGAAATGTGTCTTCCACATTTAACCCAACCCGTCATAATCAGAGAGGTGCAGGGGGCTGCCTTAATCGAAGTCATCGGTGCCCGGGGAGTAGTCGTTGTTTGGGGTTAACTGCCATGGTCAAGTGCAGAATGGAACATTTTTCCACCTTGCCAGATCGGGTCTTCGAACCAGCGACTTTTGGTTACTGGCCCAACGCTCTTAACTGCTAGGCTACCTGCCGCAAAATGTATTTGAACTCATTTTAGGTTTTACATTAGGAATGTGACATTTTTCATGGTCTTCTGTCCATTTTTAAGCACTATTGAATGAAGAGCTGTTTGGGAGGCACATTAACTGCTCTTTTAGTTGTACGGAGCCAAAAGATCCGTCTGACCAAAAAGACTCGGAATGCCCATCACTAATTCACACCAGGGTCACTGCAATTTAGATGCTGAATCATTTTTAGGGGGAAAGGTTATCTGAAGTCAGTGCTAAACCGGTTACATAAACAGACCACTTTATTATGGTTAAGACAGCAATTTGCCAGCTCATCTTCGGGTGATCAGTTCCCAAGACATATTTATTCAAGGTTAGCTGCTTTCACATGAACTACTTTGATCTATATATGATTTTGATATTGGCTCGCTGAGAGGTGGTACCGAGAAAATGATATGCTTTTCAAAGAACCCAGGTCTTTCACAGAATGTTTTTTTTTCACAGCTTTCAAGATGTAATGAGTGGCCATCAACTCAGGCCAGCTAAATGTCTGACTAAGCTTTTAAATGAAACTTTTATAAGATAAATTACATCATAATGTTAATGAATAGCCAGTTATCTATCATCCTAGAAAGTAGAAATATCTACTGGTGTGAGTAATTTCCACAAGCCCAGTACTATGATTTCTGTTATTATTCAATGTCAGCATTTGACTTACTTCTTTACTAATGTCAATACAGTACAATGAACAACAAATATACAGTTGAAGTCGGAAGTTTACATAAACTTAGGTTTGAGTCATTAAAACTCATTTTTCAACCACTCCACAAATTTCTTGTGAACAAATTATAGTTTTGGCAAGTCGGTTAGGACATCTACTTTGTGCATGACACAAGTAATTTTTCCAACAATTGTTTACAGACAGATTATTTCACTTATTCACTGAATCACAATCAGAAGTTTACATACACTAAGTTGACTGTGCCTTTAAACAGCTTGAAAAATGCCAGAAAATGATATCAAGGCTTTAGAAGCTTTTGATAGGCTAATTAACATAATTTCAGTCAATTGGAGGTGTACCTGTGGATGTATTTCAAGGCTTACCTTCAACCTCAGTGCCTCTTTGCTTGACATCATGGGAAAATCCAAAGAAATCAGCCAAGAAATTGTAGACCTCCACAAGTCTGGTTCAACCTTGGGAGCAATTTCCAAACGCTTGAAGGTACCATGTTCATCTGTACAAACAACAGTACGCAAGTATAAACACCATGGGACCACGCAGCCGTCATATCGCTCAGGAAGGAGACGCGTTCTGTCTCCTAGAGATGAACGTACTTTGGTGCGAAAAGTGCAAATCAATCCCAGAACAACAGTAAAGGATCTTGTGAAGATGCTGGAGGAAATAGGTACAAAAGTATCTATAGCCACAGTAAAACGAGTCCTATATCGACATAACCTGAAAGTCCTCTCAGCAAGGAAGAAGCCAATGCTCCAAAACCACCATAAAAAAGCCAGACTACGGTTTGCAACTGCACATGGGGACAAAGATCGTACTTTTTGGAGAAATGTCCTCTGGTCTGATTAAGCAGCAATAGAACTGTTTGGCCATAATGACCATTGTTATGTTTGGAGGAAAAAGGGGGAGGCTTGCAAGCCGAAGAACACCATCCCAACTGTGAAGCACGGCGGTGGCAGCATCATGTTGTGGGGGTGCTTTGCTGCAGGAGGGACTGGTGCACTTCACAAAATAGATGGCATCATGAGGAAGGCAAATGATGTGAATATATTGAAGCAACATCTCAAGACATCAGTCAGGAAGTTAAAGCTTGGTTGCAAATGGGTCTTCCAAATGGACAATGACTCCAAGCGTACTTCCAAAGTTGTGGAAAAATGGCTTAAGGACAACAATGTCAAAGTATTGGAGTGACCATCACAAAGCCCTGACCTCAATCCTATAGAAAATGTGTGGGCAGAACTGAAAAAGTGTGTGCGAGCAAGGAGGCCTACAAACCTGACTCAGTTACACCAGCTCTGTCAGGAGAAATGGGCCAAAATTCACCCAACTTATTGTGGGAAGCTTGTGGAAGGCTACCCGAAACGTTTGAGCCAAGTTCAACAATTTGAAGGCAATGCTACCAAATACTAATTGAGTGTATGTAAACTTTTGACCCACTGGTAATGTGATGAAAGGAATAAAAGCTGAAATAAATCATTCTCTCTACTCTTATTCTGACATTTCACATTCTTAAAATAAAGTGGTGATCCTAACTGACCTAAGGACAGGGAATTTTTACTAGGATTAAATGTCAGGAATTGTGAAAAACTGAGTTTAAATGTAGTGGGCTAAGGTGTATGTAAACTTCCGACTTCAACTGGATACACAAACAATATAATCCTCCAGCCATTACCTCAATTCAACACTATTCAAGACCCTTTTCTAACATTTTATGATTTTTATTTTTTATTTGTGACTTTTATGACTGTTCTACCAAAGACATGGATCAATGTGTTGAACTGTATTGTATCCCTGAGAGAGCTCTGCTCTAGCAGTTGAGCCCATTTGAAGTTAAACCGCTGACCTCAATAAACAGCTAGACCTTGGCCAGACAGCAAGGCACATAAAGCCCTTATTGCTTCACCAGACAGGATGTTGTTTTACTCACGATTTTTCCAATGACTACTCTAGAATGTGTAGCTGAGAGTATCATCAAATACATTAACTAACATTCTGATTTGAACAATACATGTCACACTGTACTTACAAGAGTAATTTCACAGTAACAATAACGTCGTAAAGTGTCTCTGTCATACAGTATATTCCACAATAAACTGACAAAGGGATGAGTCAAAAGTACCAATTTCCTGCAACTTCCTAGGTGATCCATGCTAACTACTGAGTTCTCACCTCAGTTTAGAGACAGTGGGTTACCTGCAGTACCGTGATGCTCTTGATGTGCAAAGAGGAGTAAAAAAACAAGCAATATCATTACTCTGCTGGTGTGTTATAGGAGAGTTGGCACACAGATATCTATACAAATGTGATAGAATGCATCTAAATGAGTTGTGGCCCAATCCCCTGTAGAGAGCGAGTCACACAGAGTCACACAGAGCTTGGGGGCCATGCTGATTTAAAGGGGCCTGGGTTGATGAACATTGACGTTGTAGAACAATCTCTCCAGCCAGGTTGCAGGTGCACACTCCAGGCCACCTTTAACTCAGTGGATCTGACAAACACTGATCAAAGAGACACAGCTATGAGAAGTCTAGCATAGACCCAATGTTACACTGCCTCTTATGGATGCAATCGACACTGAGGGATTTCCATCAGAAAAGCTCACCCAGTGAGAAAATTGGTGGAAAAACGTTGTTCAAGGAAGAGATGCAAATAGCACTGTCTTTACTCAAAGACCATGAATTCGGAGAGCAGATTCCAACATTTTACCTTTTCACAAATAGTGTTTGGAGGACCTAATTTCCGCTGGAAGAACAGACCTTGACAGAATCCTCAAATTTGGGATGCACAATGGTGAAAACGTGTATTTCTTAAAGGAATACTGTGAGATTCTGGAAATTACTCCCAGTAGTAGACATTTTCTAATTACCAAGAGTCAGATGAACTCGAGGATACCATTTGTATGTCCCTACGTGCAGTATGAAGGAAGTTATAGGTAGATTCGAGAGCCAATGCTAACTAGCGTTAGCTCAATGACTGGATGTCCACAGCTACACTAGAGTATGCTACCGTACTTGTAGCCTTCCAGTGATTGTGCTAATGCTAGTTTCCAGAATCTCGCAGTACATCATTATAGGTCTATGTACAACGTACATTTGATTGTACATAATATATGGCCATTAATGTACTGTACATGGTTCAGGTCCATACAAGTAGAGACATCCACTAGCCAACAGCATTTTCTCAGCTGTTTTTTCTGGAAATTATACACTAGGAACAATGCATTGTTAAAACCTTGGTAAAGGCTAAAGTTCCATCAGATGCAGGAAAAGATACCTGGTCTGTTTCTCTAGTCACACAATATTTTGAAGATGTTGAAGTGAAGCTAAACGATCAACCATACTGCACCTACTGGGGCACATCACACAGCATAGAAGCAACAAATGCTGCAGGCAATTCTTAATGGCTGTGTCCCTCTGACCTGCATCCTTGGCAGAACAAAAGCAAAAGCTGTAAAGCGGACTGGGAATACAAGCCACATATGCTTTATTCATGTGGACAGTCTGCTGATAATTACACCATTTTGTTGTGTTGTTGTAAACACTGGAAGTTAAGGTCAAGTGCTACAGTTCTCTCCCATTTCCAGAAATGGGTATGCTATATCATACGTCCTTTGTGGTAGCAAATAAGTTGTTGTTTTCAGTCCTATTCTTCAGTAGACATGGAAAGTCAATATGCATGAAAGGTGCGTCGCAATCGCTAAATGTCATTGCTACATTTTTTTGTTGTTGACAGTATGACACCACATTGCTACTGTAGCTAGCAAAAGAGTGTAGGAGTGGTTGTTAACAGTACAAAACACATATTGGCTAACAGTGTGGTGAAACAATTATTTATAATTGCTTGCAAATGAACGTTGTCTCAAACTGACAAGGTGACTCTAGTTTTGTTTACATTATTGCAGTTTGTGAAATCTCTACTTTCCAAGCATATTACAGTTGCCTTGACAGTAGAGGGACATTAACATTAAGGCTAAAATGGTCCAGTAGGGTATCATAAAGGCCTACATCTCAATAAATATCATGTGTAGTGCTACTTCTGGTTTAGCTGGGTTAGATTTTACTTTTACTGTCTATTATTTTGCTTCTGTGTGATTCGAAGTACAGTATGTGTGACGTGCAAATGTGACAGGTTAAAGGAAATACTCATATCCTGTTATACATAAAAAAGTATTAGTAAGTTCATAGTATGTGAGGATCTTAAAACATCTAAGGTTAAAAAGATCATGCATTTTGTATTAGTTGATAGAGATTGATAACATTCATATAATTGTGTTAAAAAGTTAAAATCCATCAAGTGTACAAAGGGTAAGAATTGTAAAAGGAATGTGTAAACGTTATATTGATTACTTTATTTTGTGGTGCCTAATTGAAGGGGAAAAGTGTTCATCTGTGATCTACTAAATGCTCTTAATCTATGAGCCTGAGATCGATTGCTCTGGTCTCCACCCAAGTTCGGGGGGAAATCGCGGTCTTTTCCTTATTGCAGTAAAAGTTCGCAGTGAGGAAACAATACCGTATCACTCTCGTGATTATTTCTCCCCTTTTTCAGGTACGTTATTGATGATAAAACAGAGTCATTTAAATGTAATAACTCGCTAACATGTCAAGAGTGTTTAAGGTGTGTCTTAGTAACATCTTGAGGAAGTTAGAGTTATGTTTGCAGAGAGTAATATGAGCCCTGCTCGGTTGCAGGGAAGGCTTCGTACTGAGAGTACCTGCCATTTTATGTCGATCGTGAATGAACATGTGCGTTGTTAATAAGATATTTTGCGGTGTTATTTGTATAATGGTTTTTCAAACACTTTATTGACTGTTGATAAATTGAGTTATGGTTTACTGAGTTAAAGCTTTGTGCTTGACAGTTGTATTGAAATTAGTATATGTTTCAGTGAATTACAGTGTATACTTTTGTGACTTGAATAAGCCTTGTACCCTACAACACTAGCTCTTTCCTGTAGATCTGTTGTTTTGTAAAATGTGTTACTTTGGTAAAAATGATTGCAGTAAAAGTTCTATGAGGAAACAATACCGTATCACTCTCGTGATTATTTCTCCCCTTTTTCAGGGGCGTAACAGAAACTGGGCTTATTTAGCAGAAAAACTCCCTTGGAAATATGGAACCACGTGAGCAGACAAAGTGGGGAAGGGGGATAATGTTTCCATGATGAAATTTTATCCCTGAATAAACAGGATTGACAACTAAAGTCACCTTGTGCAAACCAGAGCCAAAAATGGAGGGGATAATTGTTGTATTAATCAAAGAGGGGAAAAATGACTGATGTGTTGGGGGTGACTGGTCTGTAATTTGTCTCTTTAGAGGCTTTGGCTGGGTCCTGAGCTTGATCCAAAGTTATGGCCTTTTACCCAGACTACATTATTTTTCCACCTGCAAACCGCAAAGGAAAATCTCCTCTGCTCTGTATATTGATGTCTAGTGAGAATACCCAGTCGTTCTCACCTGGAACACTGCCAGAAATGCCTTCCTCCCTAGCTCATGTACAATGACAGACTGATGCTAAAGAAGTAAACCCTCTGAATAATTTCCCTAGGATTAAGAGACCATGACAGATCGGTCATAGATAATTCTACACTGTTCAGCAAAATACTGTATATACTTCTACCACTGGATTTGGCTGTGAAATATATACTGTTGGGGTAAGAACCGCAATATGTGCCAATGCCATGCATTAGACATTTGGAACTTTGAACTAGGGCTGTGGCGGTCATGAAATGTTGACTGCTGGTTACTGTCATGCAAAAGACTGCCGGTCTCATGGTAACTGCCCGTTAATAAACATAAACATGTATAGCATCTCCAGGCCTCCACGCATACAAACCGCATACAAATGCTGACGATCTGAAAATTGTCTACCAATGATCAACAACCAATTTGACAGAGCTTGAAGAATTTTGAAAAGAATAATGGACAAATGTTGCACAATCCAGGTGTGGAAAGCGCTTAGAGACTTGCCCAGAAAAACTCACAGCTGTAATAGCTGCCATAGGTACTTCTACAAAGTATTCCGGTGTGGCTCAGTTGGTAGAGCATGGCGTTTGCAACGCCAGGGTTGTGGGTTCGATTCCCACGGGGGACCAGTACGGAAGAAAAAAAATGTATGAAATGTATGCATTCACTACTGGAAGTCGCTCTGGATAAGAGCGTCTGCTAAAATGTAAATGTAAAAAATGTATTGACTCGCAGGTGTGAATAGTTATGTAAATTAGATATTTTAGTATTTTATTTTCAATAAATTTGCAATCATTTCTAAAACATGTTTTCACATTGTCATTATGGGGTATTGTGTGGAGATGGGTGACAAAAACAATCTATTTGATACCATTTTTATTGAGGCTGTTACACAACAAAATTTGGAATAAGTCCAAGGGTATGAATACTTTCTGAAGACACCTTATGGCAGTGTGTAGTGGGAGAGAGTATGATGATGTCTTCCTTTAATATTGTAAGATAAGGAAATTGGTCATGACTCATGAGTCATTGTTTAGTAACTTACATTTTCAATGTGATTATAAGCTTTTCAGTTGGTCATATAGTATTAAATGAGTAATTTACACAGTATCTAAATTGTTATACTATTGCCAGGTTTAAAATTACATTATTATTGCTGCGATTAAATTAAGTATAGATAAAGATAACAGCATATTTAATTAGCTGGAATTTCACACTTTTGGTTAATTTGATGTTTGATTATCATCACAGGACCATCATACGAATTATGTCTGGTTCTGTTCTACCAGGGGAAATTAGGTCCTCCAAACACTATTTGTGATAAGGTGAAAATTGAGAAATCTGCTCTCCGGCAGGTAATTTCGCAATCCTTAAGCACAATTAATGGAAATCATTAGGTCTAATGAAACAGTGGAGCACTGCTCTGCTCTTGCAAAGGTTCCCACATTAGAGCTTGCCTCACAAGGTTAGCTATGTGACTTTGCTCTGAAGTTGTCTGTAGAAAACCTTCCTTTGAGATCCTCTGTCTGTCCAGGGGCAAGCAGTTTAATGCTTTCTTACTCACAGCTAACAACAACACACAGTTGATTCAAGAACCACACACGACAAACATCCAAACAACAGGGGTATATTTCCACATAGTTGTTGACTATGTACTGTACAAAAGGTAATTCACTAATGAAGAATTATAAATAAACAAAAAGTGTATATTATGATCCTTTTAATACTACTTTGGAGAATGCAATGGTTTTGTAGATAACTTTCACCACTGAAGTTGGTCAACATCTTCACTGAAGTTTCTAAGATAGTTGATCAAAGAAAACTATTTGCTAACTACTAGTTCATTACTTGCACTGGCTAGTGGGAATGTCCATCCAAGCCACCTGGATAAGCATTCATTTGAAAATCAAGTTCTGTTTTTCCCCAATCAGCAAACTACACCTATTGACCAACAGCCTTTTTTTATCTGCAAGGCAGTAAGATTTCCGATAAACATAATTGTGTGGATCCTGGAAGGAAGCAGATTCACGAGGCCAGCCCACTAATTGCACAATTCCACTAGCACGAACTAGTCTTGTTGTTTCTTAGTTGTTTTCTATTTACCATGGAACTGGAAACAGGGATGTAGGGATAGTCAATGTGAATATTACAGTCAGTTGCCCTGGGCACCCAATGTATGTAAGGCCCTGGATAAGCACTTGTGAAGGTCGTCCCCCTCAATCATCTCTGCTGGTTATCATGTCAGTCCAGAAATCATGACTCAAGATGCTGTGCAATGAACTTCTTAACCCATTTCCTTTATTGCTATTTAATTTAGTGAGTGCAAACAAGTCCTGGGGAAATAATATCAGTCAATTATAAGTAAATATACAAAGAGGAACTGACATTTCTTGGCAATTAACCACTCAATTGTAAACAGCTATGTTGACTATGACATTACTTTAGCTAATATGGTGGTAACGATGTAGGCTGAGTGTAGTGGTTATGATATGGTTTGGCTTGGAAAGTTTTTTTCACCTGGTCAAATACAGCTGATGTGTTGTGCATTGAAGTCCACAAGCAAAGGGAACAGGTGAGGAGGAGAGCGCATAGATGTGAGAAGGACTACAAAGTGGCTGCTATCAAATTGAACTATTTCTGTCCGTCATAAAGCCCTTTTGTGGGGAAAAACCTATTCTGATAGGCTGGGCCTGGCTCCCCAGTGTGTGGCCCTGGCTGCCAAGTGGATGGACCTTTGCCTGCACCCCTGCCCAGTCATGTGAATTCCATGGATTAGGGCTTAATTTATTTATTTTAATTGACTGATTTCCTTATATGAACTGTAACTCAGTAAAATCTTTGAAATTGTTGCATGTTGCGTTTATATTTTTGTTCAGTATAGATATTTCAAAACTAAATGTAAAAATCAATGGAACACAACTCTGTCTTCTCATACTGATGACAGTGCAGGATGTTCCGAATAATCATCGTCTGAGATGAATAAAGCACAATTACAATGTCAAATTCTTAATAAGGCAGCTGCCTCAGAGCAACTGTGTGTTGATTCTGACTGTTTCACCACCACAACAAAACGCTGCCTGTTTTTTTTATTTCACTTTTATTTAACCAGGTCGGCCAGTTGAGAACAAGTTCTCATTTACAACTGCGACCTGGCCAAGATAAAGCAAAGCAGTGTGACACAAACAACAACACAGAGTTACACATGGAATCAACAAATGTATAGTCAATAACACAATAGAAAAGGTCTATATACAGTGTGTGCGAATGGCGTAAGGAGGTAAGGCAATAAATAGGCCATAGTAGTGAAGTAATTACAATTTAGAAAGTTAACACTGGAGTGATGTGCAGATGATGATGTGCAAGTAGAAATACTGGTGGGCAAAAGAGCAAAAAAGTAAATAAAACAATATGGGGATGAGGGAGGTAGTTGGATGGGCTATTTACAGACGGGCTGTAAGCTGCACAGATAGCTGATGCTTAAAGTTAGTGAGGGAAATATAAGTCTCCAACTTTTTTTTTTTTTTGCAATTCGTTCCAGTCATTGGCAGCAGAGAACTGGAAGGAAAGGCGGCCAAAGGAGGTGTTGGCTTTGGGGAAGACCAGTGAGATATACCTGCTGGAGTGCGTGCTACGGGTGTGTGTTGTTATGGTGAACAGTGAGCTGAGATAACGCAGCGCTTTACCCAGCAGAGACTTATAGATGACCTGGAGCCAGTGGGTCTGTTGACGAATATGTAGCGAGGGCCAGCGGATGAGAGCATACAGGTCGCAGTGGTGGGTAGTATACGGGGCTTTGGTGACAAAACGGATGGCACTGTGATAGACTGCATCCAGTTTGCTAAGTAAAGTGTTGGAGGCTATTTTGTAAATGACATTGCCGAAGTCGAGGATCAGTAGGATAGTCAGTTTTATGAGGGTATGTTTGGCGGCGTGAGTGAAGGAGGCTTTGTTTGCGAAATAGGAAGCCGATTCTAGATTTAATTTTGGATTGGAGATGTTTAATATGAGTCTGGAAGGAGAGTTTACAGTCTAGCCAGACACCTAGGTATTAGGAGTTGTCCACATATTCTAATTCAGAACCATCCAGAGTAATGATGCTAGTCAGGCAGGCGAGTGCGGGCAGCGATCGGTTGAAGAGCATGCATTTAGTTTTACTAGCGTTTAAGAGCAGTTGGAGGCCACGGAAGGAGTGTGGTATGGCATTGAAGCTCGTTTGGAGGTTTATTAACACTATTTAAAGAAGGGCCAGATGTATACAGAATGGTGTCGTCTGTAGAGGAGGATCAAGGAATCACCCGCAGTAAGAGTGACATCATTGATATATACAGAGAAAAGAGTCGGCCCGAGATTTTGAACCATGTGGCACCCCCATAGAGACTGCCAGAGGTCCGGACAACAGGCCCTCCGATTTGATACCCTGAACTATCTGAGAAGTAGTTGGTGAACCAGGCAAGGCAGTCATTTGAGAAACCAAGGCTGTTGAGTCTGCCGATAAGAATACGGTAATTGACAGAGTCGAAAGCCTTGGCCAGGTCAATGAAGACGGCTGCACAGTACTGTCTTTTATCGATGGCGGTTATGATATCGTTTAGTACCTTGAGTGTGGCTGAGGTGCACCCGTGCCCAGGTCGGAAACCGGATTGCACAGCGGAGAAGGTTCGGTGGGATTCGAAATGGTCAGTGATCTGTTTGTTAACTTGGCTTTCGAAGACTTTAGAAAGGCAGGGCAGGATGGATATAGCTCTGTAACAGCTTGGGTCTAGAGTGTCACCCCCTTTGAAGAGGGGAATGACCGCGGCAGCTGTCTTCAGGGTGATAGAGCAACTTGTTATGCTCAGGTTCATAGGCACCTGAGCAATGGAGGGAATGGAGCAGCTGCACCCCCACTTTCAAAATAGGGTGCAAACGTACGTTTTTGCACCCCACTTTTTTTTTTAAATTAGCAATGTTTTGAGCTTGTCTCTATTCAAATAGATACTCAATGTCCATTTTATATACAGTTGAAGTCGGGAGTTTACATACACCTTAGCCAAATACATTTCAACTCAGTTTTTCACAATTCCTGACATTTAATCAGAGAAAAATTCCCTGTCTAAGGTCATTTAGGATCACCACTTTATTTTAAGAATGTGAAATGTCAGCATAATAGTAGAGAGAATGATTTATTTCAGCTTTTATTTCTTTCATCACATTCCCAGTGGGTCAGAAGTTTACATACACTCAATTTGTATTTGGTACCAATGGCTTTAAATTGTTTAACTTGGGTCAAACATTTCGGGTAGCCTTCCACAAGCTTCCCACAATAATTTGGTTGAATTTTGGCCCATTCCTCCTGACAGAGCTGGTGTTACTGAGTCAGGTTTGTTGGCCTCCTTGCTCGTACACACTTTTTCAGATCTGCCCACACATTTTCTATAGGATTGAGGTCAGGGCTTTGTGATGGCCACTCCAATACCTTGACTTTGTTGTCCTTAAGCCATTTTGCCACAACTTTGGAAGTATGCTTGGGGTCATTGTCCATTTGGAAAACCCATTTGCAACCAAGCTTTAACTTCCTGACTGATGTCTTGAGATGTTGCTTCAATATATCCACATAATTTTCCTTCCTCGTGATGCCATCTATTTTGTGAAGTGCACCAGGCCCTCCTGCAGCAAAGCATCCCCACAGCATGATGCTGCCACCCCCGTGCTTCACGGTTGGGATGGTGTTCTTCGGCTTGCAAGCCTCCCCCTTTTTCCTCCAAACATAACAATGGCCATTATGGCCAAACTGTTCTATTGCTGTTTCATCAGCCCAGAGGACATTTCTCCAAAAAGTACGATCTTTGTCCCCATGTACTGTTGCAAATCGTAGTCTGGCTTTTTTATGGCGGTTTTGGTACAGTGGCTTCTTCCTTGCTGAGCGGCCTTTCAGGTTATGTCGATATAGGACTCGTTTTACTGTGGCTGTAGATACTTTTGTACCTGTTTCCTCCAGCATCTTCACAAGATCCTTTGCTGTTGTTCTGGGATTGATTTGCACTTTTTGCAGCAAAGTACGTTCATCTCTAGGAGACAGAACACGTCTCCTTCCTGAGCGGTGTGACGGCTGTGTGGTCCCATGGTGTTTATACTTGTGTACTATTGTTTGTACAGATGAACGTGGTACCTTCAGGCGTTTGGAAATTGCTCCCGGGGATGAACCAAACCTGTGGTCTACAATTTGTTTTTTGAGGTCTTGGCTGATTTCTTTAGATTTTCCCATGAAGTCAAGCAAAGAGGCACTGAGTTTGAAGGTAGGCTTTGAAACACATACACAGGTACACCTCCAATTGACTCAAATGATGTCAATTAGTGTCACGAGAATTTTCAATCCCAATGACCAAACCTTATTGGACTTTAGTCTAATCACTCTAATTTTACTTTACATAGTCTAATTATTCTAATACATGTTACATAATCCCGTTTCAGGGTGGAATTCTTCAGTCATTACTTTAAACATGTAAATTCCCTTATCAATTTGCCTATCAGAAGCTTCTAAAGTCATGACATCATTTTCTGGAATTTTCCAAGCTGTTTGAAGGCACAGTCAACTTACTGTATGTAAACTTCTGGTCCACTGGAATTGTGATACAGTGAATTATAAGTGAAATAATCTGTCGGAAAAGTGACTTGTGTCAAGCACAAAGTAGATGTCCTAACCGACTTGCCAAAACTATAGTCTGTTAACAAGACATTTGTGGAGTGGTTGAAAAATGAGTTTTAATGACTGCAACCTAAGTGTATGTAAACCTCCGACTTCAACTATATGATATTACAGTTAACAGATTCTATTTTCCATCCCTACACCCGTCGCTTCAAGATGAGCGATTTTAACTACTCTAAAGTTTTGCTTCGCTCCCGCACGCTCTGTTTTGGTTCAGTTTATTTAAATAGCACTAGTTGCACCACCAATGTTTTAAATGAAAAGGCACCTGAAAAATAAAAATGTTGATCTATTTTGTTGTGCTGTTGTTACATTTGTATTGTTGTTTCATGTCCGATGGTACAAATTCATTGTATCTTTTCACTTTGTAAGAATCATGATGACCACGGTCATGTCTGATTAGGCTTTGCTGCGCAGACTGACTTTGAGTAGCCTTCCATCAGCCTACCAAAGGTTGCACCTTAGCGGAAATCTGCATGTCAGGTAGCTCGTGGGCTGTCAGTGAGTAGCTGGCAAGTAGAAGGTGAGAAATAATCAGTAGGTCTAATGGTACATGATTAAATCTGTGAAATAATTTCTCCCCACGCTGTTTAGAGGCATTTAACACCATTCTACATTTTTGCCTTCTATTTTCCCAACTTCAATTGGTTAAATCACAATGTTAAAATGTTTCATTTAGTTACAAAAGTAACAGTCCTGGCTGAGCCCCATATGTGAGCACCATGGCCGCTTCGCAGGTACAGTGTAGCCAAGCTCTCTCTGCGTGTGCCTATGCACCAAATGAAAAAGCACAGGATATTTGTGATAAAACAGCTCTGCTTGCTAGCCCGGATCCATGAGGGATCAAAAGGGGGCTTAACCTCTGTTGAAACTTGTGCTACCTTTGTTTTAGTTTTGTCCCTACATAAAAATAGCAATAAAGTTAAAATGATTGAGTGACAGGTTTGCATGAAATCTGTATCTTACCTGTGCTGTTTCAGCACCATGGACAGAGCGCCCTAGGGAGTGTGTATGTTTGTGTGTAGGGGGGCTATGGAAAGCTACTGGGAGGATGATTCTCATGCAACCAGTTTTACCATGGCAGTAGCAAATTGAGTTAGAAAACCATGATGTATCTGCAACAATCAACTATCATTCTGAAGACTAAGATGCCTAGTTAATAGCACATGTTTAATTTAAAATACATTTAGCATTTTCACCTTAATTTTGTACATTTTAACCCCAAATTCTCAGGTTATTTTATAAAATGTTACTTTAGAAAAACCTAACATATTGAAATAAATCACAAAATATGTTGCTGTAGTTAATCAATCATAAAAATGGTATACCAGTTGAAGTTTACATTAAACTATAATATGTATTGTGTAAAAACATTACAGTAACACTTAAGATGTTGTAAAAACATTTTTTTTAAATCCAAGTTTTATTCACCCATGATGTATCATCTAGGAGCAGTCCTTGGATGAACAAAAGTTCATTTCATGTCTTCACTTATATGCCTTCAGAATGAACATCTTATTCTCAAACACCCCCTTTATGACACCTTCTCATTACTGAAATTACAAAAAAGCTCAAATTGGGAAAAACTTCAAGAACCATTAACTTACCAACAGAGGCATAAATGGTCTTTAGTGATGTGGTCAATTGTTTGCTGATTCATAATGGCTGTCTCCTATTACTTGCAAATTGAGTTAAGGGCCTCTCATTACCACATTTTTAGGTCCATTTCAGTATTTTTTTTTTTAACCTTTATTTAACTAGGCAAGTCAGTTAAGAACAAATTAAACCCCATTTAATTAACTTAAAGCCAGAGTCTGTTTCAGCAAAGAGCAACCTGCCACTTAAAGGAGGATATCCCCCATTTTGGCAAGTGTACCTGGTTTATCACTTAACTATAATGTTGTTTGATGTCTCAAGACAGTTTTTGGTCCCTATCCCACATTTAAATACTTTATACTGTAGGTATATCATGTTATGCCATTTTCCCATAGGATCCCATTCAATCTAGAAATACATCTAAAATACCTTACAACCACACATATCCATGTCCTACCTCACCAATATTACCTGTAAAGTCACTTTATGCTTAAGTCCAGTCAACAAGAGGATTGTGTCACTGGAGCCATGAAAACCCCAACACAACGGGTACCTGAGGGGATTCGATAAGTAGAAAGTGGATTGACTCGCTGTGGTTGCCTGACACTCACAGGTTGATAGGAACCGTGTTGTGGGTGACTGCCAATTAAAAACGCCCATCCAGCACTCTAAAGTCCATGGGAATGGAGAGGGGTTGAGTGGGGATTCCCAGCTCAGACACCAGGGTAGCATCCATAAAACTCTCGTCAGCCTCAGACAATGAGTACCCCGGAGAGATTTGGTCACCCCACAGCAGGATGGCATGGAGAGGTACAAGTAAGGGGAGACTGGACTTCCGCCGTAATGCCCACCAGCGTACTCATACCTCCTGATGAACCGGGTCTTTTTACAGGACAGGTAGCATTGTAATGACCTGTAGTCCCACAATAAAGGCAGCTCTTGGTGTTCAGTCTGTTTAACCATTCGGCAGGAGACAATCTAGTTCTGCCAAGTTGCATAGGCTCCGGAGGCGGCGAGTTGGCAGAACTTTCCCTCCTACATTCCCTTAGTCGCCCATCGATCCAGATGGTCAAGGCGATGAGTCGAGATCAATGGGCAGCTACCAAGCTGTGAACTAGATATTTACCTGCTCTGATAATCTGTGAAAGAATGTGTTGAACAGGGCTACTGGGTTCCAGGCACTCGTTGGCCAACGTGCTAAAATCGACCTCATAGTCTGCCACACTACGGGAGTCTTGGCATAGCCGGAGTAACTTCCAAGCAGCCTCTCTCTCAGACAATGGAGAATCAAACACCATCTTCACCTCCGCAATGAACTACTCTAGAGTGAAAAACAAGGTGGCTTGTTGTTCCAACACGGCCATAGCACAGGCAAGAGCACTTCCGGACATCAGTGTTATAAGGTACGCTACCCTCGAGCGGTTCCGAGGGAAAAGAAGAGGGCTTTAGCTCAAAGATGAGGGAGCACTGGGAGGGAAATGCCCAACAGTTCCCTGAATCTCCAGCAAAGCATTCCAGAGTTGGTAAGCTGGGTTCTCGGGAAGTCGGGGTGGACGCACTGCTGACAGCAGGGTTACTGAGGGGCTGGGAGGTTATGGTAGTGGCTAGCTGTCTAATAGACAATCTGCGGACTTGCTCCAGCAATGTATGGAAAGTACAGTCGTGGCATTCCGCCAAGGTGTAGAATCCTTCCATAAGGTTGTGAAGTAATTCCTTGTGTCTTCCAGTGGTGGCTCCATGGGAGGAGACTGTGTCGCGGAGCTGGTCCGAGTCTGCTGGGTCAGTCATGGCCAGTTCGTACTATCAGGACTCAGGATAAGACCCAGATGCAGACAGTTTGAGTCACAGATGTGTATTTACCAAACGGGGCAGGCAAACGACAGGTCAAGGGCAGGCAGAGGTCAGTATTCCAGGGCAGTGTCAAAAAGGCACAGAACGGCAGGCAGTCTCAGGGTCAGGGCCGGCAGAATGGTAAAAACTGGGAAGACTAGGAAAAACTAAAACTAGAGCACGGGACAAGACGAACTGGCAAACTGGCAAACAGAAAATGCAGGTATAAATACACAGGAGATAATAGGCACAAATGGGAAACACCTGGTGGGGGGTGGAGACAAACAAGACAGGTGAAACAGATCAGGGTGTGACAAACGTATGCCTATGGAACATTAACCAATTAAAAACAGTTCTGTAGCTATGAGGTTTGTGCAGTAGGACCAATAAATTATGACTGCATATTTGCTATGCTTGAATTGCCCTGCCAATGTTGTTCCTCTAAGACCATTTTGAAATTATATATTTTTTAAATTAGGTATATTGTCACGAACCAGCTTGAAGTTTGTAACAAATAGGGAGACAACGTGGAGATAAGGAATAACAAAATATATTTACTTTAACTGAAGTAAACTAAATACAGTTAACAATGGTGTGTAGTCAGTAATCAGTAGTGTGAGTGAGTGTTTGCGTGCATAAATGTGATAATGAGGGGTGTTGAAAGGTGCCAAAGCAAACAAACAAAACAGCTACAAAAATGCCACAACCAAAATCTATCAGTGTGTCTGCATGGAGTGAGTCTCCTCAATAAATGGGGAAGAGGTGTATTTATCCCGGGACACACCCGAGAGTGTCCCATTTCGCTGACGACCCTCCCGGTTCTGCCCACCGACATCCTATTAAGGAAAACAAGAGCAAAGAGAATTCGGCAGACAGAGTGGGGTCGTCACACCCCCACCCCATAAAACTAGGGCCCAAAAAGGAACCCGGAACTCCATACCAATCACACAAACAAATTGACGCCATCTGCGTCCCAAATTGACCCAGCCTGCGTCCCAAATTGATGGGGGTATGTCTTCACACTTCCACTTGCCCCAGCCAACCTCGGCCTTCCCAGACCTCAGCAACCTTTGCGCACAGGAAGCAACGTTTAACCTCTTACATCTAGACGTTCCGCTAGCGGAACACCTGCTCCAATATCCAATGATAGGCGTGGCGCGAATTACAAATTCCTCAAAAATACAAAAACTTCAATTTTTCAAACATATGCCTATTTCACAGCATTTTAAAGACAAGACTCTCCTTTATCTAACCACACTGTCCGATTTCAAAAAGGCTTTACAGCGAAAGCAAAACATTAGATTATGTCAGCAGAGTACCAAGCCAGAAATAATCAGACACCCATTTTTCAAGCTAGCATATAATGTCACAAAAACCCAGAAGACAGCTAAATGCAGCACTAACCTTTGATGATCTTCATCAGATGACACACCTAGGACATTATGTTATACAATACATGCATGTTTTGTTCAATCAAGTTCATATTTATATCAAAAAACAGCTTTTTACATTAGCATGTGACGTTCAGAACTAGCATACCCCCGCAAACTTCCGGGGAATTTGCTAACAATTTACTAAATTACTCACGATAAACGTTCACAAAAAGCATAACAATTATTTTAAGAATTATAGATACAGAACTCCTCTATGCACTCGATATGTCCGATTTTAAAATAGCTTTTTGGTGAAAGCACATTCTGCAATATTCTAAGTACATAGCCCAGCCATCACGGGCTAGCTATTTAGACACCCGGCAAGTTTAGCACTCACCAATATCAGATTTACTATTATAAAAGTTTGATTACCTTTTGTTGTCTTCGTCAGAATGCACTCCCAGGACTGCTACTTCAATAACAAATGTTGGTTTGGTCCAAAATAATCCATCGTTATATCCGAATAGCGGCGTTTTGTTCGTGCGTCCCAGACACTATCCGAAATGGTAAATCAGGGTCGCGCGCATGGCGCAATTCGTGACAAAAAAAATCTAAATATTCCATTACCGTACTTCGAAGCATGTCAACCGCTGTTTAAAATCCATTTTTATGCCATTTTTCTCGTAAAAAAGCGATAATATTCCAACCGGGAATGTCCATTTAGCTAAACAGAGGAAAGAAAACAAAGCTTTCGGTCGACGCGGGCACGAGCCTGAGTCTCACAGTACTGTAACCAGCCACTACCCAAACGCGCTACTTTTTTTCAGCCAGAGCCTGCAAAGCCACGATTCAGCATTTTACCGCCTTCTGAGAGCCTATGGCAGCCGTAGGGAGTGTCACGGGACAGCTAAGATTCTTCTGACTCTTCAATAAACAGAAGCAAGAACAACAACACCTTGTCAGACAGGCCACTTCCTGCATGAAACCTCAGGTTTTTGCCTGCCAAATGAGTTCTGTTATACTCACAGACACTATTCAAACAGTTTTAGAAACTTTAGGGTGTTTTCTATCCAAAGCCAATAATTATATGCATATTCTAGTTACTGGGCAGGAGTAGTAACCAGATTAAATCGGGTACGTTTTTTTATCCAGCCGTGAAAATACTGCCCCCTAGCCATAACAGGTTAACTTGGCTTGAAAAGGAGAACCAACAATTGGCAGCAGAGCAAGAACCTGGTCACCTGGACTAAAGTGACGAGGCTGAATATGAATATGAACTTGATTGAACAAAACATGCATGTATGGTATAACATAATGTCCTAAGATTGTCATCTGATGAAGAGCAAAGGTTAGTGCTGCATTTAGCTGTGGTTTGGGTTTATGTGACATATGCTAGCTTGAAAAATGGGTGTCTGATTATTTCTGGCTGGGTACTCTGCTGACATAATCTAATGTTTTGCTTTCGTTGTAAAGCCTTTTTGAAATCAGACAGTGTGGTTAGATTAACGAGAGTCTTGTCTTTAAAATGGTGTAAAATAGTCATATGTTTGAGAAATTGAAGTAATAGCATTTCTAAGGTATTTGAATAACGCGCCACGGGATTCCACTGGCTGTTACGTAGGTGAGACGAAATCGTCCCACTGGCCCTAGAGAAGTTAAGAGGAAAGAAGAAAACGAGACCAGAAGGGATCAGACAGGAGCGATAGAACAGGACAATACCAAACAAAATAACAGTGGTCAGTCACGTGGACATTCAGGAACAGGGTGCACGAGAGAGTGCGTCAGCAACGACATTATCAGTCCCACTGATGTGCCGCACATCGAGATGGAATGCTTGTAAAAATAAACACCATCTCATTATCCTCTGGTTAGGACACATCATGGACCTCAAGAAGGTGAGAGGATTATGGTCAGTGTTGACCATAATAGGCACTACTCCGACCCGACATACACCTCGAAGTGTTGTAGCGCCCATATGAGTACTAGCGCTTCTTTTTCCATGACCAAGTAGTTCAACTGATAATGGTTAAACTTTTTGGAAAAGAAACAAACAGGCCTCTCAACACCAGACACATCTGCACCTGCCCCCAACATGACTAGCATCCACCTGCAAGGTAAATTATGAATCCACGCGAGGAGCAGCCAGCACCGGAGTTGAGGTAAGCAACCTCTTTGCATCTTCAAAAGCCTGTTGACAACGAGAAGACCATACGTTAACAGCCTTAGCTTTCAGCAAATCTGTCAAGGGAGAAACCACAGTAGAGAACTTCCTACAAAAACTATGGTATTAACCAATCATTCCCAAGAAACGCATCAGTTCCTTTTTTGTAGTTGGTGGTAGAAAATCATCAATAGCTACCACAGCCTGAACAGGATGCACTTCACCCTGCCCAACCACCTTTCCAAGGTATGTAACGGTCGCCTAAGCAAACTCACATTTAGCCAGATTGATCATGAGGCGACCCGCAGCGAGGCGGTCGAACAAGGCTTGAATACGGGAAAGACGTTCCTCCCAAGTATCTGCATATATCACTAAATCGTCCAGATAAACAGCGCACCCGGCCAGACCGGAGACAACCCTGTTCATAAGTCGCTGAAAAGTGGCAGGTGCATTATGCAGGCCGAAGCTCATAACCGAATACGAGTATAGACCAGAGGGTGTAATAAAGGCAGAGATTTCACGTGCCCTACTTGTCAGTGGCACCTGCCAATAGCCCTTTAACATGTCAAATTTGCTCACAAACTTAGCTGCTCCGACTTGATCAACGCAGTCCTCCATCCGAGGAAGAGGAAATGAATCTGGCTTAGTGACACTGTTTACCTTATGGTAGTCCGTACAAAATCTGTTTGTCCCATCCGGTTTACTGACCAAGATACAGGGAGAAGCCCAACTGGAGAAAGAAGGCTCTGCTATATTGCTCTCCAGCATGTACCAAACCTCAGCATCCAGCAACGCAGTTTCTCTGAAGAAACTCTATAGAACCGCTGACGAATGGGGTCAGCATCCCCAATGTCAATATCGCGTTCTATTAAGTTTGTACATGTAGGTGTATCAGAAAACAAACCTGGAAATCTCTGAATCAGACCAACCATCTCTTCCCGCCCATCAACAGGTAGATGAGCGAGAAGGCTGTCTAAAACATCCAGTGTCTCTGAATTTTTCAATCTACCCTGCAGTATGCAATCGTCGGGACCAGGAACATCTTCCTCCCCATGCACGGACCTAGCATGACAAGAACCCAGCGAAATAACGGTATCGGCCAAAATAACAGGTTTACCGTCATCTGTAGACTCCCGCGGTTCAGCCTCAGAGGAACGTGCATAATAGGGTTTTAACAGATTTACATGGCACAGTTGGTGTGCTTTTCTCCGTTCTGGAGTGGCAACTAGATAGTTTGTCAGTGCACAACTGTATATAGACCTTAACTTGGCTTGAAAAGGAGAACCAACAATTGGCAGCAGAGCAAGAACCTGGTCACCTGGACTAAAGTGACGAGGCTCAGTCAGTTCGCCGATCAAATATGCCCTTCATCCTCTCCTGTGAAGATGATAGCTTCTCTTTAGCCATTTCACCAGCGGCGTACAGGCGTCGCCAGAAATCACACACATAAGATAACAGGGACGGAGGGGGCTCGGGAGACTTCCAGTCATCCTGGAGAACAGATAGTCCACGCACCCTCTGTTCAAACACAAGGTTATTTGGACTGAAACCCGTGCTCTCCTGTGAAACCTCCCTAGCGGCTAACAGTAACGAAGGCAACCCCTCCTTCCAGTCCTTATCCATCTCAGTATAATAAGCTCTCAACAAAGACTTAAGTGTTTGATGAAAATGTTCCAGCGCTCCTTGACTCTGCGCGTGATAGGCGCTAGACAAATTGTGTTTAATATGGAGCTGTTGGAGAACCTGACCAAACAGATTAATTTGATCACTCTGAATGACCTTAGGGATTTCAGACAGTGAGAAACTGAGTCAAAGCTTTTAGCACAGACTTAGTCATGATAGACCAGAGAGGATAGGCAGCAGGAAACCTAGTGGTCTGACACATCACAGTGAACAGGTAACTACTACCCTTTTTAGAACGAGGCAGATGACAAACAGTCAATAAGCAGATACTCAACAGGTTGGCTGAGTACAGGAATAGGAAGCAGTGGTACTGGCTTAATAGCTTGATTAGGTTTACCAGTTAATTGACAGGTGAGACAAGTTTTGATATACTCAGAAACATCCCTCTTTAACCTAGGCCAAAAGAAATGTCTTAGTATGCGATTGTAGGTTTTCCTCACACCCATATGTCCAGCAACATCGTTGTGGGAAGTTGTCAACACCAACTCACGAAGCTTAACTGGTACAACAATATGACTAATCGCCTCCCCCACAAAACAACTACCATGAGACACCCACATTCTCATCAGGACATCCTCTTGGAGAAAATAGCCATGGGTGACATCTCCCAACTGTTCCACAGGCACAATTTGGTCACGCAACTCTTCTAATGTGGGGTCAGCTCGTTGCTCCTTGATTAGATCAGAGCGGGGTACAGATAACGGGATAACAGGGAAAGTAGTGACAGATTTCTGTGCCATTCTCGTTAGCCGGCGCAGTGACCAGGTCGCCACGGCTCATAGAACGTGTCCCTGCACACGCAGAGAACACCTCTGGGAAACTCTGCGCACTCTCATCAGGAATCCCTACAAATGACGGCTTAGTCAAAACCACTAGAGATGGAAACACGACAGGCGATACATGCTCACCAGCCAAGTTATTTCCAAGGATAATGTCGATACCCTCAATAGGCAATGAAGGACGCACCCCGACAACAACCTCACCTTTCACCAGTCCACAATCCAACATCAGTTTATGCAATGGAACTGACAGGGTGTTCAAACCTATTCTCCTAATTGTAACACTATTCCCCGAATCAGTCTCAGCAGAGAAGGGTAACACAGACTCCAACACAAACGACTCAGAGGCACCTGTGTCTCTCAGGATCTTCACTGGCACTAGGTCGTTACTTCCTAACATAGACACAAAACCCTCCGTAATGAAAGGTAAATAGTTTGGGTCAATATGGACTTTCACATGCCCCTGCCCATGAGACAGTGTGTCAGGAGTGAACTGATGTGCGACAGGCGCAGCTAACGCCATAGGCTTAGATTTAATGTAAGCGCAAGTACTGAATTTACCCTTAGCCCTGAGAACCGGACATTTGCTTTTCCAATGACCTGAACCTTGACAGTAGTGACACTCTTGACCAAAGTCAGCTTTACCACGGGAGTCAGGCTCAACCCTAGTTGAATGAAACTCTGCCCGTGATGCAGAGCATCTCGGTGAGCGAGGCCCAAATCTCTCCGAACGCCCCCACTCACTCCGAATACGGGGCTCTGCAAAGACACTTTTGTGAGTCAAAACATACTCGTACGCCAAAACCGCAGCTTCAGCGACAGTCTTTTCGTTCGTTAATGTACGTGGCTTTTCGATCAGGGATTGTGTCCTTAAGTTGCTCTAGCATAATCAGATCACGCAGCCCTTGGAAAGTCATAAATGCAGAGGCGGAACACCATTGATTAAACTGTGAAGATAACTCTCGCGCAAACTCAACATGAGTCTCTTTGTCATCCCTTCTTAAAGGTCTAAATCATTGGCGGTAAACCTCAGGAACCATTTGAACCTTATCATAACTGACACTGTCAGCTACACTAAGAGCTGAATATGCTTCCTGCGCTTTACCAGTCAGCACACACTGCAACATTAAAGTGTGGTCAGAATCAGGCCAACTCCTAGCGTCAGCAACACGCTCAAACAACAAAATGAATGTCTCAGGTTCCTTATTAAATTTAGGCAACAACCGTAAGTTCCCAACAGTATCAAATGTGTCCAGGGCACGACCGAAAGAGGAGCGACCCCTAGGTAAATCTGGGTCACCTTCCCAGAGCAAACTCTCCTCAGAGCTTTCCTTCCCTAACCAACTCTAGCCATTCTTGTTGCAGCTTGATTTTAGCATGCTCCAAATCCTGTTTAAATGGCAATTATTTTTCATACTTTACACGATCATGCTCTAGCTTCTCACGATCATGCTCTAGCTTTAACAGAAGCAGTTCTTTCTGCTGTTCAAAAAGAAGACTACTAGGGCTAACAGATGGAGCAGCCATTGTAACAAAGTGGGAAGACGGCGAGTCCTCGGCAGAGGCTGCCCCATTGGTAACTTCAACAATACCACTCTCCATCAGATTGGCCTTCAATATCAACCTAACAGAATTTTAGACGTTTATCACTAATTTCGACCTTGTAGTGTTAAGCAGTCTTCAACAGCTGTTCTTTAGTACATCATTCTAACAGTTACTCTGATGGAAAGCGAATGAACTCGTCTACGTAAGACGCCATAGTCACAAGTAAATACAAAAAACAAATGTATCTTGCTTTTCCCCTCTGCTGAGCACACCAGACCGGACCACAAGAGAAATGACAATCACACTGGGCACCACAGAAGAGAGATGAGATTTATATGGAGCTTCCCCAAAACCTACAATAACTCAACCCTAGTCTTTGTGCGGATTTGCGGTGGGTAACACCCGGCACGCTGGCAGATTCCCCCAAATCACGGATGTGTCCCTGAGACAACTGCTCAGTCCACGGACAACAGACAAAAATAACAAACAAAATAACCATGCCCAAAGTATTCCAAAGCGAAACAAATCGCTAAGCCTAACAGGGAAATAAGAAAAGCTATAGCTCCAGGTAGCAAGTGTCACTACCCTACACAAATCGGCCACTGAGGTACACAGCCAAATTGTACTCACCTCAGACCAATGTCCCAACAGCGAGTAGAGCAAGAATTTCCAGCCTCGGCAGGGGCCTGGAAACTAACCAATGTACTCTCTCCAACGCAGCACACAACAAACTATCCACCGCAGTGGCAAGTTTACCAAACAAAGGCAACCAACACTGGGCCTACCAAACATTACAACTCAAAAGCTGTAACAAAAGTTGCAAACAAAGCACCTACAGAGTTCCTAAACATTAACTCCACATTTTCTCCCAAACACAACACACATACTAGTAAGCCCAACGACACTAGTATTTGTCCTTCATAATGCATCAAAGTGCTATACGCTAAAATGTCTAGGAACCAACCTTATGATCCCGGACAAGCCCCCACTTGTCACAAACCGGCTCAAAGTTTGTAACAAATAGGGAGACAACGTGGAGATAAGGAATAACAAAATATATTTATTTTAACTGAAGTAAACTAAATACAATTAACAATGGTGTGTGTAGTCAGTAGTGTAAGTGAGTGTTTGCGTGCATAAATGTGATAATGAGGGGTGTTGAAAGGTGCCAAAGCAAAGCAAAGCAAAGCAAAGCAAAGCAAAGCAAAGCAAAGCAAAGCAAAGCAAAGCAAAGCAAAGCAAAGCAAAGCAAAGCAAAGCAAAGCAAAGCAAAGCAAAGCAAAGCAAAGCAAAATCTATCAGTGTGTCTGCATGGAGTGAGTCTCCTCAATAAATGGGGAAGAGGTGTATTTATCCCGGGACACACCTGAGCCCAGGTGTGTCCCATTTCGCTGACGACCCTCCTGGCTCCGCCCACCGACATCCTATTAAGGAAAACAAGAGCAAAGAGAAAGAATTCGTCAGACAGAGTGGGAGGGTCGTCACAATGTGTCATGACACAAGGCGAGACCCAGATGCAGACACAGCAGGCAGATGGTTGGAGTCTTACAATGTTTAATAATTCAAAAGGGGTAGGCAAGAGAATAGTCGTGGACAGGCAAAAGGTCAAAACCAGATCAGAGTTCAGGAGGTACAGAGTAGCAGAAAGGCTCGTGGTCAAGCAGGCGGGTACAGAGTCCAGAACAGGCAAGGGTCAAAACCGGGAGGACTAGAAAAAAGAGAATAGCAAAGGCAAGAGTATGGGAAAAACACTGGTTGACTTGGAACATACAAGACAAACTGGCACAGAGAGACAGGAAACACGGGGATAAATACATTGGGAAAAACAAGAGGCACCTGGAGGGGGTGGTGACAATAAAAGAGGACAGGTAAATCAGATCAGGGTGTGACACTGGTAATAGATAATTAGTTGTATTACTTGTGAGGCACAGCTAAGTGAGCATAATACTTTTTTTACTGGACTGATGGCCAGACTAAGGGGAGCGAGGGAGGGAGGGAGCAGTGATGAGGCTGCCTCTCACCTCACTCACCGTCCCTCCTCTCTCCGCTGAGAAAAGGGGACACAGTCTTCCAGCTGATGGCGAAACTTGAGTCGCACTGCATTATTTCTGCCTCATGTACCAATTCAGGTTGTTACTCCTATGACCAGAGAAAGTTAAATATTCCTCGATATAAAAAAAATACACAAGACTAATAATAACAATGCAGCTTATTGGAAAACTTTGCTATGCTCATTCATTGCCGCTGCAGTGCTGGTTGTAGCGTGTGGAAGGAAGTAGGGAGAATGCACATTTTATGGCTTATAAAGCCGTTGAACAAAGTGTTGACAGTGCTGAATGAACATAAACATGAACTTACACATAAAACCAGTAGCTCTTTGCTATATTCGTTGAGTCACTCTGTAGTCATGGTTTAAAAAGTTTTGAAATCTCACAGTATCAACTTTGCTATTCATTCGAGGCTTAATTTTACAATCTATGGCTCAAGGAAATTGTGCAGGTATGGTAATCTGAGCTATCTGATTGGCCAGTGGTAGGCCTTTTAGGTACACTTTAGTTGCTCAATCGTGATAGACCAGTTGGTGACCACTGCTTTAGAGTGTAGGGCACTGTCCATTGTGCAGATACAACGCAGCCTAGATGGGATACTGATTTTGCGCCAACCTGTCACTTCAAAAGCACTCAATGGTCTCAGTTTCGGCATTTTAACATTATGTTGATTGTGGTATAGCATGATATAAGCAGAACTCAACATAATTCCAATGCAAGAACCCCCCAAAATTGTGCCACCTCACCGATTTCAACTGCCCCCTTAGTCACTTTATCCTGTCGCCGGGTCTCTCTGCTTGGCTTGGTAAGTAACAAATAAACAATTTCTACCCACTTTGCGTCAAATATTTATACTGCTGAGACAAGTTAATTTGAAAAATGTTCATGGTGACAGCACTTCAAACATAGGTGCCAAAAAAGTAAAGGACCCCCCCCCTCCCCTCCCAAGCTTTTGTACCCCCACTTTTAGACAAAGTAAGGCGTCCATGCTCAAGTTGTATTGGAAATTCATTTAATAATTCAAATTTACCAGCACTGAAAGTTTTAAGTTCACAGTGGATTTGTTGTTTCAGCTCCCTTGACCTAGTCAAGTTTAGAATAACTGTTGTTCTTAACAAGAACTAAATGTTCCCCATACCAAGAAAAAACTGATAGGTAAAACATTTCTAAAGTTCTGATAGTCACAATTTAAAAATGTCTAGGTTAGAAAATGTGGGAATAGCTAATATATATACAGTTGAAGTCGGAAGTTTACATACACCTTAGCCAAATACATTTAAACTCAGTTTTTCACAATTCCGGACATTTAATCCTAAGCCTCCTTGCTCGCACATGCTTTTTCAGTTCTGCCCACACATTTCTATAGGATTGAGGTCAGGGCTTTGTGATGGCCACTCCAATACCTTGACTTTGTTGTCCTTAAGCCATTTTGCCACAACTTTGGAAGTATGCTTGGGGTCATTGTCCATTTGGAAGACCAATTTGGGACCAAGCTTTAACTTCCTGACTGATGTCTTGAGATGTTGCTTCAATATATCCACATAATTTTCCTGCCTCGTGATGCCATCTATTTTGTGAAGTGCACCAGTCCCTCCTGCAGCAAAGCACCCCCACAACATGATGCTGCCAACCCCCGTGCTTCACGGTTGGGATGGTGTTCTTCGGCTTGCAAGCTTCCCCCTTTTCCCTCCAAACATAACGATGGTCATTATGGCCAAACAGTTGTATTTTTGTTTCATCAGACCAGAGGACATTTCTCCAAAAAGTACGATCTTTGTCCCCATGTGCAGTTGCAAACTGTAGTCTGGCTTCTTCAGGTTATGTCGATATAGGGCTCGTTTTACTGTGGCTATTGATACTTTTGTACCTGTTTCCTCCAGCATCTTCACAAGGTCCTTTGCTGTTGTTCTGAGATTGATTTGCACTTTTCGCACCAAAGTACGTTCATCTCTAGGAGACAGAACGTGTCTCCTTTCTGAGCGGTATGACGGCTGCGTGGTCCCATGGTGTTTATACTTGCATACTATTGTTTGTACAGATTAACGTGGTACCTTCAGGCGTTTGGAAATTGCTCCCAAGGATGAACCAGATTTGTGGAGGTCTGCAATTGTTTTTCAGAGGTCTTGGCTGACTTCTTTTGATTTTCCCATGATGTCAAGCAAAGAGGCACTGAGTTTGAAGTTAGGCCTTGAAATACATCCACAGATACACCTCCAATTGACTCAAATGATGTCAATTAGCCTATCAGAAACTTCTAAAGCCATTACTTAATTTTCGGAAATTTTCCAAGCTGTTTGAAGGCACAGTCAACTTAGTTTATGTAAACTTCTGACCCACTGGAATTGTGATACAGTGAAATATAAGTGAAATAATCTGTTTGTAAACAATTGTTGGAAAAGTGACTTGTGTCATGCACAAAGTAGATGTCCTAACCGACTTGCCAAAACTATAGTTTGTTAACAAGAAATTTGTGGAGTGGTTGAAAAATGAGTTTTAATGACTTCAACCTAAGTGTATGTTAACTTCCGACTTCAACTGTACATCAGATCAATGCAAAATGATGACAATGAGAAAAGCCTTACTCAGTCACACAGGAGCTACACCAATTGCTTTTGAGTAATAGACCTCTCGGGGTTAGATCCCAGTTTCCTATCCATGTGATGATCTCTGAAACAGACAAGTGTCAACAGAGCAGTGTTCATGGGGAAAGGAAGGGAAAGAGGGATACCTAGTCGTTTGCACAACTGAATGCATTCAACCGAAATGTGTCTTTCACATTTAACCTAACCCCTCTGAATATCTTTTAATGTCCAGCATTTCATGCTAATCTAAATATATTGCAAATACTATTGCAATGTGCACTGGAATAATATATGAAAAATGCTGCCGCCTAATGCTGGTTTGAAATTGGGAACATTTGGAGCAATATTTAAATTGCTAAACCTGTAAAGCGGATTAATGTGGATTCACTTAGTGCCGTAATTTGAGGGTGAAGGAGCAATCCAGCAATTAGGTGCGGCTTATGACAGATAAACTCATGAGATCAATGGCTAGAGCAGAGGCAGAGACCTCACTGAACCTTCTCCAATCAACTTTCAGCAGAGCTTGGCTTGCCTTCCCTTCCCTTCCCTTGACATGCCTTCTAGAAAACAACCTGTCTTTAAGTCCTACAGCAATCTGCATCCCTACAGAGACTGGGCTGGGGTGCTGTAGAGCCAAGAACAGCCGAGTGGTCCTGTCAGAGTATATCAGCTTATCTTTTGCCTGTATGGAGGGAGTATAGGTGGCTTGCACCTGGGACTTCAATCTAATCTAAAGTAAAACAGTGTAGAGATGTTTCTTGTCAGGGCTGTATTTAATAGAAAATGCTCACAACCAAATCATATCTAATTTCTGTATGTGTCTAATATATATGTTAGTACAGATAACACTTAGCATAACATAAACAAAGCATCCTTTAAAAAAAGATAAAGTGACAGCAGTAATAAGGGGAAAACCAAGAGTCAAGGTCTGAGGACATCCGGACACCCTACGGCAGGGGTATTCAAATCCCAGCCTGGAGGGCCGGACAACTGCTGGTTCTCTATTCTAACTGCCATTCAACTGGTGTCCCAGGTTTAAATTAGTCCCTGATTATAGCGTTAGAATTAAATCCAGCAATGGAACTGGCTTCAGGGGACAGATTTGAATAGCCCAGGGATTCAGATATTTTTGATAGAATGTGTAGAATAACATTTTTACAATTTTCCCTCTAGGATAATGCCAAGAGAGCTCTTGGTTTGACGGTGTTAGTGGAAATTGTGGATGGTAGTAGATCAATGAACATCTTAGGAGCTGGCAGGCATCATGCATCATATGGGCCACAGGCTTCAGAGACCTATTTATAGTATAGGTTGGAATATCTCTCTGGCATTTGGTTAGATTTATCAGTTATCGTTTCCTCTCTCCTTTGGGGTTCATTGAAACTCTATGTCGGTGTATAAGAACTAACAACCAGTCTTGCTTTTAAATGTCTGTTGAGGGAATAAAGTTCTCTCAACAATCAATTGAAGATATATATAAATACATGTTTTTATATAAATAAAGTAATGTACTGTATATCTTATACCCTAGAGATTTAACCTGACAGTCGTGCTCATTAAAGCGTTGTAATATCACCTATGATATTAATAAGAGACTTAGCTTTGTAAAGGTGCATACACAGCGGTCGCCTCACAGTGCCTACCAAATGTGAAAGATCATGAATAAGTTAGTGAGAAAAACAATCGCTATGGCTAATTATCGTTGTGTGCCAGAGCCTCACTATACGCTGGGAATTGCTTTGTAGTCCTTGTTGTGAATGGGGACACGGTGTTGCAATCATGCAATGAGAGCTAGTAATAAAAAACGAACTATCACTAACAATTAGTACCCCCACACATAGATGACTGAACTGTAGCATTATTTGCCTGGACTTGTGGCTCAACCCAGTCTGAAAACCAAGGCTGTCTGTGTCTGGCGTCGCAGCTTACAGACGAATGGACTTTCTTCCTTAGTGTCACAACAGTCAGATACACGAACACATCCCCAAGGCCTTTCCTTTGTACTCTCCATTCTCCTCATCCACGCTCCAACTGCATGCCTCAAACTGAACAAATCTATACTTGTATTCAGTGAGAGGTACTGCTCAATCTTCTGAATCTTAAAATCCCTTATGTTTTAAACAATGTGTCCCTGTGGTAAAGGAAGTGCTTATCGCTGTTGTTTCTTCCTCATTCGGCTTTGTTTTTGCCTCAAAGTGTGTAAGGACACCTTCCTTCCCTCTCATTATCCGTAGAATAATAGCCCGCCTGCTGATAAGTGAAAAGCAAGGCCTTGTGGGAGCTGGATACTAAGCATAATCTGCAGGAGCTTTGTAATGATCTTCATGGGGACTATAAAGCACCATGTCTTAATTTACCTCAAAGTTTTGTATAGCAGTACTGTGGCTAGTAGTAGGCGGTGCAAAGGAATCTAACCAGCACTCTCAAAGGATTTGTTCTATGGGCCACATAAAGTGCCTTCAGAAAGTATTCATACCCCTTGACTTATTCCACATTTTGTTGTGTTACAGCCTGAATTCAAAATGGATTACATTTAAAAAATGTAGCGCCAATCTCCACACAATACCCCATAATGACAAAGTTAAAACATGTTTTTAGAAATGTTTGCAAATGTATTGAAACTGAAATACAGAAATATCTCATTTACATAAGTATTCACACCCCTGAGTCATTACATGTTTGAATCACCTTTGGCAGCGATTACTGCTTTGAGTCTTTTTGGGTAAGTCTCTAAGAGCTTTGCACACCTGGATTGTACAATATTTGCACCTTATTCTTTAAAAAGTTATTCAAGCTCTGTCAAATTGATCATTGCTAGACAGCCATTTTGAAGTCTTGCCATAGATTTTCAAGCTGATTTAAGTCAAAACTGTAACTACACCACCCAGGAACATTCAACGTCATCTTAGTAAGCAACTCCAATGATATTTGGGCTTGTGTTTTAAGTTATTGTCCTACTGAAAGGTGAATTTGTCTCCCAGTGTCTGTTGGAAAGCATACTGATCCAGATTTTTGTCTCGGATCCATCCTCAGATCTCCTATCCCAGCCATTAAACTCTAACTGTCACGGTTGGCCTCATGGTGAAATTCCTGAGTGGTTCACATCCTCTCCGGCAACTAAGTTAGGAAGGACGCCTGTATTGTTGCAGTGACTAGGTGTATTGATACACCATCAAAAGTGTAATTTAATAACTTCACCATGCTCAAAGGGGAATTCAATGTCTGCTTTTTTATTTTTTACCAATATACAAATAGGTGCCCTTCTTAGCGAGGCATTGGAAAATCAAATCAAAACAACATTTATTCGTCACGTGCACTGAATACAACACGCTTAGACCTTACAGTGAAATGCTTACTTACAAGCCCTAACCAACAGTGCAATTTTTAAGTAAAAAGTAGGTATTAGTTAAACAATAGATAAGTAAAGAAAAAAAAAACAGTATAATGACAGTGAAAATAACAGTAGCGAGGCTATATACAGGTGTTACCGGTACAGAGTCAATGTGTGGGGGCACTGGTTAGTCGGGCTAATTGAGGTAATATGTACATGTAGGTATAGTTCAAGTGACTATGCATAGATGATAAACAGAGAGTAGCAACAGCGTAAAAGAGGGGGTTGGCGTGTGGGTTGGCGGTACACAATGCAAATAGTCCAGGTAGCCGATGTGCAGGGGCACCGGTTAGTCGGGCTAATTGAGGTAATATGTACATGTAGGTATAGTTAAAGTGACTATGCATAGATGATAAACAGAGAGTAGCAACAGCTGTCACGTCCTGACCCTTGTAAGAGGTCATTTGCCACAGTGGAGCGGTCAGGGCGTGACAGGTGGTTGCGTTGGGTGGTTTTGGGTTTTCTGTTTATATGTGGGGTTTTTCTAGTATTCTATTTCTATGTTTTGTTTTCCATGTTTTGGCCGGGTATGATTTCCAATCAGAGGCAGTTGTCTCTGATTGGAAGCCATGCTTAGGCAGCCTGTTTTCTTTTGGGGTTTGTGGGTAGTTGTTTTCCGTTTTGTCTGAGTACCTTACGGAACTGTTGGCTGTCGTGTTGTTATTTTGTTTAAGTATTCTCATAAAAATAAATTAAGAATGAGCACTCTACACGCTGCACCTTGGTCCCCTTTCATCGACCGCTGTGACAGAACTACCCACCACCAACGGACCAAGCAGCATGCATTCTTGAGGAGTAAGAGCAGGACCAAGCAGTGTGGTTCAGAGGAGTGGACCTGGGAGGAGATCTTAGATGGGGCAGGATCCTGGACAAGCCCTGGGGAGTATCGCCGACCGCAGTGGGAGATTGAAGCAGCGAAGGCGGAACGACGATACTGGGCGGAACGGCTAGGCAGGCAAGAAGAGGCCAAGAGGCAGCGGCAAAAAAATATTTGGGGGGGCACGCGGGTAGATTGGCGAATGCAAGGTTAAGACCTGAGCCAACTCCCTGTGCTTACCGTGGGGAGCAAGTGACGGTAGAAGCACCGTGTTATGCGGTGGTGCGCATGGTGTCGCCCATGCGCACTCACAGCCCGGTGCGCTCGGTGCAAGCTCCTCACTGTTGCCGTGCTAGAGTTGGCCGGCAGCCAGGGAGAAGTGCACCGGTTCAGCGTATCTGGTCTCCGGTGCGTCTCTTCGGCCCAGGTTATCCTGCACCTGCTCTACGCACGGTACCCCCCATTCACCAGCACGGCCCAGTTCGTCCTGTACCAGCGCTCCGCCCTTGCCGGGCTATAACCAACTTCGAGCCAGGACGGGTTGTGCCAGCCCTAAGCGCCAGACCTCCTGTGCGCCTCCAAGGCCCAGTGTACCCTGTGCCTGCTCCACGCACTCTCCCTCCAGTGTGCCACTATAGCCCACTACGTCCTGTGCCTGCTTCTCGCACTCTTCCTCCAGTACGCCTCCATAGCCCAGTACGGCCGGTGCCTGCTTTGAGCACGCGTTCCTCAGGGCGTCTCCCCAGTCTGGTGAGACCGGTTCCAGCTCCCCGTAGGAGGCCTCCAGTGATGATCAATGGTTCGCAGCCTCCAGCGATAATCCATGGCACGAAGCCTCCAGTGATGATCCATGGCCCAGAGCCTGTAGGGATAACCCATGGCACGAAGCCTCAAGTGATAACCCATGGCCCGGAGCCTCCAGTGATGATCCATGGCACAAAGCCTCCAGTGATGATCCATGGCGCGGGACCAGTAGTGATGATCCATGGCACGGAGCCTGCAGTGAAGGTTCCCAGTCCGGAACCTACAGAGACGCCCTCCAGTCCGGAGCCTCCGGCGACGCCCCTAAGTCCGGGGCCTCCGGCGACACCCCTCAGCCCGGGGCCTCCGGCGATGCCCCCTCAGCCCGGGGCCTCTGGCGACGCCCCTCAGTCTGCAGCCCTGGGCCTCCAGCAATGGTCTGCAGCCCAGATCCTCCAGCGGCGGCCTGCAGCCCAGATCCTCCAGCGGCGGCCTGCAGCCCAGATCCTCCAGCGGCGGCCTGCAGCCCAGATCCTCCAGCGGCGGCCTGCAGCCCAGATCCTCCAGCGGTGGTCTACAGCACAGAGCTCCCGGTAAGGATCTACAGTCCGATTCCTCCGATATTGATCCACAGGCCAGGGTTACAGAAGCGGAGGGTTCTGCGGGCGGAACGGGGGTTACGCCCTGATCCGGAGCTACCTCCGTTGCTGGCGGATCGGAGGCAGAGGAGGGGTCTGGGTGTAGAGCATGAGCCGCCATAGACGTTTGCCACCCTCCCTTCCCTCCCTTTGTGTTTGGGGTTGTTTTTTTGGGGTTTTTGGTTGGGTGCAGTCGGGGTCTGCACCTTTGGGGGGGGGGTACTGTCACGTCCTGACCCTTGTAAGAGGTAATTTGCCATAGTGGAGTGGTCAGGGCGTGACAGGTGGTTGTGTTGGGTGGTTTTGGGTTTTCTGTTTATATGTGGGGGTTTTCTAGTATTCTATTTCTATGTTTTGTTTTCCATGTTTTGACCGGGTATGGTTTCCAATCAGAGGCAGGTGTCTTTCGTTGTCTCTGATTGGAAGCCATACTTAGGCAGCCTGCTTTCCTTTGGGGTTTGTGGGTAGTTGTTTTCCGTTTTGTCTGAATACCTTATGGAACTGTTGGCTTTCGTGTTGTTATTTTGTTTAAGTATTCTCATAAAAATAAAGTAAGAATGAGCACTCTACACGCTGCGCCTTGGTCCCCTTTCATCTGTGACAACAGCATAGAAGAGGGGTTGACGGGGGGTGGCGGGACACAATACAAATAGTCCGGGTAGCCATTTGATTACCTGTTCAGGAGTCTTATGGCTTGGGGGTAAAAGCTGTTAAGAAACCTTTTGGTCCCAGACTTGGCGCTCCGGTACCGCTTGCCATGCGGTAGCAGAGAGAACAGTCTATGGCTGGGGTCTTTGACAATTTTTAGGCCCTTCCTCTGACACCGCTTTGTGTAGAGGTCCTGGATGGCAGGCAGCTTAGCCCCAGTGATGTACTGGGCCATACGCACTACCCTCTGTAGTGCCTTGCGGTAGGAGGCCGAGCAGTTGCCGTACCAGGCAGTGATGCAACCAGTCAGGATGTTCTCGATGTTGCAGCAGTAGAACCTTTTGAGGATCCATGCCAAATCTTTTCAGTCTCCTGAGGGGGAATAGGTTTTGTTGTGCCCTCTTCATGACTGTCTTGTTGTGTTTGGACCGTTCTAGTTTGTTGGTGATGTGGACACCAAGGAACTTGAAGCTCTCAACCTGCTCCACTACAGCCCCATCGATTAGAATGTGGGCATGCTCGATCCTCCTTTTCCTGTAGTCCACAATCATCTCCTTTGTCTTGATTACGTTGAGGGATAGATTGTTATTCTGGCACCACCCGGCCAGGTTTCTGACCTCCTCCCTATAGGCTGTCTCATTGTTGTCGGTGATCAATCAATAAATCAAATGTATTCATAAAGCCCTTCTTATATCAGCTGATGTCACAAAGTGCTGTACAGAAAACCAGCCCATAACCCCAAACAGCAAGCAATGCAGGTGTAGAAGCACGGTGGCTAGGAAAAACTCCCTAGAAAAGCCGGAACCTAGGACAAAACTTTTAGTGGAACCAGGCTGTGAGGGGTGGCCAGTACTCTTCTGGCTGTGCTGTGTGGAGATTATAACTGAATATGGCCAAGATGTTCAAATGTTCATAGATGACCAGCAGGGTCAAATAATAATAATCACAGTGGTTGTAGAGGGTGCAACAGGTCAGCACCTCAGGAGTAAATGTCAGTTGGCTTTTCAGAGTATCTCTACCGCTCCTGCTGTCTCTAGAGAGTTGAAAACAGCAGGTCTGGGACAAGGTAGCACATCTGGTGAACAGGTCAGGGTTCCATAGCCGCAGGCAGAACAGTTGAAATTGGAGCAGCAGCACGACCAGGTGGACTGGGGACAGCAAGGAGTCGAGAGAGAGAGAGAGAGAGAGAGAGAGATGCAAATTGGAGTGGGTCTAGGATTTCTTGGATAATGGTGTTAACCTGTTAGGGCTAGGGGGCAGTATTTACACGGCCGGATAAAAAACGTACCCGATTTAATCTGGTTATTACTACTGCCCAGAAACTAGAATATGCATATAATTATTGGCTTTGGATAGAAAACACCCTAAAGTTTCTAAAACTGTTTGAATGGTGTCTGTGAGTATAACAGAACTCATATGGCAGGTAAAAACCTGAGAAGATTCTGTACAGGAAGTGCCCTCTCTGACAATTCCTTGGGCTTCATGACTCTTTTTATTGAAAACTTAGGATCTTTGCTGTAACCTGACACTTCCTACGGCTCCCATAGGCTCTCAGAACCCGGGAAAAAGCTGAATGATGTCGAGGCAGTCCCTGGCTGAAAACATTCGCGCCTTTGGTAAGTGGTCTATCAGAGGACAATGAGACTGAGGCGCGTGCACGAGGCGACCCCATGTTTTTATTTTCTCTCTCTTTGTACTAAAACACAGATTCCCGGTTGGAATATTATCGCTTTTTTACGAGAAAAATGGCATAAAAATTGATTTTAAACAGCGGTTGACATGCTTCGAAGTACGGTAATGGAATACTTAGAATTTTTTTGTCACGAAACGCGTCGGGCATGTCACCCTTCTTTACCCTTTCGGATAGTGTCTTGAACGCACGAACAAAACGCTGCTATTTGGATATAACTATGGATTATTTTGAACCAAACCAACATTTGTTATTGAAGTAGAAGTCCTGGGAGTGCATTCTGATGAAGAACAGCAAAGGTAATAACATTTTTCTTATAGTAAATCTGACTTTGGTGAGGGCTAAACTTGGTGGGTGTCTAAATAGCTAGCCCTGTGATGCCGGGCTATCTACTTAGAATATTGCAAAATGTGCTTTCACCGAAAAGCTATTTTAAAATCAGACATAGCGAGTGCATAGAGGAGTTCTGTATCTATAATTCTTAAAATAATTGTTATGTTTTTTGTGAACGTTTATCGTGAGTAATTTAGTAAATTCACCGGAAGTTTGCGGGGGGTATGCTAGTTCTGAACGTCACATGCTAATGTAAAAAGCTGGTTTTTGATATAAATATGAACTTGATTGAACAAAACATGCATGTATTGTATAACATAATGTCCTAAGATTGTCATCTGATGAAGATCATCAAAGGTTAGTGCTGCATTTAGCTGTGGTTTGGGTTTATGTGACATTATATGCTAGCTTGAAAAATGGGTGTCTGATTATTTCTGGCTGGGAACTCTGCTGACATAATCTAATGTTTTGCTTTCGTTGTAAAGCCTTTTTGAAATCGGACAGTGTGGTTAGATTAACGAGAGTCTTGTCTTTAAAATGGTGTAAAATAGTCATATGTTTGAGAAATTGAAGTAATAGCATTTCTAAGGTATTTGAATAACGCGCCACAGGATTCCACTGGCTGTTACGTAGGTGGGACGATTTCGTCCCACCTTCCCTAGAGAGGTTAACCCTTTCACGCGTGAGTTCCAAATATCTCTAACGGTCGCCTCAGCGTGAGTTTTTTTATGCACGTGATGTTCGAACATTCTCTCCATTCCAGGATGTTATTGTTACATAAACAACAACACTGAATGGCTCAGAGTGGGAGTGAGAGGTTACCGTGATTGACTGCCTGCACGCGCTATTTGTATCAATAAATCACTATCAGAAAATGTTTTGTGTGGTATTATTGATATATTTAGTATTTTATTGACGTTTTTCAATTACCCGTGATAAATCATGCATTCCGATTTTTGCATAAATTGTAATGGGCGCATAGTATATGTGTAAAATAATCTTTTGAAGGTTGTACTGATTATGATGAGCTAAGCTAATTCCAGCTATGTGTATGGAGCCATGTTTGTTGACATACAATGCATTCTGGGTTTCAAGTAATCATCCGTTTGACCAAAGATGTTATAACAAAATGAGGTGAGTAAGAGTTCACACATTTTTTGAGGACTTCTGCAAATGAATGGTGGGATGTGAACGACAGTAGATGACACACCCCTTCAACACGCATACTGTAAACAGACCAAACTCATCTTGTCTTCTCTTATTATCTTCGGTTTCTGTGAGGAAAAAATGCATGGCTGCGCGCTGAAACTAATCGACGGATTACTTTCAATTTCTAGAAAGTGTTTTACCTAATTATTTCGATCAATGGTGAGCTCACTCGTGATGTGATTAATTATACATAGTAATTGCTATTAGCTAATTCATGGTATAGTTTACGTCAGCCGAGAGTTAGAAAATATGACCGCTTGTGTTGAGTCAATGTCACGGTTGTTGTCGGTGAATGAGGACCAAAACGCAGCAGGTACGTGAATGCTCATCTTGATTTTTAATTACTCTCAAAAATGAACATACAAAATAACAAAACACGAAAAACGAACACTCGACAAATAAACAGTCTGGTAAGGCACAAGGCTATACACAGAATAATCACCCACAAATCACAAACACAAACACACCCTAATATATGGGACTCTCAATCAAAGGCAGATAGACAACACCTGCCTTCAACTGAGAGTCCCAACCCCAATTAACCAAACATAGACATACACTCACTAGACTCCACACTCCACATAGAACTACCTAGACATAAACCAAAACCCGGAAATACTAAACCAAACACCCTTTTAACAAACACACCACCCCGAACCACATAAAACAAATACCCTCTGCCACGCCCTGACCAAACTACAAAACAATTAACTTTATATATACTGACCAGGACGTGACAGTACCCCCCCCTTAAAGGTGCTACCCCGGAAGCACCTTAACAAAAAAAAATAACCCCAAACAATACCCAAAAGAAAAATTCCCCCTTTCTAAAGGGAGGGAAGGGAGGGTGGCTGCCGTCAACGACGGCACTGTGCTACACCCCCCCTCCCCAACCCACCTATTTTTTGGAGGTGGCTCCGGCTCAGGCCGTTCCAGGCTGTCTGGGCAGTCTGGCAGCTCGGGACAGTCTGGGCAGTCTGGCAGCTCGGGACAGTCTGGGCAGTCTGGCAGCTCGGGGCAGTCTGGGCAGTCTGGCAGCTCGGGACAGTCTGGGCAGTCTGGCAGCTCGGGACAGTCTGGGCAGTCTGGCAACTCGGGACAGTCTGGGCAGTCTGGCAACTCGGGACAGTCTGGGCAGTCTGGCAGTTCGGGGCAGTCTGGCAGTTCGGGACAGTCTGGGCAGTCTGGCAGTTCGGGACAGTCTGGGCAGTCTGGCAGTTCGGGGCAGTCTGGCAGTTCGGGACAGGCTGGGCAGTCTGGCAGTTCGGGACAGGCTGGGCAGTCTGGCAATTCGGGACAGTCTGGCCACTCGGGACAGTCTGGCCAGTCTGGCCACTCCGGCAGTTCAGGGCAGTCTGGCCACTCCGGCAGTTCAGGGCAGTCTGGCCACTCCGGCAGTTCAGGGCAGTCTGGCCACTCCGGCAGTTCAGGGCAGTCTGGCCACTCCGGCAGTTCAGGGCAGTCTGGCCACTCCGGCAGTTCAGCGCAGTCTGGCCACTCCGGCAGTTCAGCGCAGTCTGGCCACTCCGGCAGTTCAGCGCAGTCTGGCCACTCCGGCAGTTCAGCGCAGTCTGACCTCTCTGGCGACTGTTGACTGGCGGGCAGCTCTGGCGACTGTTGACTGGCGGGCAGCTCTGGCGACTGTTGACTGGCGGGCAGCTCTGGCGACTGTTGACTGGCGGGCAGCTCTGGCGACTGTTGACTGGCGGGCAGCTCTGGCGACTGTTGACTGGCGGGCAGCTCTGACGACTGTTGACTGGCGGGCAGCTCTGACGACTGTTGACTGGCGGGCAGCTCTGACGACTGTTGACTGGCGGGCAGCTCTGATGATGACTGTTGACTGGCGGGCAGCTCTGATGATGACTGTTGACTGGCGAGGCTGGGTTGACGCACTTGTAGCCTGGTGCGTGGTGCTGGTACTGGGCTTACCAGATTATGTACACGCACCTCCAGGCTAGTGCGGGGAGCGGGAACAGGACGAGTCGGACTGGGTTGACGCACTTCCGGGTCCGCACGAGAGACAGGAGCTGGAAACCCAGGGCTATGGAGGCGCACAGTCGGTCTAGATCTTACCTCCTGCACAACCCGCCTTGGCTGGATGGAACTAGTAGCCCTGTACGAGCGGGGTGCTCGTACAGGGCAGACTGGGCTGTGCAGGGGCCTGATGGTAGCCGTGCGTAGAGCGGGAGTTGGGTAGCCTGGTCCTCGGAGGCGTACCGGCGACCAGATGCGCTGCGCAGGCATCCTCCTACCAGGCTGGATGCCCGCTCTAGCACGGCACCTGCGAGGGGCTGGAATAACGCGCACCGGACTGTGCGTGCGTATGGGTGAGAGAGTGCGCTCCTCAGCGAAACATAGCGCTCTCCACCCCATACGCTCCTCCATATAACCACGGGTAGCTGGCTTCCGGCTCTTCTTACGCCTAGCCAAACTACCCGTGTGCCCCCCCCCAAAATTTTCTTGGGGGTGCCTCTCGTGCTTCTCCTTCAGCGCGTACTTGGCCTCGTACCACCGCCTCTCTGCCTTGGCTGCCTCAATTTCCCACTGCGGGCGTCGATAATCCCCAGCCTGGTGCCAAGGTCCGGCCCCGTCCAGAACTTCCTCCCAGGTCCACTTCTCCCGCCAGTCCAACTCGAATTCCCTCTGCTCCTTCTTCTGCTGCTTGGTCCTTGAGTGGTGGGTGATTCTGTCAGGGTTGTCGTTGGTAGAAATGGAGGACCAAAACGCAGCAGGTACGTGAATGCTCATCTTGATTTTTAATTACTCTCAAAAATGAACATACAAAATAACAAAACACGAAAAACGAACACTCGACAAATAAACAGTCTGGTAAGGCACAAGGCTATACACAGAATAATCACCCACAAATCACAAACACAAACACACCCTAATATATGGGACTCTCAATCAAAGGCAGATAGACAACACCTGCCTTCAACTGAGAGTCCCAACCCCAATTAACCAAACATAGACATACACTCACTAGACTCCACACTCCACATAGAACTACCTAGACATAAACCAAAACCCGGAAATACTAAACCAAACACCCTTTTAACAAACACACCACCCCGAACCACATAAAACAAATACCCTCTGCCACGCCCTGACCAAACTACAAAACAATTAACTTTATATATACTGACCAGGACGTGACAGTCAATCTTTCCTCAGTTAGCGCTAGGACAAATGTAGCCTACATTTTTCCAGTTAGGATGATTGTGTTATGCTATAGATACTTCTGTGAATATCTGAACATTGCATCCAAAAATAAACTGCTCACATTCTGGACATAACTTTGTAAGGACTGTTTGTGTAAATAGTTTCTGAAAAAAGTGTGGCCAGCTCAAATGCTGATTGTTGCGTCATTCGAAACTGGCCGTTCTAAATGAGCGTTCTAAATGAGTGTTCTAATCACACGGGGTGTGATCGTACGCTTCAGGGACCACTGTAGAACGATCACACCCCGTGTGATGGTACGTGTGAAAGGGTTAATGTGAGCCATTACCAGCCTTTCAAAGCACTTCATGGCTGCAGACTTGAGTGCTACGGGTCTGTAGTCATTTAGGTAGGTTACCTTAGTGCTCTTGGGCACAGGGACTATGGTAGTCTGCTTGAAGCATGTTGGTATTACAGACTCAAATCAGGGACATGCTGAAAATGTCAGTGAAGACACCTGCCAGTTGGTCAGCACATGCCCGGAGCACACGTCCTGGTAATCCGTCTGGCCCAGCGGCCTTGTGAATGTTGACCTGTTTAAAAGTCTTACCCAATTCGGCTATGGAGAGCGTGATCACACAGTTGTCCGGAATAGCTGATGCTCTCATGCATGCCTCAGTGTTGCTTGCCTCGAAGCAAACATAGAAGTGATTTAGCTCGTCTGGTAGGCTCGTGTCACTGGGCAGCTCGTGGCTGTGCTTCCCTTTGTAGTCTGCAGGCCCTGCCACATTTGACGAGCGTCGGAGCCGGTGTAGTACGATTCAATCTTAGCCCTGTAATGGCGCTTTGCCTGTTTAATGGTTCATTAGAGGGCAAAGCAGGATTTCTTCTAAGCTTCTGGGTTAGAGTCCCGCACCTTGAAAGCGGTAGTTCTACCCTTTAGCTCAGTGCAAATGTTGCCTGTAATCCATGGCTTCTGGTTGGGGTATGTACGTACAGTCACTGTGGGGACGTCCTCGATGCACTTATTGATAAAGCCAGTGACTGATGTGTACTCCTCAGTGCCATCAGAAGAATCCCGGGAACATATTCCAGTCTGTTCTAGCAAAACAGTCCTGTAGTTTAGCATCTGCTTCATCTGACCACGTTTTTATAGGCACTGGTGCTTCCTACTTTAATTTTTGCTTGTAAGCTGGAATCAAGGAGATAGAATTAGGGTCAGATTTGCCAAATGGAGGGCGAGGGAGAGCTTTGTCTGTGTGTGGAGTAAAGGTGATCTAGAATTTTTTTCACTCTGGTTGCCACTTTAACATGTTGATAGAAATTAGGTCAAACTGATTTAAGTTTCCCTGCATTAAAGTCCCCGGCCACTAGGAGCACCACCTCTGGGTGAGCGTTTTCCTGTTTGCTTATTTCCTTATACAGCTGACTGAGTGCAGTCTTAGTGCCAGCATCAGTCTGGTGGTAAATAAACAGCCACGAAAAAAAGAGAACTCTCTTGGCAAATAGTGTGGTCTATAGCTGATATTCTCTACTTCAGGCGAGCAAAATCTAGAGACTTCCTTAGATTTCGTGCACCAGCTGTTGTTTACAAATATACACAGACCCCCACCCCCCTCTTATTGGAGTGTGTTGTTCTATCTAGCCGGTGCAGCGTATATCCCACCAGCTGAATGTTTTCTATGTCGTCATTCAGACACATTTCAGTGAAACATAAGATATTACAGTTTTTGATGTCCCATTGGTAGGATATTCGTGATCGTACCTCATCTAATTTATTGTCCAATGATTGTACGGTAGCAAGTAATATTGATGGTAAGGGCAGATTTCCCACTCGCCGTCTGCGGATCCTTACGAGGCACCCCGTACCGTGTCCTCTATACCTGTGTCTCTTTCTCTTGCCAATGACGGGGATTTTGACCTTGTCGGGTGTCTGAAGTATATCCTGTGCATCCTGCTTGTTGAAGAAAAAATCTTTGTCTAATCCAAGGTGAGTGATCGCTGTCCTGATATCCAGAAGCTCTTTTTTTGCCGTAAGATACGGTTGCAGAAACATTATGTACAAAATAAGTTACAAATAACTTGAAAAAAACCCACATAATAGCACAATTGGTTAGGCTCCCGTAAAACTGCTGCCGTTTCTTCCTTTGTGTTTGAAATTCACTGCTCTACTGAGGGACCTTCCAGATCATTTTATTTGTAGTCATTCAAAAATCGATGAGTGAGTCCATGCAACTTATTTGACTTGGAAGAAATGTTTTACTCCTGAACTTATTTAAGCTTGCCAAAACAAAGGGGTTGAATATTTATTGACTCAAGACATTTCAGCTTTTAATTTTTTATTGATTTGTAAAAATTGTGAAAAACATCATTCCACTTTTACATTATGGGCTGTTGCTCGTGGCCAGTGAGAAAAAAACATCGCAATTTGTTCCATTTTTGAAATTCGGGCTATAACACAACACAATGTGGAAAAAGTCAAGGGGTGTTAATACTTTCTGAAGGCACTGTACATACAGTAAAGTCATTATAACATTCCTTATTGCCAGATGTATAATCATCACATACAAGAGTGATGGACAAACAATTCACTTTGAGGATAATCCAGTTTGATTTTATTATTAAAAAATTTGAAAATAGATTACAAATTCAATTCTGAGCCCAGAGGTGAAATTCCCTGGGCTCTTATGATAGGTTTATGTACTTCTTTCTATACAGTATGCATATTGCCCTCAGTAGTCCTTGGTAATACCAGGAGCATTAACACTCAATTGATATGCCAATGGGGTTTAATAGCATGGCTTAACTGCAATACTCAATTAAAAATAGCAGTTTTTCAGGTAACCCAGTTTCTTAAGGTTAGTGTAGAGGGTTAGTGTAGAGCTCGGCAGAAAAAGTAAAATACTATGGATCAGATATAAAATATAGTATGCTGGTGTGATGAAATTCCAAAATGTTCCTGGATTTTTTTTTGACAAGGGTGTCAGTAAAATGGAAACAGTGTTGGCAGTGTAGCCTATCTCTTTGGTAATTCAGTAACAAATAATGAACTCAACCTATGGGCAGGCCTGGAGACAATGAATGCCTTCAATGGGGTACTCTGTCTGATGCAAAATTCTGAGCTTTTGTGAAAGACTAGGTAAGACATGGAAGGAGGTTATTTCATTAGAATTGTATTTGAAACATTTTAGAGCTCACCCTGGTATAGTAATTGTAACATCCAACACAAAGCAAGTGATATTGTTGTGCAGAGGAAAGATTCAGCTGTGAAGAATAAACAACTGCAATCGATCAAGGTATTGTCAGGGATAAAGCCAGGGCCAAAATTTACATTTACATTTTTACATTTTTAGTCATTTAGCAGACGCTCTTATCCAGAGCGACTTACAGTAGTGAATGCATACATTGCATACATTTTTTTTTTTTCTGTGCTGGTCCCCCGTGGGAATCGAACCCACAACCCTGGTGTTGCAAACACCATGCTCTACCAACTGAGCTACAGGGAAGGCCCACAAAATCAACCCCACATGCAGAGAGGGACCCATGGAGCTCCGACCACTTGATAAGTAGGTGTTTTTTTATTATTTTTCAACTTGATAGAGTAGCCTAGGCCAATCAATGGAGCACAGAACAAAACCAAGCACAGGTAAATCCACAACTGGCCACCTCATTGAGGTTGAGATTTCAAACTTTGTGATGAGGTCCAGAGTTTCAACTGTCACATCAGCAATTTGCACTAGACTAATCAGCACAAACTGCTTTGTTAACAGCTGTCTTGGGAGGTGCAACGCTCAACTCTTATTTCATTGACCTCTGATTGCAAGGTTTAATTAACTCTGCAGTCCTGACGGGTGTCTCCAAAGAGTTCTTCCCATTTTTATGTGAGGAGTTCTTGACAGACAGATTCTCTTGAACCTAATTGGTTTTGGCACGATTGCCTATTAGCGATCATTTGATTGGCATCAGATAACAAAGTTACTTAGTCTTGAGAGTGATTCAGATCTATCTCTGGGCCTAAAATACATCTTCACATGCCAAGTCATACTGCTGCTCAATTTCAGAATGCATTGTTACGTCCTCTGAGGCACATTTCAATCACTTTGTGGTTGATGGCCTATGTGAAGGAGTCTTTAACTGGATATAGGGTCAGGCTATAATCTAACATTTACAGATGCATTTTCCTACTTTGTATCTTTTGAGGAGACCGACATCCTTACAGACACTTTGATATGGACAGTGTACAAGTGGAGGTAGGCAAAATGCATCACCCTACCTGAGTTTTCGATCAAATAAGCTGGGTAAATAACTTTTGTGTTTGTCCAAATCCCTGTCTTTGGGTATCTTGAAATGCACTTCAATTAAAATGTTCATTATTGATTAAAATATGATTTTGTTTGGGTACGGTTGGATTTTATGCACAAATAAACCCATCACTCACTGAACTCCCACGAGTGCTCCTGCTGTCTTTTCTGCTAACTGACACTTTGTAAATGATCACTCAGCATCATAATTACCTAAATCCTGAAAACGTTTCACTAACGAGACAAATCACTTTTTGAAACTTTGATTCATAGCAACTGTCCCTCAAACCACGCAGGGGACATAATAAAGGAAATAGTTTAAAAGTTGGGATGTTCTGGTAGAAGGACGTGTCTGACAGAATCTGTCTGTAGGATGGTCGTCCGTAAAGCGGAGCGGAGTGAGCGGACCTCCCTGGAGGCTGACGCTATCTGCTGTCCGACAAGGTCTACTGAGAGGATAAGGCAACACTGCCTGGTGATGCCTCCCTGCACGCCTCCCCCGGGATGCCCTGTGAACAGCCTGTCACAAGTACTGGGCACACAGGCTCCAACTCACACATTTCTCGCTTTCATTTACACCATCCTTTAATATGCATACATTCCATCGTTTTCACAAGATGTCGTGTTCTCTCTTTTGGCTATTTTCAGAAAGTTGACACCTCTACAGCTCACCACCTGGCTGGCATCAGTCATTATATTTTGGTGTGATGATGAGAAAACTACCATGGAAACCGATAAACAGGGTGCATCATTTAATTTTCATTCACTCTTGTTTACCTGTTTACAAATGGTTTTGCCAGAATATGTGTCTGTTATAGTATGTCTTTGACACTAAACCATAGATTTCACTGGCACACACAGTAATGATTGATTCAGGTGTACTGTTGAAATTGTGCTTTAGCTGGGTAAAACAACAACATAAATCTAACTCCCAAGCGATCAGACCTTGCCTCCAGTATATGACCAGTGAATTGCTTAATAAGGAAAGATATGAAAAGTACCAGATGCCCTAGTAACAGTCCCAAACCCCCATCATATCCACAGCCAGGGCCCAATTAGGGCAGCTTTAGTGACAGGTCCTGCATTACTGGGCTCCACAGAGGAAAAAGAGATCTCCTGGACTGTGTTTATCTCCATTGTCAATTCTTGCTTCCCTGACACCCTTCAAAATATCCTTTGATGGTCTATTAATAAGAGCCAAAACAACATAAGCTGCCTGGCCAATACATGTTCAATTAGGATTATCCAGAGGAATAATTTATGGGAGTTTGGAGTTCATATCTGAGTGAAGCTTGTCAAACTGCACAAACTTCCATAAGGCTTTTAGGGGTTCAAATTTGCAATTAACTCAAGCGACAGCGAGGAGAACAATGCACCTACCCAGGTCAGCCTCCCCCTAAAGCTTTTCCATTATTTTAACAAGCAAAACAGCATATTGTGTTAATAGATTTTTTCCCAGTCCTCTGGAGCTTGAGTTTCCTGTTGTCAGTCTTCCTGATTATAAAGGAAGACAATTTGAATTAGGAGACACTACATTAGTATTCACAATATGTTCCCCAGTAAAACAATGTCTATTCCCCACAATGTCGCACCTTCGACTCACCCCTTACCTCATCTTAAATGTTCACAATACAGCCGTTAATTCCCAAATGACTCTCCCTGTTTATAAGATACAACCCTCTGTAAAAGCAACACAACTTTGTGTAATCTTGTTGTGAACATTTGGGACCTGTTAGTCCTAACATATGATAAGAACGTTTGGTTTGGTCAACAAATTGTGTATAAACATACTGTGTGGAAACTTTGTATCTAAAATTGTATTTTTACAATTTTCATTTTGTATGATGTTAGCAGAGTTTCTCCGTATGTCGTTGTTCATACAATGACTCATCTATAGTTTACCTAGCTTCATACTGGAAACCAACCCACTGTCAAATACAATTAGATCACCACAATTCCTTTGAATTAATAAAAGACTTCCGGAGAAGCCTTTGACACTAGCATTTCTTACTGTAGTGATGAAACATTGTGTCTATCACTCCACTTGTTGTTGAAGCAGATAAGAGGTTTGGATAGGGGAGAAGATCAATCTGAGTGGCAAAAACTGGCTCCCAATTTTGGGAAGATGCCAGGTACTAAACCATGAATCATCAGAACACAATGCTGCATTTAGTTGAGGGACAAGGCAATCCAGTGGGCTTTCAGGAAGCCTGCATGCAACCGCTTCACCTGCAATGCTCCTGCCTCATCCTTCACGAGACAACATTCAACAACATGTGTCCTGGTGATGAATCTTTGCAGTACACAAGCAAATAAAAAGGGCCATGATTAATCGTCTGTTTTTGAAGTTGAAGTGAGGTTGGTCTGTACTTTGTCCTCAAAGTCACTGTTGTTTTACTGTAATTACATCTGCTGGAATTACAGGATACTGCGGTTTATTGCAATTCCACAGTTGCCTTCATCTGCTGCCTACCAGTCAAAGCTCAAGACCCCCGCTGTCAGCCAAAGGCTCCTCCCACGGTGGAACACATTTCACAGTGGGGCTGAGCAGAGTCCACCTCACCTCATATTATCTACGAAAATCCAGTTAACAGCTCAAAAAAACTCAGAGCTTGTACATGATCTGCAGTTTAAAAAAGCAATTTGCTCCCAAGCCCACACTCAAAACAAAACCTGCTGTAAATTGTGTCCTGCTCTCGACTCCTCTCTACTCGACTACAAATTCCAGACAACAGACATTGGAAGAAACTGGCTGAATGCTAATTTTGCTGCCACTGTTAAATTTGCTATTTGCTAACAGAGAGAATTGGCCCTCTATTTGAATTTGACGAGCACAACCTGTTGGTTTGTGAAGGAATTCCGCTGCATATTTCCCTTACTTCAATCAACGGGCATGTTACAGTATACCATCATATAAACAAAAGGGATGTGAATTTACAAATCTGCCTATTGAGACAGGAAAACAACACTTTTACCTGATTGAAGTAGTCGGAACAGATCTGCTAAAACTCCCATTTGAAACCCTGTGAGCAGTCTAGGCTCATTTAACTCTAGACAGCAGCTTCTCATCTAATGTGTGAGGATGTACCAACCTCCCGTTAACCTCCATCTTTCTGTTAGTTTTCATTTAGATAGGAAAACAGATTGACCTAATTGAACCTCCAGGCTCCAGTCAGTACCAATCAATGAATTGTTTAATGGGCAAACAGAGATCCCTGATACCTCTCTTAATGGTGTGTGTTGCAAGAATAATGTGAAAAACAGCATTGCCAGTTGAGGTGCAAGTCAATCCAGCAGATAAGTGAGTAAAACAAACAAAGCAAATGTTTTCCTGCCTACCTCATCTGAGATGCAAAACCTGCCTCTGAAATTGCATAAGTAATCAGTGTTGTACTACACAAATGTATCCTTCGTAACAGCCCTGCATATTGAACACTCCACCCACCAATATTTCAAGCACTTAAAGCAGCTTGGAGGTTGTAACAGATGTTCACATTATTCTCAGATTAACACAGACTGTTTCCAAAAGGGCTCAGGTCCCACCCTCTGCAGTATCTCAACTAAAGCGAAATAGTCTCAGTTCTTCGGCCACACAGCATTTGTAAGTTATATTCTTCGAGAATAGATACAATGTAACTTAAAGCAGGAAAACCTTCAGACGCATGAACAACTGAATTGATCCACTGATTCAAAATTGACATATATTATTTAAAAGTTCTGGTTGCCTTGTTGTCTGGTAACCTTTGTGTTAACTTGGCGCAGTCTTAAGCAATGACAACATTCTCAACTGTTGGTCTCACCATTGTGCACATGAGAAGAATGTTGTTACCTGGTTCCATCGAATGCCACCTGGCTGAATTCCCTGGGGACAGTGAACAGAGGGGCTTTTAATACTTGAGCAATTCGCTGAGAGCACAGTCAATTGAAAAATGATTACGTCCCAGCATCTGCAACTTTGCTGTCACCATTCAAACACCGTTACAGCAGCTGGCACGAGGACACCTTGTTTTACAGCTGTGCTTGGAACTCAGAACACATTGCTGTCTTTTTTGTGGCATTTGATGAACAAAATACATCTCTAGTCCTCAGAAAATTAACCAGCATATTTGATTACACAATAATCAGCCCTGCATGTTGTAGACATTACAGTGGATTTTTTTTTTTTGGTGAGACATAAAGCCCTTCTAGTGCCTATACAGGTATTAAGCACAAATACATTCAAGGTAATGCGATGATGGCGGGGCAACTTTCCCAATGGGCACAGACGTCATTTCAACATCTATTCCACTTTGGTTCAACGTAATTTCATTGAAATGACATGGAAACAACATTGATTCAACCAGTGTGTGCCCAGTGGGTTAGCTCACCTAAGCAAGGTCACCCTTTCCACCAGTCAAAGGGGAGGGAGTGTTCACATGTCTCCTAGGGACATTTCAAACTGCATTTTTGTTTAAAATACAAAACAGAGTGGACAACAAAACAGGATCCGGAGGACATCTCTCATTTCCTTCCTAATAGCAGGATGAAAGCCCAACGTACCAGCATAATAGGGCAAGCATTGAGATTTGCTTAAAATGTCAAGAATAATCCGTTTGAAATGGTTTGGAGATGGTTTGGATGCGTTTGTATCTTCTAATTGAAGGACTTGTATTGTTCCCCTATGGCTGTCCTTCCACTACAGCTTTGTCATGAGTGACAGGGAAATTATTACACGGTATATAAGACCCTTTTATCAAGACCTGAGAACAATTGCCTGCCGAAGAAATAACTTATTTCATGGGAGGAAAGTCTCATGTGATCTCACTTCCATCATTGAACTTAAACTTGAAGAGATGTAACTCCTGAGCCCTCTGTCGCCCTTTTTTCATGGCACCTGCAGCTGGGGTCCTGAAATTACTCCTATGTCTTTAGCAGCTCAGGAAGTCTATTCTGCGTGAACACAGCAATCAAGAGCAGAGTCTTTTACATCCCAGGGTTCTCTATCAATCAACAATTCTACCTGATTACTATTGTGTTTTTTTGCATTGCATTTCAATGTGTTCTATTGTGGAGTCTGCAGCAACGGAGAATAATTTGACACAATTCTGAAGATTTCGATGGGTGTCTGTGTAACAGTGTAGGTTCCGTCCCTCTCTTCGCCCCAACCTGGGCTCGAACCAGGGACTCTCTGCACACATCAACAACTGACACCCACGAAGCATCGTTACCCATCGCGCCACAAAAGCCGCGGCCCTTGCAACGCAAGGGGAACAACCACTTCAGGTCTCAGAGCGAGTGACGTCACTGATTGAAACGCTATTAGCGCGCACCACCGCTAACTAACTAGCCATTTCACATCGGTTACACTCACCCCCCTTTTGACCTCCTCCTTTTCCGCAGCAACCAATGATCCGGGTCAACAGCATAAATGTAACAGTGTAGGTTCCGTCCCTCTCTTCGCCCCAACCCGGGCTCGAACCAGGGACCCTTGCACACATCAACATCTGACACCCACGAAGCATCGTTACCCATCGCACCACAAAATCCGCGGCCCTTGCAACGCAAGGGAAACAACCACTTCAGGTCTCAGAGCGAGTGACATCACTGATTGAAACGCTATTAGCGCGCACCACCGCTAACTAACTAGCCATTTCACATCGGTTACATCTGCATGTAACTGATTCTCATGTCATTTCAGTTTAAGTTGCACCAAGTGTCTTTGTATTGTACATCATGACAGTCTTCTGTTCAAGTCATCAGGACACTGACACATCATAATGATATGACAATGGGGCTGCTTTTGCTTAATAAGAGCTACTCAAATCACTGTTACTTTTCCCAGGTCTCCACAAAGCAGGCTTTGAACATTGGTTTTGAGTTGTTAATAACAAATGTTCATATTTGTATTTTAGACAGGTGGAAATAAAGGATCAAACTGGATTTTGGTGTCAGAATAATGATTATATAACGCATTTGTCTGTCATGCGTCATACTTCAGGACAGGAGTGGTAAATTAAAACCCATCAAGCATTGCAGCAATATGACAGACAACCACCTCTTGAAGAGCTTAAGTGCTCAATGCAATATGTATGGGAAATATTTGCCACCAGAAGAACATGATGAGCTTTTAAGCAATGGAAAGACATTGAGAAAGTATTAGTGGTTTATGAAAAGAGTTTTAGAACTGAATACATTATTATGTTTATAGGGAGCGGATGTGGGGATGAATCTTTAACTGACATCCTCATGTCCTCCATCCGCCAGGATGTCACTCTGGCATAAGAACAAAGGGAGCCATGTACTAAGTGTTGACCTCTCTCAGTAACAACATGTACTGTGTTGACCTCTCTCAGTAACAACATGAACTAAGTGTTGACCTCTCTCAGTAACAACATGTACTAAGTGTTGACCTCTCTCAGTAACAACATGTACTAAGTGGTGACCTTTCTCAGTAACAACATGTACTAAGTGTTGACTTTTCTCAGTAACAACATGTACTAAGTGTTGACCTCTCTCAGTAACAACATGTACTAAGTGGTGATCTTTCTCAGTAACAACATGTACTAAGTGTTGACCTCTCTCAGTAACAACATGTACTAAGTGGTGACCTTTCTCAGTAACAACATGTTCCGACCACAACAGCTCTCTCGTCAACCTGTACAAAAGAATGGACAAATACAGACCTAATTTCTCTGTATCACATTATTATTCTGCAAAACACATTTCCTTAATGTTTCCAGGAACATGAAAATATCTCCAACCCTGAGAGAAAGGCATAGACAGCACTTTGTAATTTTACAGATGGTTCAATAGCCTTGTAACAGAGGGGATTGGTGGTGTTAAAATACACCCATATTAACATTCTGGCTTCTGTACATCCTTCTTTGAGGCATAGAATCTATTTTCTATTCTGTAGCTTTCTCAAAGGCGCAGCACAACATACTTGTTAATGCATTATCCTGCCAACAACAATAACATGCAAGGTGGGAACATTATACACCAGGCCAACAGCCTATATTCTTGTGCTAACACACTCTCTTAAAACCTTCTAGGAACTAAACCTCTTTTTACACCTAGTTAGTACTGGACCATTTGGAGTCGACATTGATTGGGCAATAGTTGCTGCATTATCAAACTATATTCAGCTAAAATTATAATAATTAAATACAGTGTACAATTTTCTAAATATATATTTTTTAAGAAATATGTTTCATGAAATACAAGATTCATTTTCATACTGAAAAAAAGGTGTGCGCTTTTATTTATTTTTATTTAACCTTTATTGAACCCTTAGACAGGTGGAAATAACAAAGCAAAGGAGATGATCGTGGACTTCAGGAAACAGCAGAGGGAGCAGCCCCCTTATCCACATCGACGGGACAGTAGTGGAGAAGGTGGGAAGTTTTAAGTTCCTCGGCATACACATCACAGACAAACTGAAATGGTCCACCCACCCAGACAGCGTGGTGAAGAAGGCGCAGCAGCGCCTCTTCAACCTCAGGAGGCTGAAGAAATGTGGCTCGTCACCAAAAACACTCAAACTTTTACAGATGCACAATCCAGAGCATCCTGTCGGGCTGTATCACCGCCTGGTACGGCAACTGCTCCACCCACAACCGTAAGGCTCTCCAGAGGGTAGTGAGGTCTGCACAACACATCACCGGGGGCAAACTACCTGCCCTCCAGGACACCTACACCACCCGATGTCACAGGAAAGCCAAAAAGATCATCAAGGACAACAACCACCCGAGCCACTGCCTGTTCACCCCGCTATCATCCAGAAGGCGAGGTCAGTACAGATGCATCAAAGCGGGGGCCGAGAGACTGAAAAACACCTTCTATCTCAAGGCCATCAGACTGTTAAACAGCCATCACTAACATTGAGTGGCTGCTGCCAACATACTGACTCAACTCTAGCCACTTTAATAATGGAAAAATGTATGTAATAAATGTATCACTAGCCACTTTAAACAATGCCACTTTATATAATCTTTTCATACCCTACATTACTCATCTCATATGTATATACTGTACTCATACTGCATCTTGCCTATGCCGTTCGGCCATCACTCATTCATACATTTTTATGTACATATTCTTATTCATTCCTTTACACTTGTGTGTATAAGGTAGTTGTTGTGAAATTGTTAGGTTAGATTACTTGTTAGATATTACTGCATGGTCGGAACTAGAAGCACAAGCATTTCGCTACACTCGCATTAACATCTGCCAACCATGTGTATGTGACAAATAAGATTAGATTTGATTTGATTTTTATGCATACTCAGACTGCATCCAATTTGCTATCACAGTGCCATCGATTTTGTCACCACAGCCCCATATACTACCCACCACTGTGACCTCTATGCTCTCGTTGGCTGGCCCTCACTACATATTCGTCGCCAAACCAACTAGCTCCAGGTCATCTATAAGTCTTTGCTAGGTAAAGCCCCGCCTTATCTCAGCTTACTGGTCACCATAGCAGCACCCACCCATAGCACGAGCTCCAGCAGGTATATTTCACTGGTCACCCCCAAGCCAATTCCTACTTTGGCCGCCTTTCCTTCCAGTTCTCTGCTGCCAATGACTGGAACGAATTGCAAAAATCACTGAAGCTGGAGACCCATATCTCCCTCACTAACTATCAGAGCAGCTCACAGATCACTGCACCTGTACATAGCCCATCTGTAAATAGCCCATCCAACTACCTCATCCCCATACTGTTATTTATTTTTATTTTTTTGCTCCTTTGCACCCCAGTATCTCTACTTGCACATTCATCTTTTACATATCTATCACTCCAGTGTTTAATTGCTAAATTGTAATTATTTCGCCACTATGGCCTATTTATTGCCTACCTCCCTAATCTTACCTCATTTGCACACACTGTATATAGACTTTTTCTCTATTGTATTATTAACTGTATGTTTGTTTATTCCATGTGTAACTCTGTGTTGTTGTTTGTGTCGCACTGCTTTGCTTTATCTTGGCCAGGTCGCAGTTGTAAATGAGAACTTGTTCTCAACTAGCCTACCTGGTTAAATAAAGGTGAAATATATATTTTTTAATTTAACTAGGCAAGTCGGTTAAGAACAAATTCTTATTTACAATGACGCCTACCCCGTCCAAACCCTAACCTGGACGACACAGGGCCAATTGTGCACCACCCTATGGGATTCCCAATCACGGCCGGATGTGATACAGCCTGGAATCGAACCAAGGTCTGTAGTGGCGCCTCTAGCACTGAGATGCAGTGCCTTGGACCGCTGCGCCACTTGGGAGCCCCCACTTAAAAATGTCCACTGTGCTCCGTCCACATGTACATTTCAAGTGCTAATTTGTTTTTTATTCCACAGTCTGTGCCTTCCCTTTCATTTCTCTGTGTACATGCTCAGAAGAGGAACAACAGAGAAAATATATACAAACAGAAGTCAGTGGTGTCTGGTTGCTTCTGAGGTGTATTAGCATAAGCCCATCTGATTGGAATGGAAGCCACACCACGTAGGAAGAGGCATGGGAAAGATGTGGGCTGTGCCAGTGGTGGGTGGTTGTCAGAAGATATAAATGGTAGTGCGAGTAAGAACCCTTAAGCCCTGTGCACACTGGCGGCAGTGGAGCACAAATATAATATATGCAATTCAATGGATAGACTTCCACTGACAGAGGGATTACACCGCAGACAAGCCCAGCAGATAGCCTGGAGAGCAGTACTTTCACAGTATTGACCAGTGGCTCTCTCTGTTAGCTCTGTCAGTCACCGGGCAGCTTTGCCAGGCATGTGACATCAGTTATAAATTGTGTGACGAGGCATCCTCATGGTAGATTCTATGCCAGATGTAGCACGGTAGAATGTCAAGTCACGTGACTTAAATGTGTTTTATGAAGTATGACCTTTGTGTGGTTTTGCATTGCAACTCTTCATTTTCACTCATGCTGTAAAAAAAAGATGTCAATACCTTCTCAATATACACAAAATTCCAATCACATATAAGTTTACAGGTATGTTGCTAAATGCTTTTTGTTGCCAGATATTAATCACATTTAGAGAAAAAGACTTACCTGACTTAGCTTTTCCTAACTAATTAATAGGAGTCTTATTGGAACAAACACGTATACAACTGAGCTTCACAGCCAATATACAGAAAATACAACTTGAGATTCACCTTGAAATCCTGACAAATAATTAAGATTTGTCTCATGTTATTAAAGGTCCAAAGCAGCTGTTTTCATCTCAATATCAAATAATTTCTGGGTAACGATTACGTACTTTAATGTGATTACTTTCTATTGAAATGGTCAAAAATAAACAAAAATAGCAATTTATCAAGCAATAATTTACCTAAACCCCATCCCACCAAAACAGGCTGAAATTTCAGGCGGTCTTTCCAAACAGCTCTCACACCAAAAAGAGCATTATCATAAGTTTCACATTATTATTCCAACCTAATAGTGTGCAAATGTATATAAAATACAGGAAATCACGTTTTTGACTGAACTGGGCCTTTAAGCTTTGTCGTTAATTGAGTAGATACTCAGAGGGATCTTAGAAAATATCAATTTGCTGCTAATATTGGACTTCAAGATCAATTATAAACATAAATGGATTCTGTTAGTGTTGGCATCAAATAACCAGGATTAAGATGTCTGTGGCCAGAACATATGTGCTATTTCTTTTGTCAAAAAATAACAAGTAGACGTTTGTAAAACATTGAAGGAAACCATATTTCAACTAAATGACAGGCAACCTTAGAACACGACAATCTTCAATAATAGTTCATTCATACTTACATTAGTGAAAATAAAGTTATTGAAATGAATCCAACAATGTCAAAATATCTTGTGACTTGAAAGGAAATATGGCAGTGCAACATAATACCCTTCGTAAAATTAAGTGTTTTGGCTAAGACGCACATGAGTACTTGTAAATGGTTTAGTAGATGTTAAAAAAACTGCAATAGCTGGAAAAGTGCATTTTTATAAACCATCTCTCTCATAGTGAGTTTTTCAGATTTTCTTATGTTCCCTGGGGAAGTGTCAATCAAAGCAACCTCAAACGTCAAATATGAATGTTCTGCATGAGCTGTGCCTATTAAAAGTCATGCATAATGCATTGAAACTATAGCTGCAAAATTCTGAGAAATAACATATGAAAAATTAGACCGAAGGTCAAAATGGTAACATTGATATAATTTGATGCAGTAATGCTTAACTTCATTTTGAAATGGGAAATATCCGACTGAATATATGCCTGTGTGCATGCATATACTGAATAGAAAAATCAAAGGGTGCAGTAAGCATGATGAATATAGAAGAGATGTATATATGCCTGACTATTTTCCACCCCCTATTTGTGAATGTGACCTTTATTGAACTTGTTTTTCATTTCGTTAAAGAATAGGTCACCATATTCAAAGGGTAGAGACCCAGTTTAAATTATTAATAGCTTTGGTATATTGTAGTTCAGTGCAAACTCCTCATTTCACCTTTTTTGACACTTTTTGGTTTGTCTTTTTAGAAGGTAGCACAGGTGCATACAAAGCTCTTTACTATTTTATTGGTTGGTCATCTTCATCGATGCTCAGTCTCAACTAAAGTATTCACAATTAACATTTTGGATTTGGTTCATGTTAGTCTACATGACATAAGGGGCTGGCATAATAGACACTGTATAATATTAGATGATGTCAAACCTGACAACTGAATCATAATCGTTTTCAAGTTTGCCATGTCACTTTCAATTGCCTTGCACCTCAGTGCACAACTGTGATTGTCTTGGATGGGAAAGTACTGTTTCATCACCTAGACCGAGAGATGGATTGTTCCCAGCGGGGAATGCAGCCCTTTTGCTCTTACCAGCCACAGGGAGAACTAGGCTTTGGTAAAGGGACAAGAATACTACACTGACAAAACCTCACAGATTTTATCCTCACAATTATTCAGACAGTTATTTATTAAATATGTTTTGTTTCTCTCTGTGTACCCCCCCCCACCCCCCCCCCCACCCCCACCCCCCACCCCCACCCCCCAAGACATTAATTCATCTTAGAATAGACAGTCAAATGTTAGATGAGAAAGTTCCCCAGTAACCTAAATGTCAGGCCACCAGTGGTCTAGTTTATTCTGTGTAATATCCTAAAGCATAAAGGAATATAGACTTTAAAATTGAGGTCAAAGTGTCTCCAACTACTCTCAAAGAGGAACTTGGATATATTCTTATCTCAGAGGAGGAGTAGCTTGCACAGCCAAAGTAATGGGGGAAATGATGAAGATGAAAACTACAGCTTATGACCAAAATATACTGTAGAGGTGAGACATTTTCATTAAGATTGGTGTTTTTCATTTTAAAACCACGTGACCACATCCTCTTAAAACAATGGCAGAGCATCTGGAACAGACAGTATTTAGTGTTCCTTCATAAAGTGGACAATATAACAAACATTTATCATAATGTTCTAGGAACGCCATTCTTTCACTTTTGTAATCTTATGTCTGCATTCCTCTTTATCTGAAAAGAAGAATCTGTCCCTGTCTGATGCAATATCTCATAAACAATATGTCATTTATTACGGGTTACATCACACCATAAGAAAACAGGCAACAATGTGCCATCAGCTATAAACTTTAGGGAAAATGTTTATCTTCCAAAGGACATGTTACATTTGAGTTGAGACATAAATGAATGTGGTCCTAATTTAGGAACAAAAGCAGCGTAAACTGCTGCAGGACACATTGTTTCGGTCAGCTCATTAATTGGCTGGCAATTAAGGGAACAAATCCCCCAGGAAGTTTTTTTCTTCAGCAAATGTACAGTATGTATGCGTCATACTGCACTCTTGGATCTATTAGTCACAGTGTTGTGTGTCAAACAAAGAATGGCTCTACCTTGAAGACTGTGTGATAAGTCAGTCATCATTTCAATTCATGCAAGTAAATAGGAGGCGCTTTTGTGGATTAAGCTAGCTAATGTGTGCAGTGTTCCTCCACTGAGAATAAACAAAGCCAGAAAAGCTGAGGTGTATCAGACTATATGATTACTAATACTAGCTCCCTTTGGCGGTGAATTCCTATATCCATGCCAACATGAACAACAGTATCCAATTAACACCCAGAAAGCAAGCACAGGGAACGAGATGGCATTGGCAGGAGTGTATTGAGTGTCCAATGGATCACATTGTTTTTTATTTTTGTCTTTCATTTGGAGCCAATTGGACTTTAATAACAGGGTTTCATTGCAGGGAAATTAAACCCGAAAGCACCAGAGGAGTGGAGTCTGAAAAATGATGAAATTAAATCTGTGAAATTGGTTGACAATTAAAGTAAACAGTGAGCCAAGTCCCATTCAGGCCTTGTTATGAGGAAAGGGCAGTTTGTTATGTGGAATTATTAACTCTGTATTTACTCCTTAAGTGAAAAGTGAAGGTGTGTCAAAACTCAAAATGTGTATGATAAACTTTAAACCTGTGGTTCTCAATCCAACTCTCGAAAAAATAAGAAACAAATACTGCTGCAAGCCAACTCATCATGTTATGCTGCAACACTAAATTAGAACAGTTTTACAATAAGTATGCAATTTCACATACTGTAGTAAATGAGAATATAACAAATGTATTTGAATACAGTTCCACGTTTCACATTCGACTATAACTGCGATCCATTGGAGGTACTGTATTACCCTCAGCACCCTCTCAGTCAATGCCTCAGCATTAGTATGGAAATAGTGAGAGGATTCAAGGATATGACAAGCAGGAACGTCCCTGTAATTAACTCTAATCCGCTTTAGACCTGCTCGCCAATCTGTTCCCCAAGTCTGGTTGGTACATCCAGCATACAAGCTAGTCACAGCAACCTGCACATTTCAACAATGATTTGGGCATGATTCATACAACACAGAAAGCCGAGTACAAATTGTAAACATGGGCAACTTGTTCTCCCTTCGTATCAGTGGTGTGGAGTCTGCAATAACCAGCTCCTAGGCTTAATGAGAACAATAGCAGGATGTTCAAGATTGCACCATATATATACTACCTTGGCAACATTGAGTTTGTAGTTAGCTGTTGTTGATAGAGACACTGGCTGCTGTTATTTCTTCATATTTTTTAACACTGGCACTCTAAAGACTGTTGTTTGTTGCATTTGAAAGTACCCAGGACATAGACTTTCTCAAAGCCATATTTATATTTAATCATAGGGTTCCGTTAGAGGTGAAGGTGTGTATAAATGCTTCTCTCCTAATTACTGACTGTGAAAGCCCCGTAGTTCCTAGATGACACTAGTGTCGTTGACTGTTAGACATAATTAGAATTTAGCAACGGGCAATAAAGAGTGCCTGTAAATCTGCCCAAGTGTCACGCCCTGACCTGAGAGAGCCTTTCTTATGTCTCTATTTAGGTTTGGTCAGGGTGTGATTTGGGTGGGCATTCTATGTCCTTTTTTCTATGCTTTGTATTTCTTTGTTTTGGCCTGGTATGGCTCTCAATCAGGGACAGGTGTACATCGTTGTCGCCGATTGGGAGTCATACTTAGGCAGCCTGTTTTCCTTTGGGGTTTGTGGGTAGTTCATTTCTGTTTAGTGTTTTGCACCTGACAGAACTGTTTGGGTGTCGGTTTCTTGTTTTTTTGTTTAACTTCTTTGGGCTAGGGGGCAGTATTTTCACATCCGGATAAAAAATGTACCCGATTTAATCTGGTTACTACTCCTGCCCAGCAACTAGAATATGCATATAATTACTGGCTTTGGATAGAAAACACCCTAAAGTTTCTAAAACTGTTTAAATAGTGTCTGTGAGTATAAAAGAACTCATTTGGCAGGCAAAAACCTGAGAAGGTTTCATGCAGGAAGTGGCCTGTCTGACAAGGTGTTGTTGTTCTTGCTTCTGTTTATTGAAGAGTCAGGATCTTAGCTGTAACGTGACATTTCCTACGGCTCCAATAGGCTCTCAGAGCCCGGGAAAAACCTGAACGATGACGAGGCAGCCTCAGGCTGAAACACATAATCGCCTTTGCAAGTGGCCCATCAGAGGACAATGGAATTAGGCGCGTGCCCGATTCGACCCAGTGATATATTTTCCTTCGGCTGTTTACCTAATTGCAGATTCCCGGTCGGAATATTATTGCTTTTTTACGAGAACAATGGCTTAAAAATTGATTTTAAAAAGCGGTTGACATGCTTTGAAGTACGGTAATGAAATATTTAGAAATCTTTCGTCACGAAATGCGTCGTGCGCACGACCGTTATTTACCATTGGGATAGTGTCTAGAACGCACGAACAAAACGTCGCTGTTGGAACATAACTATGGATTATTCTGGACCAAACCTACATTTGTTATTGAAGTAGAAGTCCTGGGAGTGCATTCTGACGAAGAACAGGAAGGGTAATCAAACTTTTCTAATAGTAAATGTGATTTTGGTGAAGGCTAAACTTGGTGGGTGTCTAAATAGCTAGCCCTGTGATGCCGGGCTATCTACTCAGAATATTGCAAAATGTGCTTCATCCGAAAAGCTATTTTAAAATCGGACATATCGAGTGCATAGAGGAGTAATATATCTATCATTCTTAAAATAATTGTTATGCTTTTTGTGAATGTTTATCGTGAGTAATTTAGTAAATTGTTTGTAAATTCCCCGGAAGTTGCTAGTTCTGAACGTCACATGCTAATGTAAAAAGCTGTTTTTTGATATAAATATGAACTTGATTGAACAAAACATGCATGTATTGTATAACATAATGTCCTAGGTGTGTCATCTGATGAATATCATCAAAGGTTAGTGCTGCATTTAGCTGTCTTCTGGGTTTTTGTGACATTATATGCTAGCTTGAAAAATGGGTGTCTGATTATTTCTGGCTGGGTACTCTGCTGACATAATCTAATGTTTTGCTTTCGTTGTAAAGCCTTTTTGAAATCGGACAGTGTGGTTAGATTAACGAGAGTCTTGTCTTTAAATAGTTGTAAAATAGTCATATGTTTGAGAAATTTAAGTAATAGCATTTCAAAGGTTTTGAAAATCGCGCCACAGGATTCAACTGGCTGTTACGTAGGTGGGACGAATTCGTCCCGCCTAGCCCAGAGAGGTTAACGAGAGTCTTGTCTTTAAATAGCTGTAAAATAGTCATATGTTTGAGAAATTGAAGTAATAGCATTTCAAAGGTTTTGAAAATCGCGCCACAGGATTCAACTGGCTGTTACGTAGGTGGGACGAATTCGTCCCGCCTAGCCCAGAGAGGTTAAAGTGTTCTATCTTTAATAAATTCATGATGAGCACTAACCACACTGCGCCTTGGTCTACTCTCTTCAACGACAGCCGTTACAGAACTACCCACCAACAGAAGACCAAGCAGCGTGGTTTGGAGCATCGGGGGGAAGGATGGACATGGCAGTTGGAACGTCAACTCTGGGAGGACAAGCGAAGGGAGCTATGGGAACCTGAGAGGCAGCCCCCCCCCAAAAAATGTTGGGGGGCACACGGGTAGTTTGGCAAGGCCAGGGTTGAGCCCTAAGCCAACTCCCCGTGCTTACCAGAGGCGGCGTGGTACTGGTCAGGCCCCGTGCTATGGGGTGATGCGCATGGCGTCGAGACCGAGTATCCACAGGCCGGTGTGCTCGGTGCCAGCGTCCTGCATTTGCCGGGGGGAAGTGGGCACCCAGACAGTACGGGCGGTGCCAGTCCTGTGCTCGAGACCGCCAGTGCGCCTCTACGGTCCAGTGTATCCTGCTCCCCGCACTAGCCCTGAGGTGCGTGTCTTCAGTCTGGCGCCTCCAAAGCCAGCACCACGCACTAGGCTTCCAGTGCGTCAGCCCAGTCTAGTACGTCCTGTTCCCGCTCCTCGCACTAGCCTTGGGGTGCGTGTCTCCAGTCTGGTACCTCCACTACCAGCCCCATGCACCAGGCCTTCAGTGCGTCAGCCCAGTCCAGCTTGTCCTGCTCTTGCTCCTCACACTAGCCCAGTGGTGCGTGTCCCTAGTCTGGCGCTTCCTAAGCCAGCCCCACGCATCAGGCCTTCAGTGCGCAGTCCCCGTCCAGAGCTTCCGGCAACAGTGCCCCGTCCAGAGCGTCCGGCGACAGTGCCCCGTCCAGAGCATCCGGCGACAGTGCCCCATCCAGAGCGTCCGGCGACAGTGCCCCGTCCAGAGCGTCCAGCGACAGTGCCTCGTCCAGAGCGTCCGGTGACAGTGCCCCGTCCAGAGCTTCCGGCGACAGTGCCCCGTAGAGAGACGGCCCACAGTCCGGAACCGAGAGAGACGGCCCACAGTCCGGAGCTCCAGAGCCGCCACCGCGGAGAAATGCCCACCCAGACCCTCCCCTATAGGTTCAGGTTTTGCGGCCGGAGTCCGCACCTTTGGGGGGGGGGGGGGGGGGGGGGTACTGTCATGCCCACAGGGTGTGATTTGGGTGGGCATTCTATGTCCTTTTTTCTATGCTTTGTATTTCTTTGTTTTGGCCTGGTAGGGCTCTCAATCGGGGACAGCTGTACATCGTTGTCGCTGATTTGGAATCATACTTAGGCAGCCTGTTTTCCTTTGGGGTTTGTGGGTAGTTCATTTCTGTTTAGTGTTTTGCACCTGACAGAACTGTTTGGCTGTCGGTTTCTTGTTTTTTTGTTTAAAGTGTTTTATCTTTAATAAATTCATGATGAGCACTAACCACGCTGCGCCTTGGTCTACTCTCTTCAACGACGGCCGTTACACCAAGTGTCATTTGGTTTGAGGAAGCATGGTTGGTGGCACGTTCATTAAAATAAAATAAAACCATTTTTGAATTTCCTTTTTGCATTCTACAGACTAAACATCATCATCATCAGTGCCTGCAGGCCATTGTTTATTTCAAGCACTCTCTTTTGTGCCATCGCTGTAATAAGTATGTGTTTTTAGGTCAGCTACTGTGGTAGTGTCTGTGTACTTTATTTTAGGACAAAGGTGACCACAACCTCTACTTTCACAGGGTGAAGAGTGCAGTGCTTGTTGGCCCACTTGGTCCTCTGAGCCCAAACAAAGTGCATGGCTGTGGAGCCTGAGATGTAGTTCCTGGATGATACATACAGAGTGATGCAGGCATTCATTATAAACAACCTGCTGTATTTATATTCAGAAACAGAACATTATTCACTCATTGTTTACTCTCAAATCTGACATCACATTCATTCACGCATTATGTTCAAAATCAGATATTGACAATTGTTTCAAGAATATTGATATTTCTTTTTTCACACACCCTTAGGCATTTACGTACAGGCCTACAGTTACAGAAAAACAAAGCGAGTGTGCTTCGAAGCGCATGCAATTCACACAGTCAAACATCACTTCATCCTCAGGAAAATCAGATGGATACATATTGACTGAAGGGAAATGTGTCCAGATTGAGTGAAGGAAGTGAAAATGAACCCCCATGCCACATGCTGCATCTGACCAAATTCAATGTGAAGGCTAGCAAACACTTCTCACATTTACTGCATACTCTTCTTTTCCCCAGTTCTCAGAAACAACAATGGAGAAGTACAGCTTACAATTCGCAAAGTGAAATATCCTTTATGCATGTTTAAATGCAAATCAGGATATCAGCCACAATATGGTTTTCAGCCATTTCACAGAGTATAGAAAAGTAGCTATATCCAGCTATATGCAAGTCATCCAACCAGAAGGGATTTGTTTGTTTGGCTGTCTATTTTCAACCAGCATCCTGATGATTCGTTAATCATCAATTTCCACTGTGATTGCACATCCTGTGCGACAATATAGACTTGAGCTCATTTCAATTTTGTCATGGATAATGCCACTTCATTTTCTGCCACGGAATCACAACAAAACATCCATCAAACTACCCTCATAATATCATCCCTGACAGGGCATTTAAAAACAAATGCAGAAAACACAGGATAACTCTCAATGCTTTGGAAGTGCATTTGACTCAATCTCGGTGTCAGTTATTGGATGTTAAATTCACATTCAGCACCAGCTATTCTACAAATGTATCTCCATCATTACCCAAGATTATACTGATTAACACTGACATTTCATTTCGGTTCTGTAGATGACTTGCAATTGCAATGTTTCTGTGTAACTAAACAAATGTGCACAGTACAATAAAGAGCACAAAGAGGATCATTGTGTCACAAAAATCCATATCTTGGGTCTGTGTGCATGTGTGTGTGTGTGTGTGTGTGTGTGTGTGTGTGTCACTAGCTGACAACCGAGTACCATTGGTGCATTTTTGATACAGCAAGCGGGAATTTGGAATAGATTTTGCAACTATCTGGTTCTAGAGACCAGAATGAGAAACCACCCTCAGCCGGATGGGCCATGTTTGGATGAATATGTAGAATCATGGTTTCAATAAACACTGATGCAGCCATGCCTTGCAGACAGATTTGCTGTGCTTCTTGTCTGAGAAAGCCAAGGCCTCTGTGTAAGCATAAATCAATAAGTCTGAACTAAGATCTTTGCCTGGAATAAATCTTGAATGACTTGGAATAATGCCGACACCCTGACAAGAAGGAAGAGCAGTACACTGTCTTAGAAGACACACACAGAGAAATGCCCAATGCCTGGCTTGTTGCTAAAACTAGATAATAAGGAAACTGTAACGTATATGCGAGGAGTCAGGTGAGTTTAATCATGAGTATAAGCAGATAAACAAACCAGGAGACGCGTACTGAACGTGAACAAAAGCAATACTGATGGAAAACTGAGGGCTAAATAAAGGGGAAGTCATCAAGGTAATGATGAAGTCCAGGTGTGCATAACGATGGGGAACAGGTGTGCATAATGATGGTTGCCAGGTGTGCGTAATGTGGGTTGCCAGGACCAGTGGTTAGTAGACCGGCGACGTCGAGCGCCAGAAAGATGGAACGGGAGTAGGCATGACAGAAACTCAGCCTATTGACATAATTAATAATGTACAGTACGACAAGCACATACTCTACTGTATATGGAAGCACATACCAACTGACACAGATGTATGTCATGGTAAATAAGCAACACCATCAATTATTCCCTATGTATATCTACCTAACAGAGCAGGTGTTGTGCCTGATAAGAAAATTAAATATTAGTCAATAACTCACAATTTTGGCTTTTTATTTTTGATTGTATAAAATGTATATTCATAACTGAAGTCTAATATGGACAAAGGCCCAGCGGTTATCATTTGAGGAAACCTACTTTTCTCCCCTCCACAATGTATTAATAGATCACGATAAATTGCTTTGGCTCTCTCCTGATCCCTTAGATATCAATAATAGGCGGTTTAAAGTCAAACCAATAACCTAAAGCAAAAGGAATATAATTGCCTCCATGTTGTCATGTAAAACAGACCCTTGAGTCCAGCTACATAATTCAGCTCAAACAAACAGAGTCCAGTTCTGTACAGTGTAGAGCCAATATAGCTAATCAAGATGTTACTGAAGGACATATACAGTTCTTAATTTGTCTTAGTCTCGTTGCCCATTCGATCTTGAGCTTTAGCTACAATAATTTTCTACTAAGAGAGAAAAAATTAACAACCAATTACCAGCGCCTGTTAAAGGACTAGTTCACTCTTTTACAATTTTATGTTAGATGGTTCCTTACCCTGAAAGTAGTCTATGGACCAGGAGAAACTGTCATCCATGGTTCAGTTATCTTTAAACAGCCATTACAAATTTCAGTTCACTTTAGCCACCGCTAAAAATCTATGGAAGTGATGGGGGTATATGAGCATGTTTAGAAAAATAATGCTCAAATCACCTGAAATCAACTCCATATTTGGTTTGATGTTACTTAATTAAAGTTGATTTGGCCATAAACAAACAACAACATGCTCACAAGCCTCCCATCACTTCCACTGATTATTAGTTAATGCTGGCTAAAGTTAGCTCAAGTTTGTAATGGCTGTATAAAGAAAACTGAACCATGGATTACAGTTACTCCTGCTCCCTCCCTCCGGTCTACTAACCACCGGTCCTGGCAACTCACTATGCACCCATCACTATGCACACCTAATAATTTTCTCCTTGATTACTCCCCCATTATTAAGCCCTCAGTTGTCATTAGTTGGTATTGTTCTCTCTCAAGTTCAGAACACTTCTTATGTTTGTTCTTGTGTATCCTTTCATTATTAAACTCACTTGCTTCCTGGTGCATACTTTATACATAGACTACTTTCAGGGTGAGGAACCATCTAACATCAAGGTGTAAAATAGTGAACTACTCCTTAAACAATAACACCATAGCCTAATAGTGGAAACTACCCTGTGACAACAGGGGTGCCCTGTCAAAATGTGAAATATATGCTGCTTATTTATGGAACATCGATAATATGGACATTATGTCTGCAACTTGGCACTTTGATTAACTCACTTCATTTGGATCATCTCTCTGCGGCTTGCCCTCGACCCCAGATTCAGACTGCACTGCAGGCTGGCTCTTTGTGGCTTTGCCAGTTGTGTACTAAAAAGCTTCCTTTTTACAGTATCACTTTTGCAATGGCATCAGTTATAGCTACATAATGCCCATCAGAAATGTATTGTAGGCATTTTCAAGAAACAAATCTCATAAAAATATGAAACAATTAAATGCAAAAAGTTTTAAGCATTTGTTATTCTTCTTGAACTCATAATGCCTGATGTTGTTGGGCCAGACGATTCACGACAACTGCATTACAATGGCAGTTTCAAGGGTAACTACAATAATAGAGCCAATGAAAGTATGAAGCAAAATGTATCCTTACTCAGAACGTGTAACAGAAAAATGCAGCAGATTCCAAAGTAGAGAACCTAATAGACCTTCAATCTTCTCTTTACAGCGGCAAACCTAATGACTCATTGTCGATACAAGGGAGGATCCTCTGGAGCAAAATAGAGTAATTACTTTGAGACATTCTCATCCTTAAAATAGCTACCTTTGACATGGGTACCCACTTTATTGATCCCCTGGCCTTGCAGACTGAACCACTTCAAAGTCTAGGCCTGGTGAAAAAGCAAGATGTGTCAATATTGTCTCTTATGGAATATTTTTGATTTTTCAATGAGAATTCCTGTCTCCTTGTTAAACTTTATCACGTTTATGCCAGACTAATTATCTTTAACTTTCCTGCATCGACAGGGAGAGAGCCTTTGAATTACTTGCTCAACTCTTGTCAAGCTCGGCCTATCAAGAGACAACAGCATGCATTATTCATCTCTACAAAACTCCCTGTGCCGTGTCAGAAACTACATCAAATGCCATGACTAGTCCTCTGATAGCTACAGTGCCTTCAGAAAGTATTCATACCCATTTACTTTTTCCACATTTTGTTGTGTTACTGCCTGAATTTAAAATTGATTAAATTGGGATTTTGTGTCACTGGCCTACACACAATACCCCATAATCTCAAAGTGGAATTATGTTTGTACACATTTTTACAAATTAATTTAAAATGAAAAGCTGAAAATGTCTTGAGTCAATAAATATTCAACCCCTTTGTTATGGCAAGTCTAAATAAGTCACACAATAAGTTGCATGGACTCACTGTTTGTGCAATAACTGTTTAACATGATTGTTTAATGACTACCTCATCTCTGTACCCCACACATACAATTATCTGTAAGGTCCCTCAGTCAAGCAGTGAATTTCAAACACAGATTCAACCACAAAGACCAGGGAGGTTTTCCAATGCCTCTCAAAGTGGACATATTAGTAGACGGCTTAAAAAAAGCAGACATTGAATATGCCTTTGAGCATGGTGAAGTTATTAATTACACTTTGGATGGTGTGTATTAATCCACCCAGTCACTACAAAGATACAGGTGTCGTTCCTAACACAGTTGCCGCAGAGGAAGGAAACCGCTCAGGGATTTCATGATGAGGCCAATGGTGACTTTAAAACAGTTACACACACATGTGCCAAATAAAACAGCTGTAGACCTTACCGTGAAGTGCTTACTTACAAGCCCTTGACCAACAATGCAGTTCAAGAAATAGAGTTAAGAAAATATTTACTAAATAAACTAAAGTAAAATATGAAATAAAAAGTAACACAGTAAGATAACAATAACGAGGCTACAGTTGAAGTCGGAAGTTTACATAAACTTAGGTTGGTGTCATTAAAACTAGTTTTTCAACCACTCCACACATTTCTTGTTAACAAACTATAGTTTTGGCAAGTCGGTTAGGACATCTACTTTGTGCATGACACAAGTAATTTTTCCAACAATTGTTTACAGACAGGTTATTTAACTTATAATTCACTGTATCACAATTCCAGTGGGTGAGAAGTTTACATACACTAAGTTGACTGTGCCTTTAAACAGCTTGGGAAATTCCGGAAAATGATGTCATGGCTTTAGAAGTTTCTGATAGGCTAATTTACATCATTTGAGTCAATTCAAACTCAGTGTCTCTTTGCTTGACATCATGGGAAAATCAAAAGAAATCAGCCAAGACCTCAGAAAAAGAATTGTAGACCATCACAACTCTGGTTCATCCTTGGGAGCAATTTCCAAACCCTTGAAGGTACCATGTTCATCTGTACAAACAATAGTACACAAGTATAATGGGACCACGCAGCCGTCATACCGCTCAGGAAGGAGACGCGTTCTGTCTCCTAGAGATGAACGTACTTTGGTGCGAAAACTGTAAACCAATCCCAGAACAACAGCAAAGGACCTTGTGAAGATGCTGGAGGAAACTGGTACAAAAGTATCTATAGCCACAGTAAAACAAGTCCTATATCGACATAACCTGAAAGGCAGCTCAGCAAGGAAGAAGCCACTGCTCCAAAACCACCATAAAAAAGCTAGACTACGGTTTGCAGCTGCACATGGGGACAAAGATTGTACTTTTTAGAAAAATGTCCTCTGGTCTGTTGAAACAAAAATATAACTGTTTGGCCATAATGACCATCATTATGTTTGGAGGAAAAAGGGGGACGCTTGCAAGCTGAAGAACACCATCCCAACCGTGAAGCACGGGGGTGGCAGCATCATGTTGTGGGGGTGCTTTGCTGCAGGAGGGACTGGTGCACTTCACAATATAGATGGCATCATGAGGAAGAAAAATGATGTGGATATATTGAAGCAACAGCCCAAGACATCAGTCAGGAAGTTAAAGCTTGGTCGCAAATTAGTCTTCCAAATGGACAATGACACCAAGCATACTTACAAAGTTGTGGCAAAATGGCTTAAGGACAACAAAGTCAAGGTATTGGAGTGGCCATCACAAAGCCCTGACCTCAATCCTATAGAAAATTTGTGGGCAGAACTGAAACAGTGTGTGTGAGCAAGGAGGCCTACTAACTTGACTCAGTTACACCAGCTCTGTCAGGAGGAACGGGCCAAAATTCACCCAACTTATTGTTGGACGCTTGTGGAAGGCTACCTGAAACGTTTGACCCAAGTTTAACCATTTAAAGGCAATGCTACCAAATACTAATTGAGTGTATGTAAACTTCTGACCCACTGGGAATGTGATGAAAGAAATAAAAGCTGAAATAAATCATTCTCTCTACTATTATTCTGACATTTCACATTCTTAAAATAAAGTGGTGATCTTAACTGACCTAAAACAGGGAATTTATACTAGGATTAAATTTCAGGAAATGTGAAAAACTGAGTTTAAATGTATTTGGCTAAGGTGTATGTAAACTTACGACTTCAACTGTATATTCAGGGGTACCGGTACCGAGTCAATGTGCAGGGGTACAGGTTAGTCAAGGTAGTTTGTATATGTAGGTTGGGGTAAAATGACTATGCATAGATAGTCACTGGGGGGGATCAATGTAAATAGTCCGGGTGGCCATTTTATTTATTGTTCACAGTCTTATGGCTTGGGGGTAGAAGCTGTTAAGGAGCCCTTTGGACTTAGACAATACTAACCTAAATTACAGAGTGAAAAGAAGGAAGCCTGTGCAGATTAAAAATATTCATCATGTTTGCAATAAGGACAAGTAGTCTAGTTTGAGAAACAGACGTCTCACAAGTCCTCAACTGGAAGCTTCATTAAATTGTACCCGCAAACACCAGTCTCAACGTCAACAGTGAAGAGGCGACTCCGGGATGCTGTTAACCTAAGTTCCTCTGTCCAGTGTCTGTGTTCTTTTGCCCATCTTAATCTTTTGTTTTTATTGGCCAGTCTGAGATATGGCTTTTTCTTTGCAGCTCTGCATAGAAGGCCAGCATCCCGGAGTCGCCGCTTCACTGTTGACGTTGAAACTGGTGTTTTGTGGGTACTATTTAATGAAGCTGCCAGTTGAGGACTTGTGAGGCGTCTGTTTCTCAAACTAGACACTCTTAATGTACTTGTCCTCTTGCTCAGTTGTGCAAGAGGACAAGTACATTAAGAGTGTGGGCCTTCCACTCCTCTTTCTATTCTGTTTAGAGCCAGTTTGTGCTGTTCTGTGAAGGGAGTAGTACACAGCGTTGTACGAGATCTTCAGTTTCTTGGCAATTTCTCGCATAGAATAGCCTTCATTTCTCAGAACAAGAATAAACTGACAAGTTTCAGAAGAAAGGTCTTTGTTTCTAGCCATTTTGAGCCTGTAATCGAACCCACAAATGCTGATGCTCCAGAAGGACAGTTTTATTGCTTCTTTAATCAGAACAACAGTTTTCAGCTAACATAATTGCAAAAGGGTTTTCTAATGATCAGTTAGCCTTTTAAAATTATAAACTTGGATTAGCTAACACAACGTGCCATTGGAATACAGGAGTGATGGTTGCTGACAATGGGCCTCTGTACGCCTATGTAGATATCCCATTAAAAACCAGCCGTTTCCAGCTACAATAGTCATTTACAACATTAACTATGTCTACACTGTATTTCTGATCAATTTGATGTTATTTTAATGGACACAAAATGTGTTTTTCTTTCAAAAACAAGGACATTTCTAAGTGACCTCAAACTTTTGAACGGTAGATTTGAAAATTCTTTAAAACATTTTGTTTTTCACTTTTTCATTATGGGGTATAGTGTGTGGCTGGGTGAGAAAAAGCCACTGTAAACCCATCTACATAACGACACTATAAGTCTATATCTATTCAGCATTCATCTTAAAAACACAACACTTAAATTATAAATTCGACATACTTTGCTTGTATCAAAAACTGTTTCCCGGCCCCCTCTCTCTTGCTGTTGTTTCATTGGAGATGTGTTGAGGCCTCTAGACATTGATGCTCACATAACGTTCTTATGTGTTTAATGTTGCTTTGCTCCTAACGTTGTGTGTTTGCCATCTTAACCATGCAAATCATTTTTTATTCAATGAAGATGGTCTTGTATAATTAACAGGCATATATTCTGTGGAACTGAATGTATTATGACGACTTGGCCAGTAGAGCCTGGGTCTTTTACATTAGAAGGTGCAAGCTTTTCCCAAGTCATCTGACTGTCAGCTCAGCTGTTGTTACCATGGCACCCCTGGCTGGTAAAGGAGGAACCACAAACTGCTGCAGCCAGCAAATGCAAGAATAGAATAAGAATAGAGAAGAATGGTTGTGTTCTTTGCATAATTTGGAGACCATTTTGTGAAGACTCTCAAGAGTACAATATGCAAAGTCCAGTTAAGTGAATTCACCTCAATAGGTGAATTTGAAATACATTGACATGCCATATCTTTGAGCCAGAACTGTTCAAATTATGTACATTACACAGTTTTTGTTATCTAACTTTGCCACATCATTTGGATAATTGTGTCAAGATAGAGAGTATATAGTAGATAATTAAGTTCCGAGAAGGGCAGGATATGAATTGAAACAAGCTATCGTAGAGATACCTTGCACATTAAAGTAAATGGAACTTAAAAAGAATAGACCAAAATAATAACTGGCTTATTTCATTAAAAATAATGCATTAACAATTATTTATTTCTGTCAAGTATTTTTGATAAATGTTTTTCCTTTAGCTAAGATTCATTAAGGGAATACCATTCAATTCAGCTGTAAAAGCTTAGAATCAATCACAAAGGCTTTTGGGACATGAGGACAACATAAAAAAAACACACACAAAAAAAACTGAGCTATCTCAGAACCCAAAGTCTTTGAGAATACTGCTGAAACGAGAGATTCTCCAAGCCCACTTTCATCATCACATGTGTCTTTGATAGACATGGTGCTGGTTCCAAAGAGTTAGGGAGCTTTTCACCAGAGTTTGAGGCAGCTTGTGGAAACCATTTATTGTGTGGAAAGTATTGGCAGCTTTTTCCCCCCTCGAGGACTCAACAAACTTCTCTTTAATGAAGGGGAAATATCAAACACCATTCCCAGCGGTACTCATTGCCTGTAGAGGCTTACACTTGTTGTTTCACAGCAGTAGAATTACAGTTTAGCTTTTTAGTCTCGCCACCAGTTAGCAGTGTGCATTGCACAGCATAGAGTGTAACAAGTCTGTGGGGTCTAATTGAAGTCCGAACAACAGATTGTCTTTGATCATCCTTCCAGATGGAGTGAAGTACGGAGCGATCTCAATGTCAGTCGCTGGAGCCAAAACCTTTGTCTAATCAAAAAGTCTACCTAATGACACTTCTCACAATGGAGGAAAACAAAGCGATGGCTTTCTGGCATAAGAACATACATACCAATTGTGCTCCCTTGACTCAGACAAATAGTGACATAACTAAGAACATTACTTTCAAGTTTTAATGTCACATGGACAAGTACAGTGAAATGCCTTTCTTGCGAACCCCAAAACGCAATAATCAATAACAATGTAATACTAGAAAAAAAAACACGAGAAATAAGAAGAAATGTGAAGAACACAATAAGTAAGTAAATAAGCATACAGGGTCAGTTCCAATCAGTGGCGGTTCTAGACCATTTCAACTGGGGGGGCCAAGCTGGGGCCAGTTGTACTGTTAGAGGGGCCAGTTACATTAGACGTTATTGTTGTCATATCGTTTTCTTCACTGCAGTGCAGGCATTAGCAGGCAAAAGACCATGTTCATAATCATTCAACAATTTATTTGCATTTTCTGTCTAATAACGGATGTAAAAAAAGACCGATAGCAAAATAGAGACAGTGCAAAAGTAAAAGGTCAATAAGGATACAAGGTTAACTCAGATAGTCTGTGTAGCTATTTTGTTAGCTATTTATCAGTCTTACTGCTTGGGGATAGAAGCTGTTCAGGAGCCTGTTGGTGTCAGACTTGATGCACCGGTACCGCTTGCCGTGCGGAAGCATAGAGAATAGTCTATGGCTTGGTGGTTAGAGTCTTTAAGGAAATCGTTAAAGACTTGTGGCCCCCCTAAATGTGGAATATGAAATAATTGTCCTGGATGGCAGGGAGCACGGCCCCCGTGATGTACTGGGCTGTCTGCACCACCCTCTGTAGTGCCGTGCAATCGAGGGCGGTGCTATTGCCATATCAGGCAGTGTTGCAGACAAATACTATCAAAGGTACAGCTGTAGAACTTATTGAGAATTTGAGGGCCTAAGCCAAACTTTTCCAACCTCCTGAGGAGGAACAGGCGCTGTTGCACCTTCTTCATGACTGCGGGCACGTTTGGACCATTTTAAGTCTAGTGATTTGGACACCGAGGAATTGAAGCTCTCAACCTGCTCCACGATGTAGTCCACGATCAGCTAATTGGTCTTACTGACATTGAGGGAGAGGTTGTTGTTCTGGCACCACACTGCCAGGTCACTGACCTCCTCCCTATAGGCTGACTCATCATCTCCAGTGATCAGGCCTACCACCGTTGTGTCATCTGCAAACTTGATGATGGTGTTGGAGTCTTGCGTGGCCAATCAGTCCTAGGTGAACAGGCAGCACAGGGGGGACTGACTAAGCACACAGCCCTGTAGGGCCCCTGAGTTGCGAGTCAGTGTGGTGGAGGTGATGTTGCCTACCCTCACCATCTGGGGTAGGCCCGTCAGGAAGTCTAGGATCCAGTTGCAGAGGGAGGTGTTCAGACCCTAAATCCTAAGCTTGGTAATGAGCTTGGAGTGGACAATGGTGTTGAACGCTGAGCTGTAGTCAATGAACAGCATTCTCACATAGGTATTCCTCTTATCCAGGTGGGTGAGGGCAGTGTGGAGAGCAATTGAGATTGCGTCATCTATGGATCTGTTGGGGCAGGATGCAAATTGGAGTGGGTCTAGTGTGTTTGTGATGGTGGAGTTAATGTGTGCCATAACCAGCCTCTCAAAGCACTTCATGATTACAGAAGTGAGTGCTACAGGGCAGTAGTCATTGTAGCATGAAGCCTTAGAGTTCTTGGGCACGGGAATGATGGCGATCATCTTTAAACATGTGGGGATTACAGTCTGGGACAAGGAGAGGTTGAAAATGACCGTGAATATTCCCGCCAGCTGTTCTGCGCATGCTCTGAGATCACACCCTGGAGTATCGTCGGCCCCTCGGCCTTGCGGCTGTTGACCTGATTAAAAACCTTTCACACATCGGCCTCTGAGAGCGAGATCACCCAATCCTCTGGGTCGGTGACGGCCCTCACACCCAGCACGATGTTGTCGTTGTCAAAGCATGCATAACATGCACCGTGTTCGTCTGGTAGAGAGGCATCGTTGGGCAGATCACAGTAGGGTCTTCGTTTGTAACCAGTATTAGCTTTAGCCCCTGCCACATGCGGCAGGCATCGGAGCCTGTGTAATATGATTTCACCGTATTCCTATATTGTCCTTTTGTTCGTTATACCTCAGATTTACATCACTCTATATCATCCATAGGTTCATATCCATACGCATTAATGAATGACTTGCCTTATAAATAATGCAGCAATATGGTTAATGCCCTGAATGTAAATAATGTTCACAACTTTATAACTCTCATGTGCGACACAAAGGCAAGCTCATTTGACTTACCAGTTGTCATTGACTATCACCAACGGTGTTCTGTTAAGCTGTGATTTAAAGGCACAATCTGTAAGATTCCCCACTGTTCAATGGCAACTTAATGATATATATACCAGCAGGACCAACCTGTTGAAATAACAGATTGTGCCTTTAGGAGGGATATCTGGATTCCTCAGTAAAGGCTTCAGGGTGATTCCCTTGAGTGAGAGACTCTGGTTTGATTCTCATCCAGCTCATTCCTGGCATTTCTGAGTGTTTGGCAGCCCCTTCATTTCTCTTGACAATCGATTACCTCTTAAACTTCAAAGTTCAATGTAATTAGTAATTATTCTTAACGTTTGAGCTGAGAATAATAGTTCATCTTAATCCTAATGGAAGAATGTGCCATCTCAGACAACCTTTCCTGAGTGAATGCATGCAGCATTCTCTCTAATGTAGGATAAAAGGAAACAGTCATTTGTCTACTCAACTTGTTTTGCTAAAAAAAAGTCAAACACTTTTTTTTATGTTCGATTCCCCCAAACCACCCTATCCAGATAGTCCCTCGTCAAATAGATGTTGTATTGAACACTCATCAGAGCTGTCTAAATGAAAGAGTTGCTTTGAGGGCATCAATTACATGATACACCTACAGTGGCCTCTAGATTTCTATACTCCTAGTGCCACGAGGTAACAATTCGATGTCAACTATCTTCAAAGCTATGAACTCTGCATGGCTGGAATGGAAAGGCCTAGCTAATTAGCCAACTTCCATTGAAAAGATGAAAAGACAGTCAGTGTAAATTCTGTTTATCCTGTCATTTTAAACCCCCTCTTCTCACTATATGATTGGCAGCGATAAACAAATTCATTTGAAAATATATGGTGCTGGATGCTGCAGTATGGTGCTGGATGCTGTGGAGCAGATATATGTATTTTATGGGATGAAAAAGTTTTCAAAGATTTCATAAACAGTAAGATCATGCATTAGATTGTTAGCAAGTGAACTTCAAAGCCAAACCGAATGCCTTTTTTTGTAAGTTCCTGTGGCAATTAGACAAAACAAGAAACATCCCTGAGCAAATCATGTTTATGCCACTCTGTATATAAACACTTTCAGAATATCTTATTAAACACCAGTTGATTATTTTCCCGAGGATAAAACGGGTTTGAAATTGAATTTCTCTGCATGTTTTATTTTTTTTAACGGCAAATATACATCAAGATTATGAAGTCATTTGCAGTTACATTTGCAAAGATGAAAAGGGGGTATCAAAATATCCTTGGCAGAGGCAATGCAAAAGACAGATTAAGCTTAATTAAATGCTCCATTTGGTTAAACATCGGGTGAATAAAGTAGCGATGTGCAACTTGTTTTTTTACTTATTCATATTGAGCCATATGCAGTTTGTGATGACAAACTGGTACTGCATATCTTATGGTGTTGGCACATTCTGACACATTCTGATTCTGAAGAACAATCGGTCATTCCATGTTTAAATTCAAATTTGATTCAAGTGAAGTGCTGTACCTCAGAAATGCAAATCTTTAAAAAATCACAGCTAAACAAGACCAAAGTGTCATTTAAAACAGGTCACATGTATAATTCAAAGCTCTTGTGTAACAGCAAGAAGAGTCGTTTTCCCCCTTCATTTGTAGACCTCCTGCTGCTTTCCATTCTGAGAGAAATGTTAGATGTCTTTCCAAAAAGTCTTGTCTCCTGCTGCTAGCCTGAGAAATATCACCAATGGTGAGTCAACAGGAATGACCAGCAGAGCACCGTGGGAGCTCTATGGTTCTCCAGACAGCCAGTCAGAACAGTTTAGCAACCAACACCCCTCCATAAACACAAGGGAGGCTGTTACAACATACACCTCTCTATACTGATTCGGGCTATATAGTGGAACTTACTGTACTGTTGTGTCAAACTCTGCCTTCAGCATCCTTAGAGAGATGAATGACTACATGTAGTCCAAAATATTCCCTAGTTTACACTGTGAGTTCCAAAGTAATCCAGGAGGGCATCCAGCTATAACCAGAGATGCAAAGTGAGGGAATTTGTCTTCAAAGGTTTGGATTTGATATGCAGGGATCATTTATAGCAATTAAGACTTGGCATGAAGGTATGAAGGGGATGAACATTTGTACGCTTCAGTGATTTGTCAATAATATTCTTTGGGGAAAAAACAAGTTCCCTTAACTTCACTAGAGTAGGGGGCAGCATTCGGAATTTTGGATGAAAAGCGTGCCCAAATTAAACTGCCTGCTACTCAGGCCCAGAAGCTAGGATATGCATATAATTGGTAGAAAACACTCTAAAGCTTTCAAAACTGTTAAAATAATGTCTGTGAGTATAACAGAACTGATATGGCAGGTGAAAACCTGAGGAAAATCCATCCAGGAAGTACTATTATTTTGAAAGGCTGTTTTTCCATTGAAAGCCTATCCACCATACAAAGACTTAGGACCCAGTTCACGATCTCTATGGCTTCTTCTACATGTTTCTTCTACATGTTTCTTGTTTCTCCTTTTCTATTGACGAAGCTTTTGTCCGGTTGAAATATTATTGATTATTTATGACAAAAACAACCTGAGGATTGATTTTAAACATCGTTTGACATGTTTCTACGAACTTTTATTGTACTTTTGTGACTTTTCGTCTGGATGTTGAGAACGCGCTTTGTGCCTTTGGATTACTGAACTAAACGCACCAACAAAACGGAGGTTTTTGGACGTAAAGAGGGACATTATCGAACAAAACGAACATTTATTGGTGATCATGGAGTCCTGGGAGTGCCACCAGATGAAGATCATCAAAGGTAAGTGATTAATTTAATCACTATTTCTGACTTTTGTGAGTCCTCTCCTTGGCTGGAAAATGTCTGTATGGTGTTTTGTGGCTAGGCGCTGTCCTAACATAATCGCATTGGTGTGCTTTCGCCGTAAAGCCTTTTTGAAATCTAACACAGCGGCTGGATTAACAAGAAGTTTATCTTTAATCTTATGTATAACACTTGTATCTTTCATCAATGTTTATGATGAGTATTTCTGTAATTTGATTTGGCTCTCTGCAATATCACCGGATGTTATTTGAAACAATGCATTACTGAACGTGGAGTTCCAGGTCTCCGGCAGCCTCTGGAACTGCCGGTCTGCAGCCAACAAGGCTGAGTTCATCTCAGCCTATGCTACCCTCCAGTCCCTAGACTTCCTGGCGCTGACGGAAACATGGATTACCACAGATAACACTGCTACTCCTACTGCTCTCTCTTCGTCTGCCCACGTGTTCTCGCATACCCCTAGAGCATCGAGCCAGCGGGGTGGTGGCACTGGAATCCTCATCTCTCCCAAGTGGACATTCTCTCTTTCTCCCCTGACCCATCTGTCTATCTCCTCATTTGAATTCCATGCTGTCACAGTTACCAGCCCTTTCAAGCTTAACATCCTTATCATTTATCGCCCTCCAGGTTCCCTTGGAGAGTTCATCAATGAGCTTGACGCCTTGATAAGTTCCTTTCCTGAGGATGGCTCACCTCTCACAGTTCTGGGTGACTTTAACCTCCCCACGTCTACCTTTGACTCATTCCTCTCTGCCTCCTTCTTTCCACTCCTCTCCTCTTTTGACCTCACCCTCTCACCTTCCCCCCTACTCACAAGGCAGGCAATACGCTTGACCTCATCTTTACTAGATGCTGTTCTTCCACTAATCTCATTGCAACTCCCCTCCAAATCTCCGACCACTACCTTGTATCCTTTTCCCTCTTGCTCTCATCCAACACTTCTCACTCTGCCCCTACTCGGATGGTATTGCGCCGTCCCAACCGTCGCTCTCTCTCTCCCGCTACTCTCTCCTCTTCCATCCTATCATCTCTTCCCTCTGCTCAAACCTTCTCCAACCTATCTCCTGATTCTGCCTCCTCAATCCTCCTCTCCTCCCTTTCTGCATCCTTTGATTTTCTCTGTCCCCTAACCTCCAGGCCGGCTCGGTCCTCCCCTCCTGCTCCGTGGCTCGACGACTCACTACGAGCTCACAGAACAGGGCTCCGGGCAGCCGAGCGGAAATGGAGGAAAACTTGCCTCCCTGCGGACCTGGCATCCTTTCACTCCCTCCTCTCTACATTCTCCTCTTCTGTCTCTGCTGCTAAAGCCACTTTCTACCACTCTAAATTCCAAGCATCTGCCTCTAACCCTAGGAAGCTCTTTGCTACCTTCTCCTCCCTCCTGAATCCTCCTCCCCCTCCCCCCCCCTCCTCCCTCTCTGCGGATGACTTCGTCAACCATTTTGAAAAGAAGGTTGACGATATCCGATCCTCGTTTGCTAAGTCAAACGACACCGCTGGTCCTGCTCATACTGCCCTACCCTGTGCTTTGACCTCTTTCTCCCCTCTCTCTCCAGATGAAATCTCGCGTCTTGTGACGGCCGGCCGCCCAACAACCTGCCCACTTGACCCTATCCCCTCCTCTCTTCTCCAGACCATTTCCGGAGACCTTCTCCCCTTCCTCACCTCGCTCATCAACTCATCCTTGACCGCTGGCTACGTCCCTTCCGTCTTCAAGAGAGCGAGAGTTGCACCCCTTCTGAAAAAACCTACACTCGATCCCTCCGATGTCAACAACTACAGACCAGTATCCCTTCTTTCTTTTCTCTCCAAAACTCTTGAGCGTGCCGTCCTTGGCCAGCTCTCCTGCTATCTCTCTCAGAATGACCTTCTTGATCCTAATCAGTCAGGTTTCAAGACTGGGCATTCAACTGAGACTGCTCTTCTCTGTGTCACGGAGGCTCTCCGCACTGCTAAAGCTAACTCTCTCTCCTCTGCTCTCATCCTTCTAGACCTATCTGCTGCCTTTGATACTGTGAACCATCAGATCCTCCTCTCCACCCTCTCCGAGTTGGGCATCTCCGGCGCGGCCCACGCTTGGATTGCGTCCTACCTGACAGGTCGCTCCTACCAGGTGGCGTGGCGAGAATCTGTCTCCGCACCATGCGCTCTCACCACTGGTGTCCCCCAGGGCTCTGTTCTAGGCCCTCTCCTATTCTCGCTATACACCAAGTCACTTGGCTCTGTCATATCCTCACATGGTCTCTACTATCATTGCTATGCAGACGACACACAATTAATCTTCTCCTTTCCCCCTTCTGATAACCAGGCGGCGAATCGCATCTCTGCATGTCTGTCAGACATATCAGTGTGGATGACGGATCACCAGCTCAAGCTGAACCTCGGCAAGACGGAGCTGCTCTTCCTCCCGGGGAAGGACTGCCCGTTCCATGATCTCGCCATCACGGTTGACAACTCCCTTGTGTCCTCCTCCCAGAGTGCTAAGAACCTTGGCGTGATCCTGGACAACACCCTGTCGTTCTCCACTAACATCAAGGCGGTGACCCGATCCTGTAGGTTCATGCTCTACAACATTCGCAGAGTACGACCCTGCCTCACTCAGGAAGCGGCGCAGGTCCTAATCCAGGCACTTGTCATCTCCCGTCTGGATTACTGCAACTCGCTGTTGGCTGTGCTCCCTGCCTGTGCCATTAAACCCCCACAACTCATCCAGAACGCCGCAGCCCGTCTGGTGTTCAACCTTCCCAAATTCTCTCACATCACCCCGCTCCTCCGCTCTCTCCACTGGCTTCCAGTTGAAGCTCGCATCCGCTACAAGACCATGGTGATTGCCTACGGAGCTGTGAAGGGAACGGCACCTCCATACCTTCAGGCTCTGATCAGGCCCTACACCCAAACAAGGGCACTGCGTTCATCCACCTCTGGCCTGCTGGCCCCCCTACCTCTGAGGAAGCACAGTTCCCGCTCAGCCCAGTCAAAACTGTTCGCTGCTCTGGCACCCCAATGGTGGAACAAGCTCCCTCACGACGCCAGGACAGCGGAGTCAATCACCACCTTCCGGAGACACCTGAAACCCCACCTCTTTAAGGAATACCTAGGATAGGATAAAGTAATCCTTCTAACCCCCCCCCCCCCTTAAAAGATTTAGATGCACTATTGTAAAGTGGTTGTTCCACTGGATATCATAAGGTGAATGCACCAATTTGTAAGTTGCTCTGGATAAGAGCGTCTGCTAAATGACTTAAATGTAAATGTAAATGAACATAACGCGCCAATTTAAACTGAGGTTTTTGGACATAAAGAGGGACTTTATTGAACAAAATTAACATTTATTGTGTAACATGGAGTCCTGGGAGTGCCACCAGATGAAGATCATCAAAGGTTAGTGATTCATTTAATTGCTATTTCTGACTTTTGTGAGTCCTCTCCTTGGCTGGAAAATGTCTGTATGGTTTCTTGTGGCTAGGCGCTGTCCTAACATAATCGCATGGTGTGCTTTCGCCGTAAAGCCTTTTTGAAATCGGACACTGTGGTTGGATTAACAAGAAGTGTATCTTTAAAATGGTGTATAATACTTGTATGTTTGAGGAATTATGGGATTTCTGTTATTTGAATTTGGCGCCCTGCAATTTCACTGGCTGTTGTTGAGGTGGGACGCTAGCGTCCCAATGATACCAGAGAGGTTAACCATCATCAGTGAATTTTAAACAGGAATATTTTCAACTGTACACTTACAAATCAGTCAGGGTTAGAATAAATATATTTGTTCCAATATTTTAGTGCTTGCCCTGAGAGGTCCATTCTATATCATGTTCAAATGACGTCATGGGCTAATTTGTAGTTAGAAAGTGCAGATAATAAATGTACTTGGTCTGTTTTTGTGAATAAATCATCAACACCTCCCATGTTTTCCTTGTAGTGGGATCCAAATAATTTCCCCTGTCTGACAGGTAACGAAGCAAGATGCCCCAGAACCAACCCTTGCACCATCTGTCTCACCACACGCTCCATTCCGGCAGTAACTTCTCATTTACACTGTCCACCAGCCTGCGATCCAGCCCTGCAACCCCAGAAACCAGTTACACACCTGTCCCTTGACAAGTTAATTAAATGAAAGGAATAATTGGTCCATGGCAAAGGATCCTAATAGCTCTGTCAAACTGTCATGCAATTAAAAGAGAAACTTCTAATGGAGACTGTATGGAAGTCCATGTGGCGTATAGGTACTTTATACAGTAAGAACATATATGGGGTTTCAGATACTACCTGAATTAATGGAGAAACTGCCCTCCGTCTATCTCCTCCCTCTCTCCAAGATGGAATTCAATTGATCTGCTGATGAGGAGAGCCAACCCTTGAGTACTCCCGGACGGGTATAATTGTGAACATTTATGCTAGAAAGAGAAATGTTGAATTGAAAAGTGAAGTTTGGACACCCGTCTGAAGCCTTTTGCCTGATTTCAAGACTTCATAGTGTAGAGAGAGCTACTTAAGCACATACTGTTGTATATTGGCAACCTAATGCCTGAACCGGCATCATTATTCAATTGCATGCCTCATTGTACCCTCCCACATCCTTCAGGAGGGCCTGCACCTATATGTTTGCAGACAAGTCTCTCAGTGTCTCTGTGCCAATTGGTGTAGCTGAACCATCAAAACTATGAACTGTAAGTGTTATTGATAACACAACGAAAGACAAACATACATCAAGAGATTTCTGGATAAGAGCATCTGATAAGAGGATCTGCTAAATGTGTAAAATGTCAATTTCAAGTTAATTTAACTGTCAGTGTAGTTATGAATGCTTGGCCAGTCAACCATAATTTGTGTTTGCTTATAAAATTGGATAAGTGGATAATGGCCTAAAAGTCTATTCAACAAGCTAGGGGGTGTGTGTTGGTAGATATAGTTTAACTTCATCCATTTCTTCTTCCAAGAAGTGAATGCAGCATCCTGATGCAGTGAACTGATTATTGAGACAACTGTGTTGTTCTAATGCAGTCACGTGATCTTACGCTTTATTTCATGTCATACAGATGTGAGCACTGTGAATCAATGCTCCAAAGTTAGTGTTTTTCTGCAGTGTCAAAGTAAGATGAGGTGACTAGAAAATACATACTGTTTCCTGGAAATGTACTTTTGTTTTTACTGTTTTCACATCACAAGTTTCACATTTTGTTAAGCAAAGGTAATCCATTAATAAATAATTGCCAAGTGTCAGGATCTGCATAAAATGCTCGGTTGGAAACTTTGTTAGTCCTTCTCTGAAGACCGAATCCTAACTTGACAAGCATCAATTTCTCATGTGTCATCCAACTCTGAACTCAAATGACTTCATACAACATCACTTTACATTCAGGCCCAAGCCACTTCCTGAATTTAACCAGTAAAAGAGAGGCTCCTTAATCTCCAGGATACAGGCTTTTAGCATAAAAGCAAATTAACTCATTGCTGATGGAGCCAGGTAGCTACATCTATAAACAATTCCTGTGGGAATACATTTCCACCACAATCCATGATAAAGTGTATTGAAATCCCTAGTGCTGCCTGAAAGAAAGGAAACACATTAGAAAGTTAACTTCAAACAGTTCCTCTAAAGCAGTAGAAGTTTGTTCGCAAACCAGATGATTAAAGAGGTGATCTCATTTCCATAATTGAATTTGAAGGAATTTATAGTCCCTCTAAAATGATTCTTTTTATTTTTTTAGCTTAATTGGCTACTATTTACATACAAGCCACCAGCTGTCTCCACAAAGGTAAATTAACCCGCAAGGCATTATGCCTGGCCCTTTCAGCAACAGCAGTAACAAGTGCAAAGGGATTGTAGGATTGCATCTAAATATGTGTCAGCAGCACAGTGTTTAGGGAATAATATTAAAATGTGGTCTGAATTCCAAACGAAGTGGACGATCAACAAGTAATGAGCAGAAAACAAAATGGGCCAGCTTTTCACATTTTTCTCCATCAACGGACAAACAATTGGGATTAAAGAAGGTTTCTTCTTTATTAACGTAATTTCAGCATGGCCAGAAATGTGTTCAACAAAGTATACTCAGTCATCTTTCCTAAAGAAAATGACAGGTTGCCTAAAGGATACCAAATAAGCAGATTTAATTAATACATTAACATGAACTATCTATTTCATTGGTGCCATAAATACATGCAAATCAAGTCATAATTAGGTTTAAAAATTCGATTTCATGGGATAATCAGACTTCTAAAAACTCAATTTTAGATTTTAATCAGATTTCAACAAGGATATTAACTCAGTGGTAATTTGAAGGGCATTTATTCATGTAGAGTATATTCAGCCTAAGCCTGAGAGCAGTTGATTAATTAAATAAAATGAAACGGTTGAGAGTTTTTATTCAGTATAAATGTTAAAACACTGTTAGGCACTATGCTAAAAGAATGATGTTTTGTTTCAACAATTTAGTATGAAAAACCCCAATTGAAAGGTACGGTCAAATGTCTACTTGAAAAATCAATTTGAAAATAATGACTTTAAGAGGTTATCTTTTGTTGTGACCCATACAATACATGTCTCATGCTTTTGTAACTTGTAAAGGCTGTATAATTCTGAAAAGCAGTTGGTAGATATTATACTTGGGGATGGCTGAACACAAATGCTGGCATCAGAAGTCGTGTCGTGTATCTGTTGAATAGTAGGACTATCTTCACATCAGGGTTTGTAAAGATAGCAAAATGCCCATTTATAAACTGGGAGCTTTGAGCTCTGAATGCTGATTGGCTGACAGCTGTGGTACAGTTGAAGTCGGATGTTTACATACACCTTAGCCAAATACACTTCAACTCAGTTTTTCGCAATTCCTGACATTTAATCCTCGTAAAAATCCCCTGTCTTAGGTCAGTTAGGATCACCACTTTATTTTAAGAATGTGAAATGTCAGAATAATAGTAGAGAGAATGATTTATTTCAGCTTTTATTTATTTTATCACATTCCCAGTGGGTCAGAAGTTTACATACACTCAATTAGTATTTGGTAGCATTGCCTTTAAATTGTTTAACTTGGGTCAAACGTTACGGATAGCCTTCCACAAGCTTCCCATAACAAGATGGGTGAATTTTCGCCCATTCCTCCTGACAAAGCTGGTGTAACTGAGTCAGGTTTGTAGGCCTCTTTGCTCGCACATACTTTTTCAGTTCTGCCCACACATTTTCTATAGGATTGAGATCAGGGCTGTGTGATGGCCACTCCAATACCTTGACTTTGTTGTCCTTAAGCCATTTTGCCACAACTTTGGAAGTATGCTTGGGGTCAATGTCCATTTGAAAGACCCATTTGCAACCAAGCTTTAACTTCCTGAATGACATCTTGAGATGTTGCTTCAATATATCCACATCATTTTCCTCCCTCATGATGCCATCTATTTTGTGAAGTGCACCAGTCCCTCCAGCAGCAAGACAGAACGTGTCTCCTTCCTGAGCGGTGTGATGGCTGCATGGTCCCATGGTGTTTATACTTGCGTACTATTGTTTCTACAGATGAACGTGGTACCTTCAGGCATTTGGAAATTGCTCCCAAGGATGAACCAGACTTGTGGAGGTATACAATTTGTTTTCTGAGGTCTTGGCTGATTTCTTTTGATTTTCCCATGATGTCAAGCAAAGAGGCACTGAGTTTGAAGGTAGGCCTTGAAATACATCCACAGGTACACCTCCACTTGGCTCAAATGATGTCAATTAGCCTATCAGAAGCTTCTAAAGCCATGACATCATTTCCTGGAATTTTCCAAGCTGTTTAAAGGCACAGTCAACTTAGTGTATGTAAACTTCTGACCCACTGGAATTGTGATACAGTGAATTATAAGTGAAATCATCTGTCTGTAAACAATTGTTGGAAAAATTACTTGTGTCATGCACAAAGTAGATGTCCTAACAGACTTGCCAAAACTATAGTTTGTTAACAAGAAATTTGTGGAGTGGTTGAAAAACGAGTTTTAATGAGTCCGACATAAGCGTATGTAAACCTCCGACTTCAACTGTATATCAGACCGTATACCCCGGGTATGACAAAACATGTATTTTTACTGCTCTAATTACATTGGTAACCAGTTCATAATAGCAATAAGGCACCTCGGGGGTTTGTGGTATATGGCCAATATACCACGGCTAAGGGTTGTGTCCAGACACACCGCGATGCATCGTGCATAATTTTATAAATGTTTTTATTTAACTAGGCAATTCAGTTAAGAACAAATTCTTATTTACAATGACGGCCTATCAAAAGGCCTCCTGCGGGGACAGGGGCTGGGATTAAAAATAAAAAATATAGGACAAAACATCACGACAAGAGACACCACAACACTACATAGAGACCTAAGACAACAACATAGCAAGGCAGCAACAACATGACAACACAGCATGGTAGCAACACAACATAACAACGTGGTAGCAACACAACATGGTAGCAGCACAAAACATTGTACCAACATTATTGGGCACAGACAACAGCACAAAGGGCAAGAAGGTAGAGACAACATTACATCACACAAAGCAGCCACAACTGTCAGGAAGAGTGTCCATGATTGAGTCTTTGAATGAAGAGATTGAGATAAAACTGTCCAGCTTTTATCAAGAACAGCTCTTAGCCATGGTATACTGGCCATATACCACACCCCCTCATGCCTTATTTATGATTTTTAAATCATTCCCCATTAATGCCTTATAGTTGGTATACTAAACCCATCGCTATGAGCAGCAGGTAAAGCGGTCTATCAGGGCTCTGGTAAAACTCCAGGCACTTCACAACCACCTGTATTGTGGATTTACACTACATTACAGAAACTGGTGAAACACAACATGTCCCTGAAGCTGGAAATTGAGGACTTTTCAAAGACAAGAATGGAAAAGCAAATGACTACACAAGGTAGCCTAAACTACACGGAGACTATGAGGAAGATCTGGATCTTCTTACCAAGGCAATGCACCAATATTGGAACATGGAATGCCAAAACAATGTATTTATTTATGATTGTGTTAGGCCTTTAACCTTTCGCCTCTAAACATGTCTAGTTTACTTCAGAAGTTCCTTGCACACTTTCCTGCTGGAGCAGGTGAAACCTTCACACGTGTTGTGGTTAATCGTACTACAATGACCTCTGTGTCAGCAGCAATAACAAATCGAACTTGAGGTTACAACGGAGGTGGAAAGAAATCTGGACAGCATATCAGCTCACACAGTGTACTACGTAATCTATTATGTCCCCTCCTACCTACACACAATGCTTGATGGTAAAGGTGACTGGCTCCAAACTAATCTATGGTGGAACTTGTATAGTCAGTGCTAGTCTCATTTATGGCAGTGAGGTTGAATAGAAATGCCTTGCTCATTCAGTCTGTTCTAAGGCATTTAACTGGACATTTGTGTCTTTGGTCATCAATGATTTGTGAAAAGTCAAGGCATTTGAAAAACATAGTTCAAGGTTGAGTTCAGTGGTCGATACCATGAAGACAATGTTTAAAACGAAGTTGATTTGTCGTGCACGTACCTAATCATTTTGTGCAGGCTCTGATGTCTACATTACTATTCATTCTATGTGCTGTGTAACACAAGTCATGTGGAACCCAATGCGCCAACAATGAACCCTTTACAATCTAGCTGCTGATCACATATAACTGAGGAGATAACAGGGAGGTATTCATGGCTTGAAAGTCACAGCTCACTGGCTAATTGTATGAAGGTTTATAATAGCATCATGGAGACAGGGCCCCTCCACCAATGTATGGTATCAAATATATGAAACCTTCCATGTGCATCTTTATGGTGAGGTTCTTTTCATCATATTCTCTATTTTAAGGGACATTTGTATCTGTTTCTCCTGTCCCCATCACATGTAATTGTATTCTCAGTCCATTGCACAGTTCTGATACATTTGTTTCTTTGTTCCTAGTAAAATCAGCAGGGTACTTTCAAACCCTGAGAGCCATATAATTACAGGAAGTAGTCAGTGACAAGAGAGAAAAACAGGCAAAGTAAAAAGTGCCAAATCAACACTACCGTGGGCCTTCATCCCAGGGTATTTAGCTCTGTATATTTTATTTATTTAACTAGGCAAGCCAGTTAAGAACAAATTCTTATTTTCAATGACGGCCTAGGAACAGTGGGTTAACTGCCTTGTTCAGAATGACAGATTTGTACCTTGTCAGCTTGGGGATTCGACCTTGCAACCTTTCAGTTACTAGTCCAACGCTCTAACCGCTAGGCTACCTGCCGCCCCCTGATGGAAATCTCAATCAGTGGCAGTCCACTTGGCAAAAATTATTCTAAATCACATCATTTCAAGCAGAGCATTCAAATGCCAGCCTGATGCTGTATTGAAGAGCACATCCCCGCTCTCTGAGAGCGAAGACCAACACTATTTATAATACACGGCTTCAGTGGCATCAGCCTTTTCATTAGTCATGCTGTCCATGGCTCTTTCATCCAGCCCGTTTTCCCTTTATAAGCCCTAAATGAGAGAATGATTACATGTTACTACATGGCTGGCAAAACAGATTATAAGCATTACAAATGGCAAACTGGAATATTTATTATCAAACAAATACCAAATGTACTTTGTAATACTTCAAACATGCCTGACAAAGGAAAAAATAATAGTTCTGACGTGCACAGAAATTTACTTGAGGAACACGGTGGCTCTGATGATAAGGGCTTGATACATACAATACATTCTGGCCCATAGATGTTGATACCACCTTGTCTGTAGGTAAAGATGAAAACAGCCCATACGGAGAAATTATTGGCCTTCAAATGCACAGATTGATACCTCAACGGCGCCATCTTCTGGTAGGCTAAATATTTCAGCTCAATTGAGAAATGAATAATGCATGCTTGATCCAAATTTCTTGTTGGATTTACAGATGTGGTATGGATGTGACTTGTACTTACAAAGTCTGTTAAAAATATTTTAGGGAAGGTTTCAAGAATTGTAGATGTTGAATAATGTAAATCATTGTAGAATATCCATCGATTTTAACGAGTTGGGTAAAGATATCATAAAACACTATAGATTTTTACAAAAAGTACATTCAGGAAGGAAAAATAGAGGGGCTACTCAAGTGCTGGAGCACCTAAAGCCTTACATTGCAAGTGAACAAAGCTTACAACACGCATGAAAATATACAGCCAGACTATTTTATTTTTTCTGTACGACCGGGCAAGGAAAAACAACTGACGTCTCCTTTCGGCTGGCTTTTGGGTTGACTGTCCTGACGTCACGGAACACAGCTGAAAGCTTCTGCTGAAGCTGGTGCGCCAATGCCCCGTCCCAATACTTACAAATCAGAGAGCCACCAGTCTGCAACACCTTCTCAGCCAAGTCAATCAATGACATTGTGATGAGTTTTTCATGGTCCATCTCCTTGAAACCACTGGCATTGGGTGCCATATCACTCATGATGACATGAGGCTGGGCACCAGGGAGAAGTTCAAGCAGCTTGGCAAGTGTGACTGGGTCAGTGATGTCATGATTGGACAGGAAGTGAGCTCCATCTAGAGGTGCTATATGCAGAAGGTCAATTCCAACCACAGTGCCACGGGGGGATTCTCCATCTGGAAGTAACAAAACATGCAAGAGGTCATGAAGTGTAGAACTGCGGTCATAACTCATTTTCACAGCTTCTTGTGGTAAAAGGACATTGGATAACACTGTCAAGCCTTGACAATTAATTTCACTGATGGCACACTGATGTTCTACAGATTATCATAATGCTTGGCACAGAGCTCTCCACAAGACCAACAATGAACTTAAAATGTCAAAAAACAGAACAATGAGGCAACTGTATATTGATTCCACCCCCAAAAGTAACATTCATATTTATTATAACGGCACTGAGACGGTTCAAAGTTCAGAGGCCAGTTTGGATCAATTTGTCCACTACTTCGACCAAATAAAACCTCTTGTACCTGAACTTAAAACCTCTCCACTGTCACTACCTACAACAGCCTCCACTCCCTCTGTGCCCTAGTATGTAGTCCCCAGTGTCGCTCTTCCTCCCTCGCCTGCAGCAGACACAGCCCTGAGCATGCCTCTCTCACATGTGACACCTGCTGTACCACAGCATCTTCTAGAGGAGGAGATCAGCCTGGTGCTTCAGCATAGGGATGAAGTTTGGGAGCCACAGTGTGCAATGAATAATGTTGAGGAGGAAAACCAGGCTCTCAGGATGGAAGTGTGTAGACTTGGAGAGGAACTGTCCAGCACAGTCAACACTAGCCACATGCACGATCTGCAGAAGGAGCTACATGAGCTAAGGCAGACATTTCTCAGCCACAACCATCCACTCTACAAAGAGTCCCACAAAAACCAGAACAGCTGAATCAGAACCCACCAACCAACCCAACCAACCAACCAATGCACTGACCCAACTGACCACTCCATCCCCAACTCACAGCCTGTAATTCTCCAATCACTCCTGCCATCCTCCATAGACCTGACGAAAAACCAGACATTATATTAATGATGGACTCAAATGGAAAGTTTATATTAGAGAATAAACTCTTCCAAAATAAAAATGTGTCAAAGTTATGGTGCCCCACAACAGAGAGAGCTTTCGAGATCTTGACTGTGGCCCAGCTTGTCTCCCCCAGTCATATCATCATTCACACAGGGACCAATGACCTGTGTGTCCAATAGGAGCGAGTGGCCACATCACTAAGGGGAGTGATAGAAAGGACATCCACCATCTTCCCCTTCGCAAACATAGTAATATCTGCCCTGCTCCAGAGGAGAGATTTCCACCCTGCCACCATCCAGAGGGTAAATGCCAGCCTCTCTTGCCAGGACATTAAAGGATGTTGCTCTGGGTGGCCAGTCCACCTAACATGAGCAACAGAACAGGCAGCAACTACCTGAGACAAATCAGACGCTCCTTTAGGCCTGCATCTGGTGGCGCCACACAGAGATCGGAGAACAGTCAGCAACACTCCCCCCCCCCACACACCACCCTCTACCACTTCTCTCCAAGGAACTGCATACAGATACACTGAGCTATGCCCAAGCCGTACACAGTCAGAGGCCCCATGCAGAGTTTGGAGCGTCGCCGGCCACACTGCCCTCCACACCACCATCACCCTCCCATGGTACCAGACCAGGCCCACCTCAACTGGTCCCGTGTGGCTCAGTTGGTGGAGCATGGTGTTTGCAACGCCAGGGTTGTGGGTTCGATTACGACGGGGGACCAGTACGGAGAAAAAAAATGTATGAAATGTATGCATTCACTACTGTAAGTCGCTCTGGATAAGAGCGTCTGCTAAATGACTAAAATGTAAATGTAAAAATGTAACTCAGCTCTACACTGCACCGACCACTGCCCTACAGTCTAGCAAAACACTGTTGAAGGTAGTGCACCACATGATGCAGTCCACACCATGTATCATTCACATAATCAGCCATACTGTCCTCCATACCACCCTCCTCAATTCCCCCACAACCTCCCTCCCGGGCTAGTTTTGGTTACACTCCCTACTTCCATCCCCAGGACAGGCCTGGGACACTCCTGCCCCCCATAGCAGCTCCAGCCCTGCAACAGGAGCCACACCAAGGCCTCCTGTGCACACCCAGAATAGAGCATTGGCAGCCACCTCCTTTGGCAGGAGCTTCATCAGGGTGGACTGAGCTCTGCCAACACTGCTCTCCCAGTTCCCGCCCCAGCCACTGTATCCAACGACTTGGGGGAGGTCTGTCAAATACTGTCTACTCTGCTCTCACGTGGGTTGGCCAGAAACCTTGGCAAAGTCTCAGCTCACTCAGCAAATAGCTGCAGATGACCCTATTCCTGTTAGCTCTTATGTGACTGAGCAGAATACGCCCTCTGACTTTAAATCCCAAGGGTCTTGGGCTGACGCACCTAAATGTGCAAAGTATGATTTAAAAAATGGACACAATTGACATTTGGGTGCAGGACTCGTGTCCTGACGTTCTGGTTCTCTAGGAAACATGGTTAAATGGTTCTGTATCTGATAAAGACATTGAAGTAAAATATTATAATGTATTTAGATTCGACAGAAAGGGGGAGGAGTGGTCATATATGTCAAATCTAATTTCATGGTGTCCCAATCTTTAAATATTTATATTCCCCATAAATGTTAGCTCCTGGTTGTAGATGTGCCCATAAACCAGAATACACACTTATTTGTTGCTGGCATTTACCTACCAATCCAGAGTGAATTTACAAACGCACCCCTAGTGAATCTTTGTTTTCATTTTAAAAATGTACTATCTGTGATGTGCTAGATGCCTTGCTTAAGATTGGGCTGATATGCTTGATCCATTTTTGCTGCAGCTCTCTGCCCCCCTGAAAGCTGAATCATTAACCCATATGTTTAACCTGACGATTATATCTGGTACTATCCCCAAGGTTTGGAAGGCAGCACATGTACTCCCCCTTCACCAAGGTGTTGACCCTTGTGAGCTAAATAATTATCAGCCTATTTCTAAACTTTCTTGCCTCGCTAAAATATTAGAATCCTTGATTAATTCTCAGCAAAGAACTTTCTTATCTTTGAAATGTACATCAGTTGGGTTTTAGACCAGGTCGTAGCACTATCTCTGCTGCATCCGTAGTTGTAAATGATGTGGTTATCTTTATGGATAAAAGGCAAAATTGAGCAGCCCTCTTCAATGACCTTCGAATAGTGTTGATAATTCACTGGAAATTCAGAGGCTTTCCTCAATTGGTCTAGACCAGGTTGAATGTAACTGGTTTAAAAATGACTTGACAGATAGAACTCAATGTGTATCTACTGATGGTGTTAAATCAGGTTTCCTGGATATTACGAAAGGTGTACCATAGGGGTCGATTCTGGGTCATGTACTTTTTACTGTTTACATTAACAATATCGACTTGTCTGTAAAAAAATATTTTACCTGCACTTGTACACCGATGATACTGTTGTGTATCCTATTGCCCCCACAGATGACCAGGCTCTATCTATCTGAACTACAGTCTGCCTTCATTGTATTGCAGAAAAACCTTGACCTGAAATTAGTAGCCTACTGAATGCAGGTAAAACTAAGTACATGTTGTTCTCTAGAGCGCATAAAAATAACTGATGATTTAAGCATACGTCCTTTGGATGGTGTTCATATTGATCGTGTCCCTGCTTACAGGGATAGATGAAAACTGTCTTTAAAAAGCATGTTGATGAGTTAGTAAGAAGCGTTTTCTATAGAAATATAATGGGCTTCTTCTATAGAAATATAATGGGCTTCATCTATAGAAATATAATGGACTTCTTCTATAGAAATATAATGGGCTTCTTCTATAGAAATATAATGGGCTTCTTCTATAGAAATATAATGGGTTTCTTCTATAGAAATATAATGGGCTTCTTCTATATAGAAATATAATGGGCTTCTTCTATAGAAATATAATGGGCTTCTTCTATAGAAATAGGACCTGCCTCTCGCTAAATAGTAGAAAGCAGATTCTTCAGTTGACGTTCCAATTGTTCCTAGACTATGGCGACATCATCTACATGAACGCAGCTCCCACTTCATTAAAGCCATTAGATACCGTTTAACATAGCGTACTACGCTTTATAACGGGCGACAATTGTAGTACTCATCACTGCATTCTCTACCAAAAAGTTGGTTGGCCCTCTTTGATGTCACATTGCTATGTTTTCATTTATAAAGCCCTTTTACAAAAAGTCCCACTGTACCTAACATCTTAACTAAACTTTAGACATAGGAGTTACCACACCCGGTCTCAGGGATGGTTAACTCTGGAAATTAACTCAAAGTTAACTAAAAGCTGATTTACCCTTCTTGTACCTTATTCGTGGAACAATCTTCAAAATGATCTTAAATGTGATGTTTTGGTGCCTCTAGGGCAATTCAGAAGGCTGATTGAGGACCGTATTACTGATGAATGTGTTCTTTCTGCTTGTATTTTTTGTATTTCTATTGTGCGTATTTTCTGTAGTTTATGTAATTCAGGGCTCATCTGTAAAAGAGACCTTGGTCTCAGTATGACTCCCTGATAAAATTAAGGTTAGATAAATAAATACAAATAAACATGGCAGTCAGAACAATATCAGACGCAGGAAAATATATATTTGGCCTGGCTGGTAGGTTAATTATAACAGCATGTCATGTGTTAATCTGCCAGTTGGGTAAATTATAGACTCACTAGCCCCAGTTGAGTTGACCCTGTGAACAGCTATCTGGCTCCAAGCACCCGGTGCAGCACCACAATCTATTACGTTGAATCGGGTTTTAAAAGTTTGTATTTGTCATCAATCTCCAGCAGTTTGAAGGCGCTTCTACACCGGTAGTTGTGCACATGGGCAGACTTCACAAAGGGGTCATTAAACTGCCGAACGCTGATCGGCAGTACTCTTTCCTTTCAGATTATGCGCAGACTTTTTTTAGGAGATGTACAGAAGTATGTAGATGTGATTTTTGTAACACTGAGTACCACATTATTTAGCTAAATGTAATGGCAACGATGTGCTAATGCTGCTGGCAAACAGCATTTCGTTCGATTTTGTAGTTGCACTTCCTGATCACATGAGATTGTTGGACACGCTCGATTTAGTCAAAGACAGCCGACTCCGCGATTTAGCGCTCCCGGTAGCCCCGCAGGGCGACATTAAAATCATGCGTGATCCGCCAACCCGGCGCGCCGCGCGAGCTAAATTGAACGCAGCTATTTAATGTGTCCGAGAACGTCAATGATGCACATAATCTGCGCAGATCTACATATTTTGGAGAAGTTATAACGGGTGGCAATTATTTTGTTTTCAAACGTGTTAAATTATATGAGGATGCGTAATTAAAGATGTTACCGTAATACTACAGCAACTGATATCACCAGCTATGGAATTGTTTTGATATGATGTGGCATTATACTTCTGTTTCCAGTCGACAGTATTTGAGAGTAACACATTTTCACAGATCTTTAACTAAAATTACTAACTTTATCCTATATTGTTTTTATCCATGTCGAATGCTACAGGTCAGTGCCCGACACATTGAATACGATCACATGGCAGGCCTTGCCACTGTCAACGCGGGATTGGAGAAATTCGTTATTTATTCTGGATAACTCTAATCTACGAAAACCATTTAAAGGACTAGATTGACAACCTAAAAGTTGCTATTAAGGCAAGTTACTTGCATGGAGTTTTACTTCTAGTCTACTTGAAGAATGCAATAAAAGGCTACTTGTTTAAGTTTGCTGCTGTGCACCGCTGTGATGTCTTTTATACCAGAACTCTTACAATAGTGTTTTGGCAGAAAATAACTTTACAGAATGTTTCTCAATAATCTACAATGTATCATCTCTAGAGATACTGTAGCTTCGATGCAACCAAGAGAGTGAGGTCATCCATGGATTGTGGTCTACTGATTATTACACATTGATTATGTATATTACAGGTACAATGTTTACCAACAAGCTGCTGACCCTGGTGCTGGTGGTACAGCCTGGACGGGTGCTGCTGGGCATGAAGAAGAGAGGGTTCGGCGCAGGGAAGTGGAATGGGTTTGGTGGCAAAGTCCAACCTGGGGAGACTATTGAAGAGGCTGCCAGGCGGTGAGATTGGTTGCAGTCCTCGGTAGATGTCTTGAAAGGTTTCCCTACTGTTTGGTTTAACAATTTGCATGTAAAATCATGTTAACAGATTCCAGCACTGGGCAGCATCTGATACTACATACCCCCATAAATGTGATATTGCGATGTTACAGTAGGCATGGTCTGATTATTGCCTGAGGCCTACTATCTAGTTTGTTCCTACTCTGGTCTGAAAGCGACACACTTTCCTGCTACTTTCTCTCTACTTTTTTTTTTTTTTTTTTTTTCCAGAGAACTGCAGGAAGAAAGTGGCCTCACAGTGGATGCACTTGATAAGATTGGAAATATCAAATTTGAATTCATCGGAGAAACAGAGCTGCTTGATGTCCATGTTTTCCGAGCTGACAACTACAACGGGGAGCCAACAGAGTCAGATGGTATTCATTCTCAATCTCATGCATTCTATTTAGGGCCAGGTTTGTGACCAGGATAAACTCATAGCCCAATAGGCTATAATCATAGACCCCATAGTTTTCCTGGTAAAAAAACTGTTGACCCTATACTACGTGCCTTTTTATGGACATTTTAGACTGATGTCTGACGAAGTTCACAAACTTATACCTTTTCTCTTATAGAGATGCGGCCGCAGTGGTTCGACTCGGACAAGATACCCTTCAGTCAAATGTGGGTTGACGATATTCTGTGGTTTCCACTGATGCTTCAAAAGAAGAAGTTCTTGGGCTACTTCAAATTTCAGGGTCATGACTTGATCATCGATCACAAGTTGGAGGAGGTCGAAAAGCTTTAAGACAGACTACTTGTCTCTGACTCATTCATACTGTATCAAAGAGCATTCTCACATGTCTACCTGAAACATCCCTGGAGAAATACTGCAGAATTCCTACTGATTCCAGCTACCATTGTTCATATTCAGTGCCAAGAAATCACCAGGTCTTTGTAAATTTACAAACACTTTGTTGCCAGTGACCATATGCCTGTGAATCAGTAATACTTCCCACTGAGCCAAAACTGAATACTGGATGTGTAAATGTTGCTGACATACGTATCCCATTCCACTATTGTGTTTATATTACATTTTTAAAGTATGTGTGAATGCAGTGTGCTCTTTAGTAAAGAATGCAACTTTTCTGTTACTTTATCAAACAGGTGGTATGGTAAACTGGAATGACAATGATTTTGATTGTTCAACATCCTGTTTAATAAAATGTTGTATCAGGGTAATTTTTTTATTTAACTAGGCAAGTCAGTTAAGAATAAATTCTTATTTACAATGACGGCCTACTCCAGCTAGACCCGGACAACGCTGGGCCAAATGTGCGTCGCCCTATGGGACTCCCAATCATGGCCGGATGTAATACAGCCGGGATTCGAACCAGGTACTATAGTGACGCCTCGTGCACTGAGATGCAGTGCCTTAGACCGCTGCGCCACTCAGGAGCCAAATAATAATGAGACGGGTATCTGATACTTTTTATTGAACATTAAGTGAGATTCAACATAAAACTGTACAATAGTTAAACGGTCCTGTATCTACATCCTTCACCTAGTTCCAATTTTCTTTCTCAAAGATCATATAAAGCATTTGTTCCTCTTATTATTTAAGACTTGCCAAAAAAAATAAGGTTATGACAATATCTTATGTTGACACAATAATAAGAACTTGTGAGGAACCAATTAACAGTTCCACAGAGAAGACAAAAAAGAATGCATTGCATAACAAAAGGTATTGCCCCGGAGCTCTCTAATATTACTCAGTTCTAATTGGGAGACAACATTTTGTTACACAGCCTCATTTATGTACTTTAATTACATGTAAAACACATGCAATTTGCACATCCTGCAAGAAGAGGGTGAATTTTGCAAGAACAGGTTACGTAAACTTTCAAAATTGTGAGTGAAAAATGGAATTCTTCATCAGATCAAATAATGAGAAACTTTACCAACATAATCTTATGCTTTAGACATGGAATCAATGTATACTGTTGAATAAGAGGACAATAAATCATTGGGTATATTCTTGAAAAATATAAATCAGAGAATATTCTTGAATATTACATACACAGAAAAATATTAAATCTAGTTTTCTTCAAATCTACATTAAGTAAACACTGAACCACCACTGCAGCTTAATTGAAACTGAAACATTACAAACATGTCAGAAGCATTAACACAGAGCACATTTAATTTCTACCTGAAATAAAATATTACAGGATAATTACTTCATAATTGCACTAATGACTGTGTGGCATTGTAGCATGTTTCTTTGGTATGTTCACCATTGGTCAGGTGGAGTGTTATATCAGCCATAAATCATAAATTATTTACATTTGATCAAACTTCTTCCTCTTGATAGCTTGCTCAGCTCAGGCGTAGAAACTGAAGTAGCTTTTCACAGTATTGCAACTAAGATTCAATTGAAGCAAGGAATCTGAAGTCCTTTGCATGAATATCAAGACAACAACAAGCTAGCAAGCCCAGTTGTACAAGTGTGGTCAGTCGGATGATTAATACTTATGTTGTACTTCACAACAAACCATTGAATAGCATGCTGCTACTACATTTACTTTAATATATATTGGTTTGCCTGTCATTATCAGAAATGAGGCTGTGCCCTGATTAGAATCTTTCTAAAACATCTTAAATATTTACGCTAGTCATTTTTAACACAAAGGTTATATTGCCACCACCTGGCTGCGGTAAGGAAACGTATCTTCCCTGTGTGGCAACATCTTCAATCAGCTTAATTAGTGTATTCTTACATTTGTCTGCCTGCAATAAGACACTACATTATACCTCAACGCAGGCGAATGATCCTCCAAGAAGTGTAGGTAAGAAGTCCCTCATATGGTAAAGGCAGTGAGCTACAAAATAACAGAAAGGTCCAGCTTTTCAACAAAATGTTCCCTATACATCAATTATGAAATCAATATTTTCCTCTTCTCATACAGCAAGGCAGCAGTACACATTCTTCAAAGCACTCTTCCACTTCCCAATGAGCTCCTTTGACTGATCAACCTCTGTGACATCCCTAGTGAGGATGCACGTACAGTATAATATATCTTGAGCTGCAGACCACATCCATTCATTGAAATCAGTGATGTAGTGGTAAAAAAAAAAAAGTGGGTAAACTGATCGCCAGGTAGCAGAGAAAAAAGTAGCGCTCCCTATACTTCAATGCATTTTTCCGCAAAAGGTGGATAAACTGTCCCACAAACTACATTTACTCGCCACTGATTGATACTTAAGGCACAGTTTGTAGTGTTTTTCAAGGTTTTATGAAAACAGTTCACCATCAGTCCCTTCTGAGACTGACTGTATCTTGGCTTGCAAAGCAGCATATTCATTGCTTGTTGAGAGAGAAGGGGACATGGGCGTCTACTTGGTTGTAAGAGGAGGGGATTGCATTTCATCGACACCGAAGAGACACCCAAGCTTCTGCTGGAGATCATTCCACACTGCACCCATCTAGTTATCGAACAAACAAAGTAGTCTGTTATAGTGAAAGCATCCTCTGACCAAAATTCCAAGACGATCATCTTATAATTGTGTATCTGTTAAAGATTAGAATCAACACACACACACACACACACACACACACACACACACACACACACACACACACACACAAACCTATGAACTGTGTGCTCCACTACTTCAACTCAATCCTTAGAAATCCATGCCTAACACTGTATATTTCCAGGTGAGTCTCACCTCTTGGTGACCTTGGACCTGTGAGTTGACGAAGGCTCCCAGGATGTGAGAGGTGATGGGCAGGTATGTGAAGATGAGCTGAGTCTCCTGGTGAAGGCAGAACAGGGAGAAGTAGTTCCGCAGTTCCATGGTCTGAATGGCGTTCTCCTGCTGTTGGGGGAGGATACAAACCATTACTTCACAAACCACAACCATATGATGGTTATCAAGAGGAACAACCTCATTGATCATAAGACTATGCTGTCATGGCCTTGTCTGTAGAAGTCAGTGTTGAAAAACATGACATATGAGATCCATTCTAAAGGCTGAAATGCCCAAATGTCAAATGCAATATCGTCCTAAAATGGTTTAGTATGAGAAATGTGGTAGGATATACAAGGACATCAATCCTTATACCAGGGTATCAATCAACTCCACAATGATGGCATATAGGAAAATGCTATTCCCTCCTTCCTCTCAATGTCAGAGAGGACACAGTCTCTCCGAGGGAGGGTGGGTTGGCCTGTGATGTCAGGATAATGAAGATTAAATAATGTCAACAGTGTTGATTTGACATGTGACAACACTGAGTAAATGAGGAAGGAAGAGCGCTTTCAAGCACACTGGGTGAGTGAGTGAGAGAGAGCGGGGAAGAGAAGGAGGTAGAATGAATGAGAAAGAGAACCTGCACAATGCGAGACTCCAGTTGCTCCACTGACACCTGCTCTTTGGGCTGCACTGTGGCACTCATCATCTGCCTCTTCATCATACCGTACTTCTGCAGCGCTCTCTGGTGCTCGTGCAATACTCCCTTCTCATGCCGCTCACACAGATCCTATGGGACACAACAACACACACACACACACTGGGTAAGAAATAACTACAATTTCTTTTTACATTATATAGTCATTTAGCAGACACTCTTGTCCAGCTTACAGTAAGTAGTGAGTGCATACTTCTTCGTACTGGTCCCCCGTGGGAATCGAACCCACAACCCTGGCGTTGCAAGCACCATGCTCTACCAACTGAGCCCCACAGGTCAGAGATGTATTGTTAACGCTCTTAAATGAAGTTGCTGCTATACCTGTGTAGTACATTTGTAATAACACTGGTAACATGCGTTAACATGACACATAGTTCTTCAGTAACTGCATTTTTTACATTTCTCAAACTCACTCTGTATGATTGCAGCAAATCCAAGAATAGATTCAGTTTTTCCACAACATCGTCCTCTTCTCTCCTCCCCTTAAGATATCAATGAATAAATGATTATGTTTTGCACGCAGGTAGAGTTTGGCAATAGCACAGTAGAGCAGGTGGTACGTATACAGTGAGCTGGATTGTACCTGCTGAGCACCTTTGTCGGCTAGCAGAGCAAACTCCACGGAAAGGCCTTTCAGAGACTGACGGAGAATGCCCCAGGTGCTTTGGGATGAGGCCAGAGAGGGAATGGGTGAACCATCGGAGCCCAGTGTACTGCAACAGAAAGCATAACTAGAGAAGCTGGACCAGTACGGTGTCTTGGCTGACAAAAACGATTTGAAGTGAAAACCCTGAAAAGGAAAAGAAAACAAATCCTTTACAATTGCCAACATATTCTTCCCCAAAACTGTTGTATGGGTGGAGCAGCTAGCATAATACGTTTCCTTGGGCCAAAACACTTCTGTAGAGAGGGGCGATAGAGAAAGAGAACTTTATGCCCTTAAATGCTGAGTTCTGTACCTGAGCTCCCTTCCAAACATTAGCAAATCAGTGGCATTTTCCTTGGAGCGCTCAGCCATCTTTTCTGCCCGGTCCCGCAGCTTGTGAAAGCTGTTGTGGATATTCCTGATCAGTTCTCTGCTTGATGAAAACTGGGCCTGGATATCAGCTGGGAGATATTCCTACAGCACAGATGTACCAAGACTCACACTGCTGCATCTCAGTAGACATTTACATTTACATTTACATTTTAGTCATTTAGCAGACGCTCTTATCCAGAGCGACTTACAGTAGTGAATGCATATATTTCATACATTTTTTTTCCTGTGCTGTAGGATATCAAACAGTCATTTCATGCACTATTTCATAATATAAACAATACAAACCTTTGCCAGACTTGCCATTGTATTAGTCATGAATTCATCTCCCATTTTCTTGCAAGCGTCACGCATTTTCACTTGAACGTCCTGAGAGTAAGAGAGAGAGTAAAGTTGTGTGAGCAGTACGGTCATTATCCATGGCAAGCCAAAGAACAAGGCGATCTTGGCATAGACAACTAGCAGAGATGAAGCGAGGTGGTCTTTTCAGTAGCAGAGACGTACCGAGCCGTTGAAGGTGAGAAAGGTCTTGACCAGTTCGTCCTCGGAGAAGAAGGGGTGTCGTGCCACTAGGTTGATGAACCGGCCCAGAGCACGCCGCCTTCCCTCTATAAAGTCCCTCTCAGACATGGAGGCCAGGACTGTAGACAGACAGAGGTCAGTTAAAGAGCCAGCATATTCAGTTGTTCTGCTTCCGTAAAACAGAAGAGATCATACCGTTTTATGTAATACAGTCAGGGTTGGCTCTTGAAGTAACTAATCAACCTGGATTACTTTAAAAAAAGTGTAATCGGATTACTTACATTCTTAAAAACAGCTAATTACTTTCGGGATTACTTCATCTATCTATACTTCATCTTGATAAAACTTTTTCATCATTGCTGTCATTTAGCGCACCATCAGCACTTCTCACATGCTCTCAGAGATTCTATTCTGCTGATCGCCCATCAAGGGTGGATGGCTTCTTATGTGGTTGAATGAATTGGTAAGGCTTCCAAAACATTTACACCTGGCTCACTGGTCAATGCAAATCATCTGGACTACAGAGTTCCTGCTTGCTGCTTTGAAGCAGTGCAGTTTCAAACTCTCTTTCCTTTGTGAAATGCTTTCTGATTGCACAATATTTCAAAATGTAGGCCTAATCATGGGAAAAAAACTATTGAATGCAACCAATGTTGTTACTGTTTAAGAGAAAAGGGTCTAAGCTTTCTGGTCTGAATTGTATTTAATATTCAACAAAGGGCACTCACGTCGGGCATTCAAGGTGGGTGTATAGGCATATATATTAAATGTACTGTTAGATATACATTTCACGGCTAACTATCAGTAATATGCTATATTTTGAGTTAGCGATTTAGCTAACCACTTCCTCAGCTGGTGAATTAGTCCCAAATAAATTAGCCTCAAAATATAAATTAGTGCCCAAAAAGATGTAGACAAATGAATATCTATTGAACAAAACAATATAAAAATTCTGTAACCCTATTTTCATAGTAAAATAACAACAACTGCCTAGTTGCCAAACCCCAAATCCATGACAATCACCGGTTTAGGTTGCAAATCAAAACAGCTGGAATCATGCAGTTGTACTTGAACATGTTAGAATAAACCATGCATTTCTTGAGTCATACCGTGTTAGTAGTCTAGTACACCACTGAATAAAAAAAAACCTGAATTACTTTATAAGACAATAAGGCAACCATTTTTTTCTATTGCGTGACCCCACAGCAATTGTGGTGCAACCAAATCATGGGCTGGTGCCAACAAGTGAAAATGTTAGTATGGAGCCCTGTGACTTTGCTCTTACACATAGAATATAACATGAATTATAGGACCTTTAGGCTCTCACCCCATTTGGAAATAATAATGTTACTAAATGAAAAAAATACTATATTAAATTAACAGTTTTAAACGTTTTCAAATATGTTAGAAGTGAAAGTAATGCAAAAGTAATCCAAATGTAATCGGATTAGGTTACTTATTTGGAGCAATCCAAAGGATTATTTATCATGTAAATGTAATCAGTAACGGATTATATTTTTCAAGTTATCTGCCCAACCCTGAATAAAGTAATAACATTTGTATCTAATAATGGTAATATAAAGACAGAGTTCATGTCTGCTGTGGGAACACGGGTGAAGTTGGATTAATAGAATTGGAGTTCCTTTGGAGCAGCGGGACCCCAGCTCCGATGCAGAGTGGAACACTATTATTTACAGATCAAAGCCTCACTCTCCTCCTAATAATCAAACGATCTGACTGACATCCTCTATATACCTCCTTTCAGCATTCTCTTAGGCGGCAGCGCAGGCACCATTCTGTAGGCAAACCTCTGCAGCAAGAGCTCGTGGAAGACGTCAAAATCACTGTACCGCCGGTAAACAGATATCTTAAAATGCTGAAAAAGTTAAAACAAATATTATCTGTGAATAACCGAGATGTGCAAAATAACATAATGCTTTGGGTTGTGAATTCAACAAATATATTGACAATGGATGTGTTTGTCAAGGGTTGGCTTTAGTTCATACTGTTTGTGAATGTTCACTGCACAGAAACAACACCATCTCTGTTCAGCTTAGGCATCCAGTGTAAACAATGCAATGTACTGTATGTATACATTCATTTTTAGATGGACCATTACCAACAAGCATTAAAGCCATTCGTTTCACCAAGCCAATAATGAAGAAATAATTGAGGAGCCAGGAACATAGCCAGATGGAATTACAGGCTTTTTTGAGTTCAAAATTCCTAAAAAAAAATATGTTGCTCATAATGCACAATTGTGACCTATTTGAAGTAAAAAGGTAAATACATGGTAAAGTATGTGCTTGACCTTTTCTATGAATAATTTCCTTGACTGTTCTTCTAACAAAGCCCATTTATGTTACACTCATACGTAATTAAATGCAGCCTTCACCTGGCTGGTGATCTGGTACTCCACATGTTTGAGGAACAGACCCTTCTTTTCAGGAATTAGCTCCACCTGGACTGTATCCCTGGCAAGCAGCTTGCCCAGGGTCTGGGACACCGTGAGGGGGCTCTCCTGAGTTGGCTGCATCCTCAGAGTCTGGAGGTCCTTGAACTCACCAAGTTGGGGCTTAGGGAACTCTGTCAAATCAAGCATGAGTAAACAATGCTCTCATCTACTCATTTCTCTAGAAGGCAATCAGAACATCTATGCGTGTACACATCCAGCTCTATTGAACTAATAGACATCATTTATGATTTCCTGTAGTGCAAGTTTGAATATAAAAAAATCTGTCAAATCAAACATGAGTAATTGAGACCAATGTTCCTACACACATCCATGTTGTGTGGGAAAAGCAAGCATGTTCCAGTGTACATTTGACATTTCACCTCCCTTAGTTGCCCTCTGATCCTTCAGACACTTGAATTCTCCCATTCACATTTTTTTGATTACTTTTATTTAATCAAGGGAGCCCAATTGAGACCAGTGTCTCATTTGCAATGGTGCCCTGAGGACACACTTCCGTGAACTCATTTAGCAACAGTTTTAAACTGCCCTATCGGCACCAGGGAATCCAGGTGGAAATTGTTTGTAAGGTATTCCATAACTGGTGCGTTAAAAGTAAAGGCGAATTTACCAAACTTTGTGGAGACAACCGGTACCTCAAGAGTTAAGAAAACCTCCGAACGGGATTGGTATCTCATATTGAAATATTTCAACAGGGAAGTGAGGTATGTTGGAATCTTGTGGAGCAGAGCTTTGTAAACAAGAAAGGAGTAATAAATTGATCTACAGGATTGTAGTGAGGTCCAGCCAACCTTCTGATACATGATGCAGCGATGAGTATTAAAACTGTCAGTGAAGCGCGCTACGGTAGACGGCATCCAACGGTTTAAGAGTAGTGGCTTGCTGCAGTCTGGTAAAAGTATTTGCCCCCTTTCAGATTTTCGAAATTTTGGGCATATTTTTGATACTGAATGTTATCAGATCTTCAACCAAAACCTAATATTAGATAAAGGGAACCCGAGTTTAGAAATAACAAAAAAAGTTATACTTATTTTATTTATTTAATTCACACAGTTATGCAACACCCAATTCCCCTGTGTGAAAAATGAATTGCCCCTTACATTCAATAACTAGTTGTGCCACCTTTAGCTGCAATGACTGCAACCAAATGCTTCCTGTTGTTGTTGATCAGTATCTCACATCGCCTGAGGCAGCAAAGCATCCCCAAACCATCACACTACCACCACCATGCTTGACCGTTGTCATGAGGTTCTTACTGTGGAATGCAGTGTTTGGTTTTCGTCAGGCATAATGCGACCCTATGTCATCCAAGTTTGCCAAAAAGCACCTGGAAACACCTGGATAATCATCAAGACTCTTGGAAGAATGTTCTATGATTGATTCAAAAGTATAACTTTTTGGACACATGGGTCCCATTATGCCTGACGAAAACTAAACACTGCATTCCACAGTAGGAACCTCATACCAAGAGTCAAGCATGGTGGTGGTAGTGTGATGGTTTGGGGATGCTTTGCTGCATCAGGACCTGTACGACATCACCTCATTAGAAGGAACCATGAATTCTGCTCTGTATCAGATAATTCTACAGGAGAATGTTAGGCCATCCGTCTGTGAGCTGGAGCTGAAGCGCAGTTGGGTAATGCGTCAAGACAATGATCCAAAATACACAATCAAGTCTACATGGCTAAAAAGCAATACATTTGAAGTTTTGGAATGGCCTAGTCAAAGTCCAGACCTCATCCCAATTGAGATGTTGTGGCAGGACTTGAAACAAGCAGTTCATGCTTGAAAACCCACAAATGTCGCTGAGTTACAACAGTTCTTCATGAAAGAGTGGTCCAAAATTCCTCCACATTGACGTGAGACTGATAAACAACTACAGGAAGTGTTTGGTTGGAGCCATGCAGCTAAAGGTGGCACAACCAGTTATTGAGTGTAAGGGGGCAACTACTTTTTCACACAGATGCATTGGGTGTTGCATAACTTTATTTATTAAATAAATGGAATAAGTATGTAATTGTGTTATTTGTTCACTCAGGTTCCCTTTATCTAATATTAGGTTTTGGTTGAAGATCTGATAACATTCAGTATCAGAAATATGCAAAAGTAGAGACAATTAGAAAGGGGGAAAATACTTTTTCACGGCACTATATATAAATAGTAAAGAGCACAGGTCCCAATACCAACGCCTGCGGTACACCTTAGGTAATATTGAGGAAACTAGACTTGACACCATTAGAAAGCACACATGACTCTCCCTAAACTCAAATGTCTCTTAGGTCTTTCAAACAATTATGATGGTGTGATTCATGCGATCCTGAATTTAACCCTCCTTGACATTCCACAGAGATATGAGCAGAGTTAATAGTCCTCCTACAACAACCTGGAAACCAGCTCTACCATAGCTCAGCAGAGAAAACGTGACATCAGTTTCACAGAAAGTAGTCAGCTGCCATATTGGCAGGACTTGAAATAACACAAGAGGGCCCTAAATAATCGTATGAGCTTTGGAACAGAGCTCTAACTCAGGGCTGTGTTCGGAGTAATGGCTACCTCTGAAAAACCAAAGACGATGACTCCTCTCCAACTTAATGGTACTGTACACTGTAACAGTCATGCTTTTCTTCACAAAAACCTAGCCGCAGAATGTGAAAGTAAATTGATTCATACAATCAAGAAATACAAGTGTACTTAAGAGAGAGGGAAGAGGTCTTCCTGTAACTTTCATTATGATTTTCACAGAGCTGTTCCAGAGGAATAAAAAAGGGCAGGGAAAGGTCTTTTACAGAGACATGGGAAGGGAGCTGGTGTATTCCCGGACGCAATGCCCAGAGGTTAGAGGAAACCGGCCAACAAATACGACACACTATGATAAAACTAGGACCAGCTTTTTAGCACAGCACACTTGCTTGTTTTGTGTGCAAATGCAATGTGTACTTTAGCTTGTCACATGCATATTCAACTTCACACAAGAAACATATAGTGAACTGAACTTTCTCTCACAAGCTGTTCATAGGGGTCACAAAGGTTTTTGACCTTAGATACTAAACAGTCAAGCTACTCATTAAGCTACACATTTACTGCTGTGTCCTCCCTTGAAAACAACTAGTTCAAAGGCTTACCTTGTATGCAGTTCTCTAAAAGTTTCGGGCTTGGTTGCTTTCCTTGCTGAGCAAGCGCAATCAACGCCAGTGCTTTATATAGGGACAACTTGCTTAAGAATCCATCAGTGTAGTCAACATGCTCAGCAATCTGAAAAAGACAAGGACATTACAGGACTCTCTTAACAGGTCATTGCTCAATCCAAGGTCTAAATTCAGCAGTGGTTGACAAGAAAATGCAGAAAACACTTTAGTAATGATTTCATACAGTAAGAAACATCAAACTGAACCATGTGGTCTCAGCTGAAATACATCTATGAAGCGTTTCCATGGATAATGGTTAACACGTTGTATTTTTCACGTCCCATGTGCTCTTGAATAACACAACTTTTAAACGCCATCCCCTCAAATACCATCACTTTTCAGTAAGCTTTACTGAAGCAAATACCATCACTTTTCAGTAAGCTTTACTGAAGCAAATACCACTAATTAAATGGCAGCAAGGAGATAGTTAGCAGAAACCTCCCTTTCTAATAACTGGTGTTGGAACTAGTATTGTAATTACCCCCTTAGTACTTAGTGGTAAAACAAATATAGGCTTGAGAGGGTCTTTGAATAGAGTTGAATGGTTTGTATCAAAGAGCGCTAGATGTTTTTCAAGTATTTTCTGTTTAGTGTCTACTTCCTATTCTGCAGAATTTCTTGTTCACTTTTCTTGGAGTTCCAAGAAGGGAAGAGGATAGAAAACCCATAGGTCTAATACATTACAAACCAGTCTGTGCTTCTGTTTCATAACAACATTTTAAAAAAAAACACAAACAGCCAGAACTCCCTTTCCACATTTGGCGGGCATTCTAAATCATAGATGTGACAACAACTAAAGAAAAAGTTGTGTTCACCTGGCCCTGCACAGCACTGGGAAGATCTGTTCTGCTGAGCAACCTCTGGAAGACCTCCACCTGCACTCGTTCATCTATCTTACTCCGGATGGCCTCATACACCTCCCTGTAGTATGGAGGGACTGATCCTGACAGAGGAGGTGCACAAACCATTAGGCATGGATTTATGTGGATGAAGACATTTCTATTAATTGCATGATTTGTGGATAAACATCATGGCAAAATCGATTTCATTTAACCTAAACAAAATCAAATGTATTGGTCACGTGCACATATTTTGCAAATGTTATCGCAGGTGCAACGAAATGCTTGTTTATAGCTCCAATAGTGCAGTAATATATAACAATACAGAAACACACACACTCCAAAAGAAATAAAGAAATATCAGAATGAGCAATGTCAGAGTCTGGATATATATATATATATATATATATATATATATATATATATATATATATATATATATATATACATACATTTTACACAGTGTACAAAACATTAAGAACAGGTGAATCCATGTGAAAGCTATGATCCCTTATTGATGTCACGTGGTAAATCCACTTCAACCAGTGTAGATGAAGGAGAGGAGACAAGTTAAAGAAGGATTTTTAAGCCTTCAGACATGGATTGTGAATGTGTGCCATTCAGAGGGTGAATGGGCAAGACAAAATATTTAAGTGCCTTTGAACAGGGTATGGTAGTAGGTGTCAGGCACACCGGTTTGTGTCAAGAACTGCAACGCTGCTGGGTTTTTCACGCTCAACAGTTTCCATGTGTATCAAGAATGGTCCACCACCCAAAGGACATCCAGTCAACTTGACACAACTGTGGGAAGCATTGGAGTCAAAATGGGCCAGCATCAACATGGGCCAGAAGGTATTCCTAATGTTTATTATACTCAGTGTATATGCATATAATGGTGTGAAGATATGGACAGTATATGAATAGAAAAGGTGAGTACAGCAGTAGTTAAATAAGATGAGCCTTGACTAGAATACAGTATATACATATGAAGTGGGTAAAACAGTATGTAAACATAATTAAAGTGGCCAGCGTTCAATGACTATACACAGGGCAGCAGTCTCTAAGGTGCAGGTAGGGCTGAATTCAGGGCTTATAAAATTAAACCTCAGCTAAAAAAATAAGCCTTCAACATAGGAGCCACTAATAATATAATTATTTGATCAAATAATAGATTAACCTGCATTTTTGCAAAATCACTGATCTGGCTTTCAAATCAGTCTACGAAAATGCCCTTTTTGTTATAATTTTTACCAGAGCCATGCACATCCACTAATAATGACCAACTTCTGGTAACAGGCATTATAGAAAAATAAAGGTGTAAAATGCAACTTTTTGGGGACCCAGCATATTCACATAGAAATGTGAGTTATAGATCTGTCATTCATTGAAAGCAAGTCTAAGAAGCGGTAGATCTGTTTTATTTGCGCCATTTCTATGCTTCCTGTACTTAAGTTTTGTTTTTGCGTCTTTTACTTTCGGGTTCTGTACATCAGCTTCAAACAGCTGAAAATACAATATTTTTCTTATGGAAAATATATTTCACAGTGGTTTAGATGGTACAATGATGCTCTACACTGTATTTGCTTGTTTTGTCACAAACTGAAATTAGGCAAACTAGTCAAATTTTAGTAACCAGGAAATGGCTGAGTGATTTCTGCATAGTGCATCTTTAACACAGATCTCATAAACAATCTCAAGCACAAGCCCACCTGCTAGTGAGTAGCCAGATAATCTTTATATTTAAAGTCTAGCCAACTTGGATCTACAGTGCATTTTGTTGTGTTACAGCCTTAATTTAAAATGTATTCAATTGAGATTTTGTGTTACTGGTCCACACACACACACACTACCCCATAACGTCAAATTGTAATTTTGTTTTTAGAAATGTTTACTAATTAAAAATGAAAAGCTGAAATGTCTTGAGTGAATAAGCATTCAACCCCTGTTACTGCAAGCCTAAATAGGTTCAGGAGTAAAGAGTTGCTTATCAAGTCACATAATATGTTGCATGGACTTATTCTGTGTGCAATAATAGTGTTTAACATGAGTTTTGAATAACTACCTCATCTCTGTACCCCACACACTCTGTAAGGTCCCTCAGTCGAGCACTTAATTTCAAACACAGATTCCACCACAAAGACCAGGGAGATTTTCCAATGTTTCTCAAAGAAGGGCACCTATTGGTAGATGAGTAAAAAAAAAAGCAGACATTGAATATCCCTTTGAGCATGGTGAAGTTATTAATTACACTTTGGATGGTGTCAATACACCCAGTCACTACAAAGATACAGGCGTCCTTCCTAACTCAGTTGCCAGGGAGGAAGGAAACTGCTCAGGGATTTCACAATGAGGCCAATGGTGATTTTAAAACAGTTTCTGAGTTTAATGTCTGTGATAGGACAAAACTGAGGATGGATCAACAACAATGTAGTTACTCCACAACACTAACCTAAATGAGAGTTAAAAGAAGGAAGCCTGTACAGAATAAAATATTCAAAAACATCCATCCTGTTTGCAATAACGCACTAAAGTACAACTGCAAAAAATGTGGCAAAGAAACAAATTTTATGTCCTGAATACAAAACACTGTCTAAGGCACCACTCCAGAATCTCCCATAAGTGTTCAATTGGGATGAGATCTGGTGACTGAGACAACCATGGCATACGGTTTACATCGTTTTCATGCTCATCAACCATTCAGTGGCCAATCGTGCCCTGTGGGATCGGGGCTTTGTAATCGATAGCATAGTCATGGTAGCCAAAATAATGGCCTGCCCAGCATTTTTATACGACCCTAAGCATGATAGGATGTTAATTGCTTAATTAACTCAGGAACCACCTGCTTTCAACTTTGTATCCCTCATTTCCATTATATGTAATTTTCATAATGAAAAAAAATGTCAAATAAACTATCGACAACTTTCCTATGGTAGTCTGGGTACCAACTAACTTTCCACTCCTGTCATTTGCCAAGAGGCTGGTAAAAACAAAATCCAAAACGGGAATCCTCTGCTCTCCCCACACCCAACGTTATGTTTACAATGGCATGTATTACGTCAGAATACCCAATGTTAGAATGTTTCTAATCAAATGTATGAATTAAATTCATGTTTTTCTTTCAGTCTAACTTGCATAAATATTGTGATTGGGTGATAGCTGTGAGGGTTATCGAATCAGGATAAAATCTGAATGATAGAATGTTCATATGAAGAGTGCTTAAAGTCTCAGGCAAATGACAGGAGAGGCAAGTAGTGGACTATAATAGCTAAACAGAAGACAACCAGGCTAGTCCTATGCTATGGAACGTTGAATACGTGAGTTGGACAGGTCATAGAAATATAATCTAGATTGTAATTCTATGGGACATGTAACATCCATAACAGGTGAGAACATGACAACGAGCAGTCCAATGCAACAGTACAGCAGCCTGTATAAAAAAACTAGTTATCTGTCAAATCACCCTTAATTACACCTATCTTATGTTCTTGTCTATTACTGTTCTGTACTTGTATGTATTTGAAAGTTTTATGTGGACCCCAGGAAGAGTAGTTGCTGCATGTGCAGTAGTTAATGGGGATCCTAATAAACTAAACACCCTTGCTAAACTTGTAATCTAATGCTCAGATGAGTAGCCTGCATTTTACAATTCGCAGTAAACCTACTATATTACTGTTTATCTTAAGTTGACAGGTTTTATAGTTACATCACGAATCGTAGGCTGCACTATTTAGCTCTGAACACTTCACACCGCGTTCTCTTTTAGTCTGAATTCAATGAACAAACATAACCTCCCCCCCCCAAAAAAAAAACATTATTTCGCCTGTCGCCACGTAGAACGTTTACAAAAAGTCGAAAACACATTCTTAAATCCAACATAAAGATGTGGAACATAACATGTATTTAGCAAATTACCTTCATTGAGCTCGCCTGCCATAGTTCAGATTGTCATGTGAGCACGACAGCACCTCCATGTGATTTCCTGAAGAAAACCCCCCCGAAGAATTTCCTATTTCTTAAAGTTGTAGTGAACTTTGGATTTTTGCCAGATTTCAGACTTTATGCAGCATTATTGTAGGCACTAGACAAGACCTGGATTACTGCAAACTGGATATTAGGAATCCAGAACATAGGAGCATAGGTGAACAAGTGTTATGGTATATGGGCCCTCCCCCACAAAGGCTTGAAAAACCTCAAATATGCCTCAGCCCTCGAATATAATTGCATTCCCACTCTCAGTCCAACTTTGGAAACCGACATAGCCTAACCGCAGTGGTGTAAAGTACTTAATTAAGTAAAAATACTTTAAAGTACTACTTAAGTAGTTTTTTGGGGTATCTGTACTTTACTGTACTATTTATATTGTTGACTACTTTTACTTCACTATATTCCTAAAGAGAATAGTGTACTTTTTACTCAATACATTTTCCCTGACATCCAAAAGTAGTAGTTAAAATTTGAATGCTTAGCAGTACAGGAAAAAGGTCAAATTCACACACTTATCAAGAGAAAGTCCCTGGTCATCCCTACTGCCTCTGATCTGGTGGACTCACTAAACATAAATGCTTCCCTTGTAAATTATGTCTAAGTGTTGGAGTGTGCCGCTGGCTGTCAAAAAAACGAATAAAAAAAGGATATTGTGCCTCTGGTTTGCTAAATAAAAGGAATTTGATCTATAGATAGCATTTACTTTTACTTTGTACTTTTACTCAAGTAGTATTTTACTGGGTTATTAAGGTAGCTTTACTTTTACTCAAGTATGACAATCAAGTACTTTTTCCACCTCTGCCTAACCATAACTTGATTTGAAAACAAATCTAGCCAAATAAATCAAAGAACATCTCTTTGAGGACCAGTGCACCAAATCTATGTATTGTATATTGATATACAAATGTGTATATGATTACATTGTAAGCTATTTTTACTTGTTGGTCGTTCAATGGGTTCAGACGGTCTAAAAGTTTGAAGGGTGATTTGTCTCCTCCAATAGAGCCCGAAGGAGAGAAAAAAAACAGTCAAGTAATTAGCAGGACCCTAAATTCATAATGACAAAAATGTTGTTATTGTACAGTGTGTGTGTGTCAATGATTTCCTGGATAGAGCCCAATAGTTTGTTCATTTATCCCTTCACTCAGCAGGTCGACTCGACAACTCGCTCTTACTGAAAATATGCCTGGGTGTGTGCAGCTCCACCATCTCGCCACCAGAGGCCACTACACACAAATCATTTGCACGAGACAGCGGCGCTGCGTGAGGAGTGCGGTTGTGGGTGCGAGCGGGACTGCAATCTGCATCGGATGGTGTGGAGGTTGCAGTGTCGTAGTCTCCCGAACAGTTCACCGGATTGTTGTTTATCTTTAGCGAATGAACAGGAATTGTCGACTTTAAACTACTTTGCAATACAGTAAAAGACTTGGTCGCCATCAAAGCATTTAGGAAAATTGAAGAAAAGACAAAGGGCGCAAATGGAACTGGAGCAACCACGGACGGAGCACGGATATATCCGTTAAGCTAGTTAGCAAGCCAACTAGCCTGCTGCTAGCTTTACAAATTGGAACACGAGGAACAATCAACTGGCTATGACTGATAATGAGGAAAGGACAGTCAAATTATAACCCAGAAGGAATTATTGAGAATCAATCAAATGTTTTAGCTACGCTTTTTAACTTACGAAAGTATTTGAATGAAATGGATGCGTTCTGTACAATTGCTCAACAACAATAGTTAGCCGGCTAGCTAGCTAAGGTTACTTGCATGTTGAGTTGGGAAGCTATCCATTTAGCCAAATAACGTTACGTCATCTGTACAGTAGTTAACCAGACAGACAGGCAACTACAACAAGGTGGATGAACTGTCAACTTCGTGGGGGTGTTCGTGACGTTAACGTTAGTTGACTGGGTAGCCTATTATTCCTCCTTCAGCTTGTTTGGCACAGTTTAGTATTACACATGACAGAAGTGAACATGGGAGTGTTATAGGACAATGGATATAGTTAGCTACCCGTTTGTTAGTACCGTTGGGAAGAAGTGACAACCGATATCTCAGGTACAGTTTAAGCGTTGGACCACAATGCATTAGGTCTGACGTGCTGCATTCGGACATAGGGATCTCTGGTTTTACTGGACCGCTTGCTAACAATAACTTTATGACGCGGGCTCAGTCCATTATTTCATTTTTGACTGACCACGCAGATCAGTTTCCCTAAAGAGTCCACAGCTCTCATACCATGGCAGCGGTTGTCAACTACTCACCGCCGTGGTGGGTCAACCTGCTACACCGACTCCCTCATTTCAACCTTCAATTCGAACAGACAAGCAGTGATTTTCGCCCGGAGGACTCGTCATATCAACAGGTAACTTTATGACATGCACTTACTCGAACTGTGTCTTGTGAATCAGAAGCAATAAATGTCTGTCAAACGTTATACGTTTGTAAACAAAGCAGTTGCCAGTGGGTTGCTGTTTGATGTATGATAATATTCTGGGATGATGCAATTGATAGAGGATTTTGGGGAGTTGAACAAATGGGGCAGGCATCAGCACAGACCAATGCAGTGTTATACCCCGGTGCACTGACAATGCCTATTAAACTTGTTTGGCGCAGAGCCTTTGCAAGAGTATTCAAGACTCCTTATTAACCGTGGTTCCCTAGGCATGGTACAGCACATAGACCCAGTCCCTACTGAGACTGGAGGGGTGACTAACAACTACTCTTGCAGGCTATATTTCTCAAACTGTTGTCATGTTGACTTCCCATTGCAGAAACAGCCACTGTTACCTTCTGACAAGACATGACATGTATGGATTCCAGGGATGGGTGGAGATGGATTAAAGACAGTGGTCTTTAAACCGAGTCATAACAGGGATCCCATATTTCATAAATTGCAGCATAATCATAGCTATTCATCTAGGCATGTTTTCCCGTTCTCCTAATTAAGTGTGTGTGAGGGGGAGCATAATGCCCATTTACGGTGTGGCCGTTATGGCTTTGGCCTGTGCAACTGCAAACAGAAACTTTGGACATTTTAAATTAGCTAATCACAGGAGATGGGGATTTCCAAAATGAGCTTGTCTGCTTCCAAAGTGTATGGAGGAGGATGAGATTAACAGATGGCTTCCCCTTCCCTGTCAGCTGCTGTGGGTATCACAACGACAGTTGTCACAACAGGCTCTAAAAAGAGGGCTGTATTTTCTGGCACTGAGTGTGACTGTCAGTTGAGTGCTCAGGGAGAAGGGAAAGGGAGATTGCCAGAGCTGCTCATTCACAGCTTCTAGGACCAAGATAACCTGTCAGTTATCAGACGTAATACTGGGCCATGGGCCTGCTGACCGAACACTTCATCCAGCCTACACATCTCAAGATAACCCCAGATTAAGTCATGCTGAAGGAATTGAATGTACTATCCTCAACCTACAAAGTTATTTCTCAAATTTCTTGAGATAACTCTGTCCTAACCAAAGCAGGCTGTGGGCCATGTCAGTGTGAATGAGACTCAGTCATGTCTGTAATGTGCCATGTGTTAGCTGATGATTAGTCTGTTAGGCATTATTTGCATTCTTTTCTGCATTCTTGTCATACTGTAACTCTGTTCCTCAGGAGACAGAGCCTTGATGTATGACCTTTGACCTGAGGTTGTGACCCCCCAAGGTCATCTGGCTGCCCGATTTTACGTTTTAGTCACTTAGCAGATGCTCTTATCCAGAGTGACTTAAAGTTAAAACATTCATCTTAAAGAAGAATTTCACTATTTAGGACCATAATCTGTATTTTTGATGTAAATGGCATGTTATAGAAGGTTCCAGACAGTTTTATTTGCAATTTCACTTGATTTTGAGAAACTTATCCCACCAACAATTGACTTCCTGAGCCTTATTCTGGAGTTACAAGGCATCCAGAAAACATGAACTGATGCTCCAAATACGTCCTTTTACAAACGGCAAAGCTCTCAGTATCCTGATGCAGGTCTTTAGATGTTGTACACATTACATTTTGTCATACTGAACTTTATCCACAACTTTATAATGTATTTTTTAACTCAAGCGATAATTTCTAGCGTGCACATATTGGTGTGCATGCGTTTACTTCCTTGTTCCTCTCGCTTCTGCCTATAAGTTAGGGGGGACGTGTTTAATAAACACACTAGCCAGTCCACAACAACGTGTCCACTGTAAACGCAGGGCTGCTAGCTAGCTGCTGCTCGCTAATGTTTTTTACTATGCTACCAACATGTCTGACTAGAGAATATGAGGAGGAAATGTTCGAATTTGCAGGCAAGCCTTATTTATTTGAGCCGGCATACACAGACGAAGATCTTCAACAGATTGAGGATGACAGAGAAAGGAGAGGGTGAGACGGAGCAGGCAGGGGCTCAGGCAGATATTCAACCAGCAGCTGAGATGGGACTCAGGACCTCTGGGAACTGGTGGTATACCTCTGACGGCAAGTGCCTTTGCTTGCACGGAGTTGGACCTGCTTATACCAGATTTGGAAAATCTATACTGAACAACAATATAAACGCAAATGTCAATTTTTACTGAGTTACAGTTCATATAAGAAAATCAGTCAATTGAAATATGTTAATTTGGCCCTAATCTATGGATTTCACATGACTAGGCAGCGGCACAGCTGTGGGTGGCCAATCAATCAGAATGAGTTTTTCCCCACAAAGGGACTTTTTTATTAAAGACAGAAACACTCCTCAGTTTCATCAGCTGTCTGGGTGGCTGGTCTCAGATGATCCCGCAGGTGAAGAAGCTGGATGTGGAGGTCCTGGGCTGGCGTGGTTACACGTGGTCTGCGGTTGTGAGGCCGGTGGACGTGCGGTTGTGAAGCCGGTTGCATGTACCTTCCAAATTCTCTAAAACAATGTTGGAAGTAGCTTATGGTAGAGAAATAAACATTAAATTCTCTGTCAACAGCTGTGGTGGACATTACTGTAGTCAGCATGCCAATTGCACCCTCTCTCAAAACTTGAGACGTGTGGCATTGTGTTGTGTGACAAAACTGCACATTTTAGTGGCCTTTTATTTTCCCAACCACAAGGGGAACCTGTTAAATTTTTCATATGCACAAAAGCTTATTTCTCTCATTCTGTCCACAAATTTGGTTTACATCCCTGTTAGTGAGCATTTCTCCTTTGCCAAGATCATCCATCGACCTGACAGGTGTGGCATATCAAGAAGCTGATTAAACAGCATGATCATTACACAGGTGCACCTTGACGGGATCCTGAGGCCCGTTGTCGTGCCATTCATCTGCTGCCATCACCTCATGTTTCAGCATGATAATGCACAGCCCCATATCGAAAGGATCTATACGCAATTCCTGAAAGCTGAAAATGTCCCCAGTTCTTCTATGGCCTGCATACTCACCAGACATGTCACCCATTGCTATGCTCTGGATCGACGTGTACGACATCGTGTTCCAGTTCCCGCCAATATCCAGAAACTTCAATGGCAACAGTCGTTGAAGAGGAGTGGGACAGCATTCCACAGGTCACAATCAACAGCCTGATCAACTCTGTGCGAAAGGAGATGTGTCCCGCTGCATGAGGTAAATGGTGGTCACACCAGGTACTGACTGGTTTTCTGATCCACACCCCTAGCTTTTTTATAAAGGGTATCTGACCAATGGAGAACTGTATTCCCAGTCATGTGAAATCCATAGATTAGCGCCTAATGAATAATGAATTTATTTCAATTGACTGATTTCTTTATATGTCCTGTAATTCAGTAAAATCTTAAATTGTTGCATTTATATTTGTGTTCAGTATACATGTTTGTCTAAATGTCCTTATGTGCTGGAGAAGCTAATTGCTAGATGCTTCGGGGGTGTAGTTCACTATAGGCTATGGCACTAGTAAAAATCATGTTTGATCATGTCTTTTACACAATACATGTTTTCATTGCTTGCTAGTAATTATATAAATCGATCTTTAAAAAAAAGTTTGGATGTGTCTGACTATTCCTTCCTCATTTGACAGGTTGTTCTGTCTCGGAGGAAGCTGATTTAGTAGCTCTCGTCACCAACGAGCATCATTTATTTCCCCTTATAAATTGTTTAGGGTGTTCATGTTTCCACATATATCTAGTAATTAATTTCTTCTAAATGTATATACTGTTGCTTCCTCTTTTGCCAGTGTCATGGTATTTACTGTGAGGTTAATGTGTCGAGGAAATGTTTGGTCGAGTTGCATTGTCTCATTTCAGTTTCATATTTAACTGCAGTAATTTACCATTTTGCAATCCTCCCAGTGGATGCAATGTTTGTTTATTTCCATATTGTAATGTGTCCTGTGTTTTGAAGTTATGCGCGTCTCGGTTTTCTCCGTGCATAATGGGAGCGCGGTTCCATAAGTAATATGTTTTGCCTCCTGTTGGCCTGCAGAACTATTGTTAGGAATTGTGTATTCATTAATGGAAATTATTCCCGCATATTATTTAGACAGAATATGTTAATGTAGGTTTAAAGAAGTGTGTGTTACATGATTTAATATGCCATATTTGGGTTAATGGTACGGTTCATAGGGAGGGGCCATAGGTATAAAGGTACCTGTTTCACCTGTGAGCTTCAGTTATGTTGTAGCTCTGCTATGTGAGCTGTATGGGGAGGCTGTCCATAGTCTTGTATACCCCAACCTGATATAGTTGGTTTGGCAGGGTAGGGAGGTTTAGGTTTTTGATTCATATTCAACCCTGTATTTTGAGTCTGTTCATTTTGTAAATACCTTTTAGTAGGTTATGTACATTTTAATTGGGTTTTGTCATTCACCGGGAATTACCTTTCACTGTTTCACTGGACACTATTTTGCACTTGATCCTGCTGCCTGCTACTGACTGCCCTTAAGGCTGCTCCAACATCTGGTCCCTACGACATGTGCCTAATGTTGTGTCAAATGGACAATGAATGCACCAATCCTCCAATTTGGCATGGTATAGTTTGATATGGAATATTTTCTTATTTTATAGACTAATCAACGGTGGTCAGCCCCAGTCCTGGCCGATATGCCGCCCTAGGCGGAACCAAAAAAAATGCCACTCTCCTATCCCCGCAAAGTAGAATAGTAGCCTAGGCTATACTGTGTCGGCCTGCAATACACTTTTATGAATGTCTGTGTAACCTACCGTTTGTAAAACAGGCAATTTACCGTAATAATTAATTTACCGCTCTCATTCTCGGAGTGGAAAAGTTGTTTGCACAGTTCAAAATCTCGTACGCTTGTGAGAAACAACTTTTGGTTTATTTCATAACATAATTGACATGCTCCATATGAGCAATGAGCATCTGGTTTCTCTGTCCTGTTAATTTTGACGGAGCACGCATAGAAGTACCTGGCTTGCTTCTCGCAAATGTAAAATGTAGGAAAGTGCCCAGCTGGGCTTCTCAGTTTTTCTTCACCTCAACGAAGTGCATTTCTTTTAATACATTTTTTATGTCCATTCAAATTTATAGCAGTTCCTCACAGTTAGAGGTCGACCGATTTTATGATTTTTCAACGCCGATACCGATTATTGGAGGACCCGAAAAAGCCGGTACCGATTTAATCGGCCTATTTTTATTATATATATTATACATTTATTTGATTTATTTCTTTGTAATAATGACAATTACAACAATACTGAATGAACACTTATTTTAACTTAATATAATACATCAATAAAATCAATTTAGCCTCAAATAAATAATGAAACATGTTTAAATAATGCAAAAACAAAGTTTTGGAGAAGAAAGTAAAAGTGCAATATGTGCCATGTAAGAAAGCTAACGTTTAAGTTCCTTGCTCAGAACATGAGAACATATGAAAGCTGGTGGTTCCTTTTAACATGCGTCTTCAATATTCCCAGGTAAGAAGTTTTAGGTTGTAGTTATTATAGGAATTATAGGACTATTTCTCTCTCTACGATTTGTATTTCATATACCTTTGACTATTGGATGTTCTTATAGGCACTTTAGTATTGCCAGTGTAACAGTATAGCTTCCGTCCCTCTCCTCGCTCTTACCTGGGCTCGAACCAGGAACACATCGACAACAGCCACCCTCGAAGCAGCGTTACCCATGCAGAGCAAGGGGAACAACTACTCCAAGTCTCAGAGCGAGTGACGTTTGAAACGCTATTAGCGCGCACCCCGCTAACTAGCTATCCATTTCACATCGGTTACACCAGTCAAATCTCGGGAGTTGATAGGCTTGAAGTCATGAACAGCGCAATGCTTGAAGCATTGCGAAGAGCTGCTGGCAAAACGCACGGAAGTGCTGTTTGAATGAATGCTTATGAGCCTGCTGGTGCCTACCACCGCTCAGTCAGACTGCTCTATCAAATCATAGACTTAATGATAATATAATAAACACACAGAAATACGAGTCTTAGTTTCCGGATTCGACCATATTAATGACCTATCATCTCGAAAACAAAACGTTTATTCTTTCAGTGAAATACGGAACCGTTCCATATATTATCTAGCATCCATAAGTCTAAATATTCCTGTTATATTGCACAACCTTCAATGTTATGTCATAATTACGTAAAATTCTGGCAAATTAGTTCGCAACGAGCCTGGCGGCCCAAACTGTTGCATATACCCTGACTCTGCGTGCAATGAACGCAAGAGAAGTGACACAATTTCACCTGGTTAATATTGCCTGCTAACCTGGATTTCTTTTAGCTAAATATGCAGGTTAAAAAATATATACTTCTGTGTATTGATTTTAAGAAAGGCATTGATGTTTATGATTAGGTACAGTCGTGCAACGATTGTGCTTTTTTCGCAAATGTGCCGTGTGGCTCAGTTAGTAGAGCATGGTGTTTGCAACGCCAGGGTTGTGGGTTCGATTCCCACGGGGGACCAGTACGGAGAAAAAAATGTATGAAATGTATGCATTCACTACTGTAAGTCGCTCTGGATAAGAGCGTCTGCTAAAATGACTAAAATGTAAAATGTAAATGTTAAATCATCCCCCGTTTGGCGAAGTTGGCTGTCTTTGTTAGGAAGAAATAGTCTTCCCCTCAGTTCACAACGAGCCAGGCGGCCCAAACTGCTCCATATACCCTGACTCTGTTGCAAGAGAAGTGACACAATTTTCCTAGTTAAACCTGTTAGGGACAGATGTGCTGCTAGCGGAACGCCTCACCAATATCCAATGGTATAGAGTGGTGCGAATTACAAATACCTCAAAAATGCAAAAACTTCAAACATATGACTATTTTACACCATTTTAAAGACAAGACTCTTTACAACGAAAGCAAAACATTAGATTATGTCAGGAGAGTACCCAGCCAGAAATAATCACACACCAATTTTTCAAGCTAGCATATATGTCACCAAAACCACAGCTAAATGCAGCACTAACCTTTGATGATCTTCATCAGATGACACTCATAGGACATTATGTTATACAATACATGCATGTTTTGTTCAATCAAGTTCATATTTATATCAAAAACCAGCTTTTTACATTAGCATGTTTTGTTCAGAACTAGCATACCCACAGAAAACTTCCGGTGAATTTACTAAATTACTCACGATTAACGTTCACAAAAAAACTATTATTTTAAGAATTATAGATACAGAACTCCTTTATGCAATCGCGGTGTCAGATTTTAAAATAGCTTTTCGGTGAAAGCACATTTTGCAATATTCTGAGTAGATAGCCCGGCCATCACAGGCTAGCTATTTTGACACCCACCAAGTTTGGTACTCACCAAACTCAGATTTACTATAAGAAAAATTGGATTGCCATTGCTGTTCTTCGTCAGAATGCACTCCCAGGACTTCTACTTCAACCACAAATGTTGGTTTGGTTCCAAATAATCCATAGTTATATCCAAATAGCGGCGTTTTGTTCGTGCGTTCAAGACACTATCCGAAGGGTGACGCGCCGGCGCATATCGTGACAAAAAAATTCAAAATATTCTATTACCGTACTTCGAAGCATGTCAAACGCTGTTTAAAATCCATTTTTATGCGATTTTTCTCTTGTAAAATAGCGCTAATATTCCGACCGGGAGTCGTTGTTTCCGTTCAAAGACTGAAAAAGTAAAATGGACTCTTCACGTGCACATGCGCGCCAGTCTCATTGTTCTCAGATCAACCACTTACCAAATTTTTATCCGGCCGTGCAAATACTGCCCCCTATCCCCAACAGGTTAAGGTAATCTAAAAATATCCTATGGAATAAATGAAGGAACCGCTTTTCAGATTTTGCTAGGTGTCATGGGAATTATGACTCGCACTTTGGTAGTCAATTCTTACCATGCCCATTATTAAAATAGGATTTCCTGCATATAGAAATTACAGTTTTCAGCATTCATCACAGGTAACTTAAACTCAATTTTTTTATTCAAACAGTTGAGAGTATTTGTCTCCTAAGCAGACTCATCAGTATTGTTGTCACTTCAGAGCTGTATGTATGTATGTATGTATGTATGTATGTATGTATGTATGTATGTATGTATGTATGTATGTATGTATGTATGTATGTATGTATGTATGTATGTATGTATGTAAGTCATAATAATAATCGACCGACTAATCGGTATCGGCTTTTTTGGGCCTCCAATAATCGGCATCGGTATTGGAGTTGAAAAACCATAATCGGTCGACCTCTAATGGAGAGGTCTTGAAGCAGGCAGGCCTTCCCCGGGTGGAACAGCACCTCTGTCTTGTCAAGGTTGAGCTTGAGGTGGTGCGCCGACATCCAAGTCGCGTGTTGCCACCTGGGTGTCAGAGGGGGGTATCTTGGCAAAGGAGAAATGCTCACTAACAGGGATGTGCACTACATTTTTTAGAAATTAGCTTTACATGTAAAGTACAGATATCCCCAGAAACGACTTAAGTAGTGCTTTTAAAGTATTTTTATTTATGTGCTTTACACCACTGGATGTTACAGACAGTAACTGTGCTGTCCAGCACACTCTTCACTAGGCTATAATGTGCTTTCAGTCTTCAAAGGTCTTTCAGGGTTATGGGACAGCTTTTGTCTTGGGCCAAGTATGTCAGGAAATAATTAGACAGTCGGACAGATTATTGATGCTGACGTTCTTGCCGTCCCTGGTGACTAAGGGCTTATCCCCTCCAACATCCCTCTCCCTCTCTCGACAGTCTTGACGATTCCTAAAAATATTCTACCCATCTTCTACTCTCCAACCCAACTCTTATCTATACCTACATATGCCATACCTCACACCTGACTACTGTAAACACGATTGAAACATACAGTATATGACCATCAGTATCCTTACCTAATTTCTGCACCTGTAGAGCTCTTTCTGGTTCAAGCAGCAAGGTAATAGCAACAAGGCATACAACTGTAACGGGTAAATCCATTTGAATTCAATCACTTTCTGACAACACCCCTTTTGATTTGAACGCAACCTACCATACACATTTGCCCATTGTAGAAGTGCTCAGAAAGTGACTTTTTGGACCTGAATGCCAAAACCTTCAAGAGATTAAGGTGCTCAACGTTGACTTATTTTGCATACCCCACCATACCATGAGACATGTCTTCATCACTAGGAAAGATAAATGTTTGAGATAGAATTTAAAAGTTTTACAAACTGTATTGTTAAACTGTATAATTTTTCCTCTTTTCTTCTTTTTTTTACAATTCTGTCTTTTTTTTTTTTTTACCTGAAGTCAATTATCTACAAAATCTCCTATCTTTGTTGAATACAGCGTGGGTGTAATGTTTTGGTTGATAAATGTACTAATAGGAATATAATTTACATTTTTGACTTTCAAATGTTACCACAAAGCTCACTGGAGGTCCACACATCAGAGAATGTTTACTTGAATGGAGATATATATATATATCCATTCAAGTAAACATTCTCTGATATATATATATATATATATATCCATTCAAGTAAACATTCTCTGATATATATATATATATACGGTTGAAGTCGGAAGTTTACATACATCTTAGCCAAATACAATTCCTGGCATTTAATCCTAGTAAAGATTCCCTGTCTTAGGTCAGTTAGGATCACCACTTTATTTTAAGAATGTGAAATGTCAGAATAATAGTAGAGAATTATTTATTTCAGCTTTTATTTCTTTCATCACATTCCCAGTGGGTCAGAAGTTTACATACACTCAATTAGTATTTGGTACCATTACCTTTAAATTGTTTAACTTGTGTCAAATGTTTCGGGTAGCCTTACACAAGCTTCCCACAATAAGTTGGGTGAATTTTGGCCCATTCCTCCTGACAGAGCTGGTGTAACTGAGTCAGGTTTGTAGGCCTCCTTGCTCGCACACGCTTTTTCAGTTCTGCCCACACATTCTCTATAGGATTGAGGTCAGGGCTTTGTGATGGCCACTCCAATACCTTGACTTTGTTGTCCTTAAGCCATTTTTCCACAACTTTGGAAGTATGCTTGGGGTCATTGTCCATTTGGAAGACCCATTTGCGACCAAGCTTTAACTTCCTGACTGATGTCTTGAGATGTTGCTTCAATATATCCACATAGTTTTCCTCCCTCATGATGCCATCTATTTAGTGAAGTGCACCAGTCCCTCCTGCAGCAAAGCACCCCCACAACATGATGCTGCCACCCCCGTGCTTCACGGTTGGGATGGTGTTCTTCGGCTTGCAAGCATCCCCCTTTCTCCTCCAAACATAACAATGGTCATTATGGCCAAACAGTTCTATTTTTGTTTCATCAGACCAGAGGACATTTCTCCAAAAAGTACAATCTTTGTCCCCATGTGCAGTTGCAAACCGTAGTCTGGCTTTTTTATGGTGGTTTTAGAGCAGTGGCTTCTTCCTTGCAGAGCGGCCTTTCAGGTTATGTCAATATAGGACTTGTTTTACTGTGGATATAGATACTTTTTTTTACCTGTTTCCTCCAGCATCTTCACAAGGTCCTTTGCTGTTGTTCTGGGATTGAGTTGCACTTTTCGCACCAAGGTATGTTCATCTCTAGGAGACAGAAGGCATCTTCTTCCTGAGTGGTATGACAGCTGCGTGGTCCTATGGTGTTCATACTTGCGTACTATTGTTTGTACAGATGAACGTAGTACCTTCAGGCATTTGGAAATTGCTCCCAAGGATGAACCAGACTTGTGGAGGTCTACAATTTCTTTTCTAAGATCTTGGCTGATTTCTTTTGATTTTCCCATGATGTCAAGCAACAAGGCATTGAGTTTGAAGGTAGGCCTTGAAATACATCCACAGGTACACCTCCAATTGACTCAAATGATGTCAATTAGCCTATCAGAAACTTCTAAAGCAATGACATCCTTTTCTGGAATTTTCCAAGCTGTTTAAAGGCACAGTCAACTTAGTGTATGTAAACTTCTGACCCACTGAAATGGTGATACAGTGAATTATAAGTGAAATAATCTGTCTGTAAACAATTGTTGGAAAAATGACTTGTGTCATGCACAAAGTAGATGTCCTAACCGACTTGCCAAAACTATAGTTTGTTAATAAGAAATGTGTGGAGTGGTTGAAAAACGAGTTTTAATGACTCCGACCTAAGTGTATGTATATGTGTGTATATATATACACACACACACACCCTCCCTCCGTAGGAAATAATATAAATACTACAATTGGCATGATCATTTAAGTTGACATTGCACATTGGGTGGACCGACGGCCATCTTTGTGGCACTAATTAGAAGTTAAAATTACAATTCACTTAAAATGTCAAAGGTGTTGCAGTGGTCTGAAGGGATAGGGCCATTCTATTAATTATATTTCTACGATTGAAATGACACCCACCTTGTATTCAAGAGCATGTTGTCAGTAATCACACCTTTTATTCTGATATCCAATGTCTTAATGATGACAGACAGTCATCCACTTTTCTTAATTGGTGCTTTATAGATAGAAACGTTTTGGCAATAGTGAGAAACGAATGAAGATGGCTGTCTGACAAATTCCTTCACGTTAGAAGGCCAGCATAGTGGTGGGTTGTCAAGAGGCAGCTTTTGTAAGTTGTGGACCAGAGCCAAGGTTTTGCGAGGTGGAAGAAGAGAGGCAAGTCTATTGCCATTGTGATGGATGGGACTGGAGCTGGGTTTGTTTGGGTGTGGGCAGACTGGGGTGAGGAGAGTAGACAGGGCCAGCATGGTTTCAGACTCCTACCTGGGTCAGAGAACCAGGAGAGAGGCCAGGCTAGCCTGAGGAGTGGGAAAATATATAGATTTAGGCCATATTTGGCCAGAAATGCCTTTTTTTTTTAAAGTAGGTTTCTTTGGTTAGGGCAAGTATGTTGACATCCACACTGCCAATAGCACAGTGAGATAGATGTACGAGAGAACCGATTTTTATGTACCTGGTGTGGTGGAGTGTTTGCACATTAGCCAAAAATGAAATTGTATTTATCCATTTACTTTGTCTTTACATAATGTCATCTAATGATGTGCCTTGATGTACAGGAAGTGGAAAAGGGCAACAGGATGATAATCTGTTATGTCAGCTTGTTCACCTGGTGTGACACAAGACTCCTAGCTGTTACAGGAAACGGGCTGTTTGTCACTGCATCCATCTGCATATGTTCATCAAGCAGTTCATTTTGGATGTGGGGAATTTGACCTGGAAGTGAAACCTGATTGTAAAGGACAAAGTGGACAGTTAAGTCTGCACATGTTACTTTCTCTCTTCCCTTCTTGTCTTGTGATTTGGGTCTACTATTCTTTCATGGCAATGTGTCTAATTCAAAGCCATGCTTAAGTGCCCTTTAATTGAACACATATGGACCACGATTTGCTCTTTTGACTACCGGTATGTGTAAAACGGAACTCCCATTCCTGAAATTTGAATCGCAACATAAAACAAGGACTATTTCCTTTTCTTGACAATGGGGAGTGAAAATGAAAGAAATCATGACTAAAAGGTATAGAATGACACTTAAATTGAAGGTCATTATTAGTCAGCATTGAATTCCCATCGTCTTGGATCAGAAGCTGGGAAGATGAGAAGGGGTTGAAACAATGCCAGCATCCTGTTCACAGGATGGTACGGCTCCTCTCCAGCCCCTTTGAACTTCACTTAGTCAGACAGTGACATTGACTATTTTCCATTTATTTAACCACTCACTGTATGAATTTTCTGTACTTGCATTTCAGCATATGTAGTATTTGAAAATGTTTGCGCAGTGTATCCATGAAGTAGTGGTATAATATCACTAGGTAACAAGATGGCTGCCCAGGAGATGGCGCTCAGTGAGATACTGTAATTTGACTTCAGATTTTGTTTCTTCCGGGTGTGGAAACCGTCTCAATAAAGCGCTTCAATGGAGAGGCCTCTATTCACCAAGAGCCCAGGGGCAGCCCATTAGGCTGATCTTACTGAAAAATGCATCTGTTTAAAGAACCAGTGCTGGTATCTTCCTGTTTAATATATCCGACTACTAGGGGAAGAGAAACTGTCTGGATCGTAATCTGTGTAAATTCAATGAACTCCCAACCTGTATTCCCCCACAGGAATACAAACACGAGCGAGAGGCCTGTGTGAACTACATATGAAGTGCCTGCCCTCTCCCTGTGTGCTGCAGGCTGAAGTATGGGACTGGTGCTGGACCTAGAGTACTCAGCAATAGACCCGTTTCTCTAGCACAGTACTTAACATGTCATCAGGCCGTGAGATGCATTTGATAATAGGTGTTATGCTGGTTCTGTTTGATCATATTTAGCCTAAACTGGTTCACTTAAGCTATTCAGTTTGTTAGTTCACTCACTGACATGCCTTTTCATTACTCTTCACCTCTTTCTTTCTCTTTTCTTTCTTTTTCTCTCTCAATTCAGTTCAAGGGGTTTCATTGGCATAGGAAACATATGTTAACATTGCCATAGCAAGTGAAGTAGATAATATACAAAAGTGAAATAAACAATTAAAATGAACAGTAAACATTACACTCACCGAAGTTCCAAAAGAATAAAGACATTACAAATGTCATACTATTTATATATACAGTGTTGTAATGATGTACAAATGGTAAAAGTACAAAAGGGAAAATAAATCACTCACTCACTCACATTCACCCTAAGACTTCCAAGGTTCAGCAGATGGGTGCCTTTTCACATCAAAGCTCTATATCGTAAGATCTGATCCCAGACCATATCACATCTACCTTGCAGCCCAGCCAGGACTTTACATCAGTATTGAACCCACTTTCTTATCATTTTCATCCACATTACCTGTAGGTGAATAAAGTGTCCTACTCCTACATACATTGTCTTGCTGATATGATTTTACACTCCAAGTTGAGAAGGCTACACTGCCAATAGAGAAGACAAACTCTTGCTATTCTTTCAACATTAGGCTAAACCAGGGGAGCAGTCATATCTTAATTGATACGGGCCATGCTCCCAGCTTGGCTTGTTTTAGCTGCATTCCTGCTCAGTTGCAGCTTTCTGTTTCCCGTTCACTTTTGCCTTTTAAACCAGTTGGCAGTTTCCACATAGTCCCTTGTTCTCTTTTCCCTATTCTGAAATGAGGCTATGTGAGAGAGATTCATTTGCCACTATAGCACACTCCAAATCATGTCTTAATGATTGATTCATGCTTTATAAAGCTCATAACTAGCTCTGCCCAGTTGATTACACTGATCAAATCTAACTTTATTTGTCACATGCTTCGGAAACAACAGTGAAATGCTTACATACAGGTCCTTGCCAACAATGCAGAGAAAGAAAAAAAGAGATTTATAGAAAAACTTGGCCGTATACACGGGATGAATGTGTAGGGGTACGATGCAATTGAGGTAGATATGTACATATACGTATGGGTAAAGTGACTAGGCTTCCGGATAGATAATAAACAGTAACCCGACACTCATTTAACACCATCCAAAAGAATTTGTTCATTTAAGCAACAAGGCACAGGGGGTGGTATATGGCCAATATACCACGGCTAATGCCAGTTCTTGGCACGACACAACGTGGAGTGCCTGTCAATCAGCTATCAGCCAATCAGCATTCAGGGCTCAAACCACCCAGTTTATAAAAACAGATAGTTACCAACTTCTGCATATATCCTTTTTCATTTAAAGATTGTTTAGAAAACAAATAATTACAATCTTTACTTGGCAAACAGTTCGCAGTATAAAGTCTATTTTGTTTTTCCTGTGCAAGAATTAATCCCTTATTGCCTGAGATGGGCTCGATAAGTAAATGCATCTAAATATCATTGAAGTCAAGAAGTCTTAATGGATTTACTTCGGAGCCTTCATTTCCCTTTATCTACTGTTCCATTTTAGGGAGAATGCTTTGTTTTTTTGTTCGCTTTTCACTGTCCGCACGCATGAGCAGAAGACTGAAGCCCAGGCAGCGCCTAAAATTAGATCCTTATTTAGCATTTGCTCAAAGGAGCTGGGCTGTCTTGCATTTTGGAAATCATTTCCTATCTCAAAGGAGCTCAGAGCAGCTGTTGTTGAGGGAACGTGCGGTAATACTGGATTCATTCTCATTTAAGGCGTTACAACAACAGGAAAAGGTGGAGAAGAACAATCACCTAAAAGACCATTTCCTATGCACATTTGTTCTCAACTTGATATCCATGAGGTAGTGAAGCCAAATAATTACCACTGCTATCTGGGCATTTTAATCATATACAGTATTGCAATGGGCAAATCACTGCAAATGTACATCTGACAGCAGTAAAGAGCGATTGAGCGGTGCGAAACCCAAACAGTGGCCTTCCCCTCAGTCACCCCAGGGCCCTGGTCACTCAAGACTTTGTCTGGAGTGGAGTGACAGTCATTCTTCTATTTTCCCTCTGCTGGAGAAGTCGCCTCACACGAACCCTGACTCTCTTTTCCCCACTTCCTATAAAGTCACAAGCTCTCTGGTCTGGCCTGAGCCAACACAATGCTCTCTCCAGCACCCCGTTCTGTATGCCCACACAGAGTAGGTGAGACATACTTTGCACGCATTGAAAGGGAAAGATGGCAGCTTGTGAGCGTCCAAAGATTCCAGTCATTTTGAAGTGCTCACATGGAAACAGGAGTTCACTGGGTCCACAAAAATCAAGTTATTTGATATCAAGCCCAAATTTCATACAGGATATATCCATTACGATGAATCATAAGACTGAAGGTACTGTACAGCAGACAGATTGGGAGCATAATATGCTTTACAGTAGCTTCTGTTTTTATGATTCATCGTAATGGATATATCCTCTATGAAATTTGGGCTTGATTTGAAATAATTGTGGCCTTCCCCTGTATTATGAGAACTGGCTTTAAGTGAAACTTCAAAATGAGGCCAGGGAAACACACAGATTATTCATATGTTATGACGTTAGAGACTAAGATTCTAAGGTTTCTATGTGTTTCAGTAGGCTTTATCAGAGTATGCGTCTTTTATGGTGGTGTGTTTGTGCTTGTTCATGATGGGGGGTTTTAATGAGGCTTGAGGTTTTTCTCCTTTGCCTTCTACGTTATTCTCAAAGTTATGAAGATAAGCCTTAATTACATGTGATCTGGTGTAAATGAGCTATGACGAGCCAAAGGGCATAGCTAATAATCAGAGAGACCATCTCATTACCATGTGATTCCTCTGGGTGGTCAGAGTGTATATCTCCTTTAGTAGCTTCTCATTCCTTGCAGACTGGATGTGCAAGATAGCCTAGCGGTTAGAGCGTTGGGCCAGTAACCAAAAGGTTGCTGGTTTGAAGCCCCGAGCCGGCGTTGTGGAAAAATCCGCCCTTCTGCCCTTGAGCAAGGCAGTTAACCCCCAACAACAACTGCTCCCCGGTGGCTGATGACATGGACGCCGATTAAGGCAGCCCCCGCACACCTCTCTGATTCAGAGGGGTTGCGTTAAATGCGGAAGAAACATTTCGGTTGAATGCATTGTTGTGCAACTATCCCCTTTCCCCCAATATCATTCCAACGGGCAGCAGTAAAAAAAAATGCATTTGTCTAAATTAGACAATATTGTTCTAGGACCACAAAATGGATCCTGTATCTCTACAAAATCTCTCTGAAAGCTTTCCCCAGCGTGTGTGTGTGTGTGTGTGTGTGTGTGTGTGTGTGTGTGTGTGTGTGTGTGTGTGTGTGTGTGTGTGTGTGTGTGTGTGTGTGTGTGTAATAACCACAAAGCTTTCCGTTGCTATTATTCATTATGTGTGTGAGATGACGTCTCATCGTCCTCTTGTTCCCCCCTCAGTCCATCCTGCTGCTGGGAGGCGTGGCTCTAGCCTGCCTGGCCCTGGACCTCCTCTTCCTGCTCTTCTACTCCTTCTGGCTGTGCTGCCGGCGGAAGAAGAGCGAGGAGCAGCCCAACGCCGACTGCTGCTGCACCGCCTGGTGTGTCATCATCGCCACGCTCGTCTGCAGGTGAGTCCCACGTGGAAAGACGTAAGGCTCTGATCACTCAACAGACCATTGGTTCACTGCCCAAAATACAGGCCTAGCTGTAATGAGGTGGGCCATCTCTAATTTTAACATGTAAAGCCTGGGACTGCAGACGACAATGCAAGGATAAGCAATGTTCGCCATCACCCCTTAACCTCCTCGATTGGCCCTGTAGTGCACAGACATAAATACGCGTGTTCCATGCATGATGGAGCAGTTTGTGCCTTTTTAATCTCCTCTTTGATGCCTTTGTTATCTAACACATTGCCAACAGTCTTCCTCTGAGGTGAGTGATCACCTCCCATGGTGTCATACATGTCTGGCTTTAAGACCTCATGCCTAGTCTGCCGGAGGGAATTTGTTAGGGGTTTAACGGTACGTGTATTCGTACCGAACCATTCGGTACAGGGACCTCGGTTCGGTCCATACTGTGAACCCGAATGAATACATAAAAGATATTTACAGCCCAAAATAAAAACACGAGACCTATGTCTCTTGAGTACATTTCAGGCTATTCTGTTAAAACAGCTAGAGCCTTTGCGTACATTTTTATCAACATTTTAATATCAAACTGTACTTTTGTGAGGCTCAGAAGTTAATTTTGTATGATGGCGAGTGGTGGGATTGATTTAACCAGAATTGGAGGATCTTCATTCATCGTTTAAATCTCCAGTTTGGGAACATTTTGGCTTCCCAGTAGATTACAACGCCGATGGACAGAGAGTTGTGGATAAATGCTTAACAGTATGTCGTTCCGCTCTAGGAGAATAGCCTATGCAACAACAACATCGTCTCCCCTCTGCATTCATGCATTCTTTGGCAGCTGATTCTGACCTGGCCAAAGAAATTCCAAGAGCGATTGGGAGACTTTTTTTATTTTTTACTGTCTTCGGTTTATAGCCGCGACCATTCACGGTGGTTGAGAATGGGGGGGTTTCAGCCCCTCGTAAAAGTGCTCGAGCAACTATCATGGTGCGTTCATAAGCAAGAGGGAAGGGTACATTTTATATATACGACTGGGAAAAATCCACTTGAATGGCCCTCCAACAGGCAAATTCCCACCTCTCACATAGTTCGAAACGCAGCATCATAGTGGAAACTTGAGAGGCCCAACATAACAATTCTGTCACAACAGACAATGCTAGGAACATTGTGAATGCTGAACATTGTGAATAGCATTTAATTTTCCCGCTGTACCGAAACCAAACTGAAACGTGACTCCAAAACCGAAATGCGTACCGAACCGTGGGTTTGGTGAACCGTTACACCCCTAGAATTTATGGATAGTTTACTCTGCCGGAGGCTGAGCTCTAAGGAGAGCAGAGCTGTGACCTGTCTCCTAACTCATAATGGACACAGGAGGTATTTGACACACACTGTCTGATGCCGCTTTTATTGTTGTTTACACCTCTCCCCTTCTGAACTGATACAAGAGCAGACCTTCATTTGACATTGGACTTCACAAACCATGAGTTGCATGCTGTAGTCTGGGGATGACCGACAGGACCCCCACAATTCTTCTAAACTTTGACCCGTAAACTTAATCCCGTTGAGAAATGATTCTGTTTTTGTGTAGGCAAACAATTTCTCTGCAGTGGAAGGGATGTAGTGTTTAAGTTTGGTAGAGTGTAGCATCTGAAAGCTGCTGGTTTAGTGTCTAACTACTGTGGTGAGATGGTTGTATTTTTAGAACTAATCTTCCGCTTACTTCATTGGAGCTCTCAATTGGAAGGTAGGCTACTTGGGCGCTTGCTGCTTGGTGTTAACCCCTTCCTCGTCTGGTGTTCGCATTTTTTAAACAATCTAGCGTCTGCTCAAGCAGAGAATGTGAGGTGCACAGGGTTAAAAGGCTTGACACCACAAATCCCTCTACTAGATACTTTCTGCAGTCTGCCTCAATTTAAATCGTCCTCAGTCACTGCTACTTTTTTGTATCTAGGCTATTAGCTTTCCTTTCTTAGTCTAGGTTATCTAACTACTTACAGTTGAAGTTGGAAGTTTACATACACTTAGGTTGGGGTCATTAACTTATTTTTCAACCACTTCACAAATTTCTTGTTAACAAACTATAGTTTTGGCAAGCCGGTTAGGACATCTACTTTGTGCATGACACAAGTCATTTTTCCAACAATTGTTTACAGACAGATTATTTCACTTATAATTCACTATCACAATTCCAGTGGGTCAGAAGTTTACATACACTAAGTTGACTGTGCCTTTAAACATCTTGGAAAATTCCAGAAAATGATGTCATGGCTTTAGAAGCTTCTGATATGCTAATTGACATCATTTGAGTCAATTGGAGGTGTACCTGTGGATGTATTTCAAGGCCCACCTTCAAACTCAGTGCCTCTTTGCTTGACATCATGGGAAAATCAAAAGAAATCAGCCAAGACCTCAGAAAAAAATTTGTAGATCTCCACAAGTCTGGTTCATCCTTGGGAGCAATTTCCAAACGCCTGAAGGTACCACGTTCATCTGTACAAACAATAGTACGCAAGTATAAACACCATGGGACCATGCAGCCATCATACCGCTCAGGAAGGAGACGTGTTCTGTCTCCTAGAGATGAACGTACTTTGGTGCGAAAAGTGCAAATCAATCCCAGAACAACAGCAAAGGACCTTGTGAAGATGCTGGAGGAAACGGGTACAAAAGTATCTATATCCACAGTAAAACGAGTCATATATCGACATAATCTGAAAGGCCGCTCAGCAAGGAAGAAGCCACTGTTCCAAAACCTCCATAAAAAAGCCAGACTACGGTTTGCAACTGCACATGGGGACAAAGATCGCCTACAAACCTGACTGTTACACCAGCTTTGTCAGCTTGTGGAAGGCTACTTGAAACATTTGTCCCAAGTTAAACAATTTAAAGGCAATGGTACCAAGTACTAATTGAGTGTATGTAAACTTCTGATCCACTGGGAATGTAAAAGCTGAAATAAATAATTCTTTCTACTATTATTTTGACATTTCACAAACTTAAAATAAAGTGGTGATCTTAACTGACCTAAGACAGGGAATTATTACTAGGATTAAATGTCAGGAATTGTGAAAAACTGAGTTTAAATGTATTGGCTAAGGTGTATGTAAACTTCCGACTTCACCTGTATGTGGATTAATTCTAGTGGGAGTGGTATTGATTTGTTTAAAGCTGTTGAAGTGGTTGTTGTCTGACTGAGAGATGCTATTATGAAGATGAGGCCATATGGATTATATTTAGAGAGTAAGTTGATGCCACAGAACACTGCAAAAGTGGAATGAGGACGTTGGAGAGGCATTGTTGTGCCATGTAATCTTCTGTGTGATTATGAACAGTGAAGAGTGTTACACAGAATGCATTTTTTGTGGTCAGGTGATGGGTCTCAGCTGTTGAACGGTTATTTATTTTATTAAACCCCTTATTTAACTAGGTAGGTCAGCTGTTGAACGGCTCTAGACTGAACCACAACTTGTTTTAATGGCCATCCATATTTAGGCTTTAGTTTGCATCATTGGTGTTTGCAAGTTGCTGCGCTGCACTGCAGTCAAAATTGCCATAGAATCTTGCCAGTTTTCAGCGTCTCTGTGTGAAATGTTGGTTCCTTACCAAACACCATGCCAACGTCCCTATGCTCTGAGGTAGACATGATGGCCGTGAGCTTGTGAGGCCTCGTCTCTGCAGGTAGTCCTCAAGCAATGTACTGGAAAGTAATGAGAAGGTTAGGAAAACAAAGGATTTCCCACATTCAAACTGAAATCATGCGACAAATGAGCGCCCACCGTAGTTTCCATGGCAACATTCTCTCAGAAGCCAACTCGGGACACAGGAGAAGACCCAGAGGGCTGGCTCCGGGCAGGCAGAGGGCTGGCTCCGGGCAGGCAGAGGGCTGGCTCCGGGCAGGCAGAGGGCTGGCTCCGGGCAGGCAGAGGGCTGGCTCCGGGCAGGCAGAGGGCTGGCTCCGGGCAGGCAGAGGGCTGGCTCCGGGCAGGCAGAGGGCTGGCTCCGGGCAGGCAGAGGGCTGGCTCCGGGCAGGCAGAGGGCTGGCTCCGGGACTCTGGTGGTTTAGAGTTAGAACCCTTTGAATGACAATAAAATGGTGGTGTATTTTCTAGAAGTAGGCTACCCCAAAAGTTCAGCAGAAGTGTAAAAATTGCAGAGCTAATCACACTAGATGGCCTGCTATACTGGACAAAATGTAAACACAACATGTAAAATGTTGGTCCCATGTTTCATGAGCTGAAATACAAGATCCCAGACATTTTCCATACACACAAAAATCTTATTTCTCTCAAATATTGTGCACAAATTTGTGTGCATCCCTGTTGGTAAGCATTTCTTCTGCCATATCAAGAAGCTGATTTAAATAGCATGATCATTATACAGGTGCACCTTGTGCTGGGGACAATAAAAGACCACTCTAAAGTGTGCAGTTTTGTCACACAACACAATGCCACAGAAGTCTCAAGTTTTGAGGGAGCATGCAATTGGCAGGAATGTCCAACGGTGCTGTTGCCAGAGAATTGAATGTTAATTTCTCTACCATAAGCCGCCTCCAACAACGTTTTATAGAATTTGTCAGTACCGTGCTGAGGAGTATTTATGTCTGTAATAAAGCCCTTTTGTGGGGAAAAACTCATTCTGATTGGCTGAGCATGGCTCCCACGACTGCGCCCCTGCCCAGTCATGTGAAATCTTTGTTATTTATTTCAATTGACTGTTTTCCGACTATGAACTGTAAGTAAGTAAAATCTTTGAAATGTTGCCTGTTTTTATATTTTTGTACAGTATACTTCAGTGGGATGGCAAAGTATCACATTGGGGTAAATGCTAAGGACGATATACCCTTTCACTATCAAAGAGTAGCTCTGTGTCTAGTATAGTGGGAAACCAGACCAAACTGTTGTCTGTTTCTGAGTCCTTCCTTCCGGAGTCCCTCCCAACCAATGATTTACACGGCTGTCTGGAATAACCACAGGCGAGTCCACCACAGTCACACAGACAAGCTTTGGAATCCCTATGTCTCACAAAGGGTCATGTTCTGAGTGGCAGTGACAGATAAGTGAATGAACAGTGCTGTCTGTCAAAATAATGGACCTAGAATTCTTAGAAAAACCTTCCTTTACGATTATGCAGCCCCTTTGTGAGTGATCTCTTAAGACAAACTATTGGCCAGAATGGCCACTCTGTAGTGTCTGGGGCACAGCCCAGTATTTCTGACTGATGAAAGGTTGTTGGTCTTACATTTACATTTACATTTAAGTCATTTAGCAGACGCTCTTATCCAGAGCGACTTACAAAATGGTGCATTCACCTTATGATATCCAGTGGAACAACCACTTTACAATAGTGCATCTAAATATTTTAAGGGGGGGGGGGGGGTTAGAAGGATTACTTTATCCTATCCTAGGTATTCCTTAAAGAGGTGGGGTTTCAGGTGTCTCCGGAAGGTGGTGATTGACTCCGCTGTCCTGGCGTCGTGAGGGAGCTTGTTCCACCATTGGGGTGCCAGAGCAGCGAACAGTTTTGACTGGGCTGAGCGGGAACTGTGCTTCCTCAGAGGTAGGGGGGCCAGCAGGCCAGAGGTGGATGAACGCAGTGCCCTTGTTTGGGTGTAGGGCCTGATCAGAGCCTGAAGGTATGGAGGTGCCGTTCCCTTCACAGCTCCGTAGGCAATCACCATGGTCTTGTAGCGGATGCGAGCTTCAACTGGAAGCCAGTGGAGAGAGCGGAGGAGCCTTAAAGGGAGTCTTCTCAGTCTCCCTCCATCCGTCTGTGGGATAGGCTCTTCCCAGCCAACTGTTTCAAGGCGCTGTGACCCAGATGGAGAATGGTACCTCTCCCTGAACTGTAATTGCATCTCTGGCTGAATCTGAATGATGGATATCTGTCCTCCCTGAACCCCCAGTGAGTAATGACCGTCTGTACCTGCTGCTGCCTTAACAGGGAGCTTCTGGAGTCTCTCTGCCCACCTCTCTGGCCCTGGCCCTCCTGTGAGAACGAATCCATCCACATGATGCAAGTCTCTGCTAGCCCAGGCAGCTGAAAATATTTCTTCCCGGCTGTGGGAGTCTTATCGACTCCCATCTATGCTTGTAGGGGGAGAGATTCATCAAACTCTCTTCGCCCTACCCTCCTTTCACAGGCTATGAGAGGGTCTCTCCCCATTGGGAAGGAGCACAACCCATAATAAGCAGCGGAGGTATCATGAATTGAGCAAGACTACTCTCTGTGCTTAATGCTATTGTGTAATTCATGTGGTCTGTGCAAGGGAGGGGCCCGGTTAATCGAACGGACGTTAGTATTTGGTTATTTGTGAGTGTACATTTTTTGTTGCAAAAATGTGTAGGCCTATTTTAACATTGAAAAGCCTTTGTCTGAATGAACTAAAATGATCCATAATGTGACATTACTATATACAAGTAAATACCTTGACATTCTTCATTTAATAAAACAACAAACTTTTTAATATAGTTTTTATGATGTGCGCCCCATAAAAAGAGAGACACTGGTAGCCTTCACACATTTCACGCGTGTAAATCGGTAGGCGATGTGAACAAAACCTTTAAACAGGTCAACATTCACAAAGCCGCTGGGCCAGACGGATTACCAGGACATGTACTCAAAGCATGCGCGGGTCAAGTGTCACTGACATTTTCAACCTCTCCCTGACTGAGTCTGTAACACCTACATGTTTCAAACAAACCACCATAGTCCCTGTGTGCAAGGAAGCGAAGGTAACCTGCCTAAATGACTACCGCCCCGTGGGACTCACGTCTGTAGCCATAAAGTGCTTTGAAAGGCTGGTCATGGCTCACATCAACAACATCCTCCCGGACACACTAGACCCACTCCAATTTGCCTACCGCACCAACAGATCCACACATGACAAAATCTCAATCGCACTCCACACTGCCCTTTCACCTGGACAAAAGGAACACCTTTGTCAGAATGCTGTTCATTGACTACAGCTCAGCGTTCAACAGCATAGTGCCCACAAAGCTCATCACTAAGCTAAGGACTCTGGAACTAAACACCTCCCTCTGCAACTGGATCCTGGACTTCCTAACGGGCCGCCCCCCAGGTGGTAAGAGTAGGCCACAACACGTCTGCCACGCTGATCCTTAACACTGGGGCCCCTCAGGAGTGTGTACTTAGTCCCCTCCTGTATTCCCTGTTCACCCACGACTGCGTGGCCAAACACGACTCCAACACCATCATTAAGTTTGCTTGGTGTCCACATCACCAACGAACTATCATGGTCCAAACATACCAAGACAGTTGTGAAGAGGGCACGACAATACCTTTTCCCCCTCAAGAGACTGAAAAGATTTGGCATGGGTCCCCAGATCCTCAAATGGTTCTACAGCTGCACCATTGAGAGCATCCTGACCGGTTGCATCACCGCCTGGTATGGCAACTGCTCGGCATCTGACCGTATGGCACTACAGAGGGTAGAGCGAACGGCCCAGTACAACACTGGGGCCAAGGTTCCTGCCATCCAGGACCTATATAATAGGCGGTGTCAGAGGAAAGCCCATAAAATTGTCAGACTCCAGTCACCCAAGTTATAGACTGTTTTCTGTGCTACCGCACGGCAAGCGGTGCCGGAGCGCCAAGTCTAGGACCAAAAGGCTCCTCAACAGCTTCTACCCCCAAGCCATAAGACTGCTGAACAATTCATAAAATCGCCACCGGACTATTTACATTGACCCCCCCCCCCCCCCCCCCCCACCATGTACACTGCTGCTACTCGCTGTTTGTTTGTTACCTATGCATAGTCACTTTGCCCCCACCTACATGTACAGATTACCTCAACTAGCCTGTACCCCTGCACACTGACTCGGTACCGGTGTATACAGCCTTGTTATTCTTATTGTGTTACTTTTTATTTTAGTCTACTTGGTAAATATTTTCTTTGTCTTAAACTGCACTGTTGGTTAAGGGCTTGTAAGTAAGCAATTCACGGTCAAGTCTACACTTGTTGTATTCGGCGCATGTGACAAAGTTTGATTTGGTTTATTGTGAGGCAATCAAAGCGGCACTACAGTCAGAGGCTAGATATGTACCCTAGCAGGTGAGTGGGGACATTTCTAATCAATGCATAAAGGAATAGAAATGACGGAAGTTAGACTGTTGTTTAATCTGAAGCTCGCCGTCACGTATACAGTTAATGTTCCATTGTAGGGCATTACATAGGAGAAGCGTGAGAGATTAGTACAATGACTGTACCTGTTATAGCAGCACGTGTCCCGCGTTGGACTGTATCCGTAATCGGTAGATGGTTCTGATGGAAAGGTTGCAGTGTGCATGGCCGAGCAGTGCCCAAGAAAGTGTTCAATCAAATAGTTTGATGCCACCACCACCCCTTCAAATGAAAAGCCAACAGCGGGGTGGGACATAACTCTCAAGGTGGGTATACGTTATAAGCTTAGACCTGGGTTCCACTCTGGGCTAGGAGTTGTTGTACTTGTAGACAAGGAAGGGCAGCGCGGTCTCACCCACACTGACCCCTGCCCATCCCCCTGCTACAGCAGCAAACAGAGTTTTACAAAAGTTTCACACAAAAACACATGTATTTCGACTATCCGTATATACGATTAAAAAAAATACTATATATATTCATATATTATTCGAATAGGGAAAATATTTCAAATGCCCATCCCTAGTCTGTGTGCATGGAAGCCCTTTTGGAGGGGGAGAAAACAAATCCGGTCTGCCATTAATGATAAACAGTAACCAAAGTAGTGGGTGGTTTTGTAACAGAGAATCTTAACTGTCATGCACTTTGTATTGTGTGTTTAATAATCTGCCAATAAAGATATGGGAGGATGAGGAAACAGCTCCTTCAGCTGTAATTTAGAAAACATGAGCTTTGTGTTGTGGGTTCAGCCCCCAGGCCACCCAAACAAGTAAACAGTTTAGTCTGTTTCCTCTATTTGTTTAGCACTTCTCAGATTATGGCATCGTTGTCTACACAGAGGCCCAGCCAGGAGTCTCAAGGCGCTGAAATGGAAGTCGTTCTACTCATTTAGGGACGGACAGATGGACACACAGACGGCAAACTGTGGACAGTCACTGTCTGTAGCTCGTACATAGATGATCAAAGCGGAAATAGGAAAGCAGCCACAAACGCAGAGCAAAATGGCCTCATGGCAAGTGACAGGAGAAGGAAGGACAGACAGACAGACATTAAAAAGGGCCGATATCTTCTGCTCGTGATCTTTTTCAATGTTTCCCTGTTCACCTGTTGACCACATGGAAAAAGAGGCATCGGCTCTTCATGGGTCCACCCTAATAAATGCAATAAGACAGTTTTCTGTATTGCGCTGCGTTCAAGGACACCTTTTTAAGAATCCAACCATCTGCTTTGTGCAGTTTATGTTCAGCATTGTGGAGGTGTGAAAACACAGCCTAAAACAAAATTCCACTCCGTATCTGCCTGGAAACAAAGCCTGTTGTCTCATGTATAGATGAGAGGCCATCATTGTAAATAATAATTTGTTCTTAACTGACTTGCCTAGTTAAATAAAGGTTAAATAAATAAATATATAGAATAATACTATGTAAGTAATCCTCTGGGATTTGACTGTTAGGCCAGATACTTGTATAAGCATACAGTCTCAGAGGAGTCGTGAGAAAGGGAAGAACAACATGAGAGCAGAGCGAAGAACTCCCACGCATGCAGAAAACTGAGAAATGTCTTACAAATGGAGGACGCCCAAGAGAGAGACACATTAAAAGCTTCCATATCCCCAATAAAGAGTTAAATTATTTGGGAGAGCTTGTGAAAGCCAAGCATGAGCTTCTTGCTGACTCAATTGTGGAATCTTTCTGTTTTTGTCACATCCATTTTAACACTGGGCTTCTCTGAGTCATGTTTTCACTCCCCCTGAGTTGGATCAGTTCAGAGCCATCTTGTTGGATTCAGCTGAAATCACTGCAGAGCGGCTCACAAAAGCATGGAGACTTGATGAGCATGTGGGCTGCATGACAATTACTCTCTCCCAGTGTGTCGTCGTCATCGTCTGTGTCGTTGTGTGTGTGTGTGTGGTGAGAGCGTGGGGAAAGTGGGATTAGAGCAATGAGTAAAAATGCCGCATCAGGTATGTCAATTCAGTTTAATGCCACGTGAATGACAGGCAGTGTAAGTTTATGGTCCAACTGTCATGAAACTTGAGAGAATCTCGATGCATTTTTTTGGTTACTGAAGTCTTGCACAAGCTCATGATTTGAGGGAGTCCTCGCAGTCACATGCCCATCCTCTGTCACTCTGTTACATTTTGGCTGCGAAACTTGAGGTTGTCGAGATCAAAGGAGTTGTTGCTGCTTGCATAATTAAAATCCCAGGAAGAGCCCAGGAAGCAGAACTGCCTTTCATGTAAATCCGGTTTTAGGCTTGACATAGAGTGTGCGATAACATCTCTCTGGTTTGTCTTCAGCCTGCTGTTAACTCACTGTGCTGGTCGATGACAGGGAGATGGAACTCATATGTCATTTCTGGCGTTTTCTTTTTGAACACCTAAACATGAAGCACTTAAGTCATGTTGTCTGGCTGCTTTGGCAGTCCTGAATCACTGACCTTACAGTGAGAGAAACAACAACGCTCTGTACATTTCTGTGAAACAGCACGGGGGTGTAATATGAACGACACAAACCGGATGTGTCTAGGAAACATTACAAACTCCTAAGCTATCAGGGTGGTCGAGGAGAACACTAAACCAACAAACTTGTGTGGTGGTTGTTGTATTAAAACTCTGGCTGTGTTTCCTGTTCTACGTTTCCACCACAGTTTGCTTTGTTTGCCCTGAACACAAACCCATAGCTCCAGCTCACCTTTCCATCCTTCAGAGTATGAGAGGAAGAGATTGCCCTAGCTAGCAGCAGTTCAGGAAATGGCCAATCCCATCCACTCATTGGATGCAAAGTGAAGAGGAGTGGACTGGCTCCCATTTTAACAGGAGTTGTTTCCCATGTCAACATGACATTTGATTTAATCCCGTCTGACGTCAGATGCTCTTGTGTAAAGAGGACTGGGGCGAGGGACTGGGGATGTTATGTCACAGGCACAAAGAGTTAACCTCTTGGGGCTAGGTGGGACGCTAGCGTGCCACCTGTGGTGCACTCCATCAACAGCAGGTGCATTTCAAGAGCGGCAAATTTGAATCCAAATAAATGTCAAAATTCAAATTTTTCAAAAATACAACTATGTTACACCATTTGAAAGATAAACATCTCCTTAATCTAACCACGTTTTACGATTTCAAAAAGGTTTTACGGCGAAAGCATAAATTTAGAGTATGTTAGGACAGTACATTTACAAGAGTTGTGTGTAATGTTTTGTCAAGTCAAAGACAGGGTCACCAAAACCATAAAACCAGCTAAAATGATACACTAACCTTTTACAATCTCCATCAGATGACACTCCTAGGACATTATGTTAGACAATGCATGCATTTTTAGTTCTATCAAGTTCATATTTATATACAAAAACAGCGTTTTACTATGGCATTGATGTTGAGGAAATCGTTTCCCTCCAATAACCGGCAGTCAAGTCAGCGTCACAAATTAAATAATTAAAATTAGAAAACATTGGTAAAATATTATATTGTCATTTAAAGAATTATAGATTTACATCTTTTGAACGCAATCAACTTGCCAGATTTAAAAATAACCTTACTGGGAAATCACACTTTGCAATAATCTGAGCACTGTGCCCAGAAAAATACGCGTTGCGATACAGACTAGACGTCATGTTGGGGAGATCTAAAATCGAAAATACTATGTAAATAATCCATTACCTTTGATTCTCTTCATCAGATGTCACTTCCAGGTATCACAGGTCCATAACGAATGTAGTTTTGTTCAAAAAAGCTCATCATTTATGTCCAAAAATCTCCGTCTCGTTAGCACATGATGTAAGCCAGCCGGACTTCTCGTCATGAACGAGGGGAAAAAATATATTTCCGTTCGTTCAAACATGTCAAACGTTGTATAGCATAAATCATTAGGGCCTTTTTTAACCAGAACATGAATAATATTCAAGGTGGACGAATGCATAGCCTTTTATAACGTATTGGAACGAGGGTACCCAACATGAAGTAGCGCGCCAGGTGTCTAATGGGACATCACCGTTCCATGGCTCTTGTTCGGTCAGATCTCCCTCCAGAAGACTCAAAACACTTTGTAAAGGCTGGTGACATCTAGTGGAAGCAATAGGAAGTGCCAAAATATTCCTAAACCCCTGTGTTTTTCAATGGGAGAGGTTTAAAGTCAATACAACACATCAGGTATCCACTTCCTGTCAGAAAATGTCTCAGGGTTTTGCCTGCCAAATGAGTTCTGTTATACTCACAGACACCATTCAAACAGTTTTGGAAACTTTAGAGTGTTTTCTATCCATATATAATAAGTATATGCATATTCTAGTTACTGGGTAGGATTAGTAACCAGATTAAATCGGGTACATTTTTTTTATCCAGACGTGCAAATGCTGCCCCCTAGACCCAACAGGTTAAGCCTATACAGACCTGCTTTTAAAAATGGAAAGATCTGAGCTTCAAATTCACTGCTTGGTTTTATGGGGGGGTGGTGAACATTTGATATTATATTAATCTTATTGGTAGGGTGGTTCGTTGAAGTCTGTTTTTTTTCACACGTTGTCTAGACAGCGTTGGAGGGCTAGATCAGCTTAGTCTTCACAGTATACACTGAGTGTACAAAACATTAAGAACCCCATGCACTTTCCATAGCATAGACTATCCAGGTGAAAGCTATGATGCCTTATTGATGTCACTTATTAAATCCACTTCAATCAGTGTAGACGAAGGGGAGAAGACAGGTTAAAGAAGGATTTTTAAGCCTGGAGACAATTGAGATGTGGATTGTGTATGTGTGCCATTGAAGGTGAATGGGCAAGACAAAAGATTTAAGTGCCTTTGAACGAGTTATGGTACTTGGTGCCAGGCGCACCGGTTTGTGTCAAGAACGGTTTGTGTCCAGCCAACTTGACACAACTGTGGGAAGCATTGGAATCAACATGGGCCAGCATCCCTGTGGAACGCTTTTGACACTTTGTCTATAGATTTTATCAAATCAAATTTATTTTTATATAGCCCTTCGTACATCAGCTGATATCTCAAAGTGCTGTACAGAAACCCAGCCTAAAACCCCAAACAGCAAGCAAAGCATGTGAAAGAAGCACGGTGGCTAGGAAAAACTCCCTAGGAAAAACTCCCTAGAAAGGCCAAAAACCTAGGAAGAAACCTAGAGAGGAACCAGGCTATGAGGGGTGGCCAGTCCTCTTCTGGCTGTGCAGGGTGGATATTATAACAGAACATGGTCAAGATGTTAAAATGTTCATAAATGACCAGCATGGTCAAATAATAATAATCATAGTAGTTGTCGAGGGTGCAACAAGCACGTCCGGTGAACAGGTCAGGGTTCCATAGCCGCAGGCAGAACAGTTGAAACTGGAGCAGCAGCACGGCCAGGTGGACTGGGGACAGCAAGGAGTCATCATACCAGGTAGTCCTGAGGCATGGTCCTAGGGCTCAGGTCCTCCGAGAGAAAGACAGAAAGAGAGAATTAGAAAGAGCATATTTAAATTCACACAGGACACCGGATAGGACAAGAGAAATACTCCAGATGTAACAGACTGACCCTAGCCCCCCGACACATAAACTACTGCAGCATAAATACTGGAGGCTGAGACAGGAGGGATCAGAAGACACTGTGGCCCCATCCGATGATACCCCCGGACAGGGCCAAACAGGCAGGATATAACCCCACCCACTTTGCCAAAGCACAGCCCCCACACCACTAGAGGGATGTCTCAAACCACCAACTTACCGTCCTAAGACAAGGCCGAGTATAGCCCACAACGATCTCCGCCATGGCACAACCCAAGGGGGGGCGCCAACCCAGACAGGAAGACCACGTCAGTGACTCAACCCACTCAAGTGACGCACCCCTCCCATGGACGGCATGGAAGAACACCAGTAAGCCAGTGACTCAGCCCCTGTAAAAGGGTTAGAGGCAGAGAATCCCAGTGGAAAGAGGGGAACCGGCAAGGCAGAGACAGCAAGGGCGGTTCGTTGCTCCAGCCTTTCCGTTCACCTTCACACTCCTGGGCCAGACTATACTTAATCATAGGACCTACTGAAGAGATAAGTCTTCAGTAAAGACTTAAAGGTTGAGACCGAGTCTGCGTCTCTCACATTGGTAGGCAGACCATTCCATAAAAATGGAGCTCTATAGGAGAAAGCCCTACCTCCAGCCGTTTGCTTAGAAATTCTAGGGACAATAAGGAGGCCTGCGTCTTGTAACCGTAGCGTACGTGTAGGTATGTACGGCAGGACCAAATCGGAAAGATAGGTAGGAGCAAGCCCATGTAATGCTTTGTAGGTTAGCAGTAAAACCTTGAAATCAGCCCTTGCCTTAACAGGAAGCCAGTGTAGGGAGGCTAGCACTGGAGTAATATGATCAAATGCAGGGGATGATTGAATGTCTTACTCCAGGTTTGTTCTGAAGTAGTTTACCTTGTCTTATGTCTATAATGATTGACTCTGCTTCTTTCTCCCCTCCCTGAGGTAATTGTCGTATTGTACAGCTTTAACTTTGCTGAAAAGTGGTTGCCATGGCAATTTCATAAGTCATTGATGGTACATCAAAATGTGATATCACTGTTGCTGTGGCGGCATCGTAGAATTCAGTTTGACTCTTTGTTCAGAGATATTCTCCTCATCTGTCCTTGAAGATTCTCTACTTCAACTGAGACATTGTGTTGAGTAAGCCTAGTTTCTGTTGATATAGCCTAGTTATTGCTGCAGCCTTAAATACATGACACTCAAACATCTCTTTTGAAATGTTCAAAGTTTTGGTTACTACTACTGCAATGGCCTAGTCTTGGCTCCATTGGTGCTGAACAAGCTAGATGATTATCAATGCCAGAGGAGCCATTTGTTTGGCCTTTACCCCAGACCCACACCCTATACAGATCATCCTGGCAGATGTACTGCCTTGCAGGAATGATGGGAACTCTGCTACGGCTGCAGGAAACCATGTAACCATAGCCTTAGGAAGATGACGTCTGTCTGAGAACCTCAACTGAACGTAACTGCTTTAAACATACTGTAGGATAATGGCAGTGAAGCTTTGAAATCCTGCAATACAATCCTGCAATATCCTGTTATAAGCCAGTCTGTTTGACCAGCATGTCTCTTTTGATACACTGCCCTCGGACCTCCTTCCATCTTGCTTGTACAGTCTCTCCAACTGCCTTATAATGATGTCATCATGATATCGGCCTATTTGCTTTAGTTTATAGCGCTGAAGGACTCTCTGTATGGAGCCTGTCCTCCATCTGATGTCACGTGTGTGTGAACTGTAAATGGACTGTCCTTCAACAAGCTGCTGTACACATGGAACGCTCCTCCAGTTTGCATGTGTTCAGCTGAGAGTGACCATATGGTCAATAGGCTATTGTTTGGTCTGGCTCGGCAGTCTCTCTGTCAACAGGGAGGCAGTGATTGTGAAGCCTATTGAACTGCTCACAATAGGAGAGAATATTTATTATTTTAATTATGTTAATATTGTAAATCTCCAAAGTAAGCTTTGGCAATATGTACATTTTTACGTCATGCCGATTTAAAGCAAATTGAATTGAGAGAGAGAGATGCTGTAGTGACACCTGGTGGTGAGGTATTTGTTTCCCAAAGGGGAAAGAGGTTAAAAGTAGTGACAACTCCTCCTTAGACAAAGCTACCCCCTGATATCGTTCTCGTTGTTGATTCAATTGATTACCCCCCACATGTATTGAGCAACAGTCCCACTCTCACCAGGTCTTCAGTTCCTACTGAGTTTCTTGGGTTTCACTGTTGAACAAAATTCAATTGCATTCTAATCTAAAGTACAACACAGACTTCTAAAGGCCTACTGGTATCAGCTTTTAATTGGTAGCTAATAATCAGAATGTTTGTGTAAATAATTAGATGATACGTGCGTTGGATATTGCCACCTCCTAATGCATTTGATTCCACTTGGGAACCACTCTAGCGCAATGGTTCCCAAGTGGAATCAAATGCATTAGAGTTGGCAATATCCTTTTTTGGTTACTGTACCACCATCTGAATTTTGCTCTGCCTGGAGTACCCCTGAAGTACCCCCTCATGTGCATTTTACCAGTAGGCCTATGGTCTCATGAGTCTTCTCAAGTACCCCTGTGGATAGGCCAAGTACCCTTAGGGCTCCTGGTACTCCTGGTTGGGAACCACTGGTCTAGCACTAGCTGGCAGGCAGTAGGTCTTTGTCATAGCCAGGACGGCTCCCCCTATAATCTCCGGCCTCCATGAATGGGCAAGGGTTGATGTCCTGTGTCAATGCAGCCTTTGTCAGCTTTGGCGTGGTGCTCTGGGCATTGCTGACCCATTCCTCTTGGTTGCTATGGACTCTGCATAGGCTTTCTGCTGGAGCTCAATGCTGCCTGTTTAGGAGCATCTATCCCTGGCAGGGTTGATGCAGGGTTCACCCGCCTACCCCCTACGTCTGTCTGTCTGCCGACCCCTCTTCCTCCTCCTAACCACTTCCTCTCCTCCCCTTTGTCTCCCCTTCAGCGCCGGCATTGCTGTTGGTTTCTATGGGAACGGCGAGACCTGTGACGGAGTGAACAGGCTGACGTACTCCCTGCGCCACGCCAACCGCACGGTGGCAGGAGTGCAGAAACTGGTAATACTCAGAACTCCCAATGAAACAATGACACCTCAGCAAAATCTCTGTCACAGCCATAACATTGGCTGGGCCCACCATTCACAGTTATCATACTGTTGATCACCTATAAGGAGCAACGATTCCCCTGCTAGCCCCAAATAGATACGATATAATATAATAAACACTATTGATTTTGTCTATCCCCATAAGGAGTGGGTTGTTTGTGACCTTGGGTGTCCCTCCCTGTGCCTACTACCTAGGTATCAGACAGCACGGGCTCCCTGAAGCAGACGGTGGATGGCAGTCTGGGGCAGCTGGAGGGCCAGTACGCCAAGCACACAGACTATCTGTCTATCATCCAGAAGGTGCAGGGCCAGCTGGATGAGCTGGTGAGGCAGATGGTGGAGATCCCCTTCTGGGGAAACAGAGACATCTCCCTGGAGGAGCTGGCTGTCAACATCGAGCTCTACGACTGGTACAGGTGAGAGATGGACAGACTGGTAGACTCAATACATGACATCTCAGGACATACAATTTCTATTGTTCACCAAAACCATCACCAGAACTGAGGCTTGTTTGTTTTACTGCATCGTTTGTCTATTGTAGGTGAATGTAGTTGGAGTTTGTTTTCCTGTCATGGTGTATGACACATTGCTTGTATTTCAAGTTGGGTATTAGGGAGTTTTTATTATTAGCTACTTTTGCTGCTGCCTCATTTACATACAGGAGCTCACAGCAACATGGGTTTAATGGAGTGTGAACAGAACTACATGTACAGCTTCCACTCAGAGGAATCCTGCACTACAGGATTAGCAGTTTACGTGATCAGTACATCATCCCTCATAGATTTATGTTTATGCTGGTGCCATGCTGCATAATTCTACCGCTAGGCCTTTTGGAGAGAGAATCATCTCAGTTGATACTCAGAAAAGGCTAATATGAACCACAACAGACCTCAGTTGTCTGGGAAAACCCTTCAAATGAACCATTTAGTGGGAGGAGACACTGGATAAAACCCACAGCACAGTCCTCCCTCCCTCCTGTAACTGGTGTTAACGACCCTGCAGTGTAAGATAGTTCATATATCCTCAGTACATTTGACAGTTGGATAGTTGGTCTCCTGGTGAGACCGTCCAGCCAGCCAGTCAGTGATGTTCAGTTGGATCTGTATGAATGTGAAAGTAGTTAACAGAGATGACTGCAGTCAACAGTAGAAAGGCCTTTACATTTAAATCAGTCCGATTCTGCAGCCGACCCTCCCTGCTACTTCCTCTTGACATCTCAAACACTTCCTCACTCAGCATCTCGCAGGAGACGTGGACTTCAAAATCGCATCTCCTTTTTGTTTCATGTATGTTTCAAGCAATCCCCATGTTTGTATCCTTTTGATTTCTTTAGCAGTACTAATGTGATGTGTTCAAAGATAACAACTTCTTCTTCTTGCTGTACTGTGTTGGGGTTTCTTCAGTCAGTCGGTCTATAGTTCTGTTGTGTTTGTGGTTGGGTGTTGGTTTCGTGACTGTTGTTATTGTTGTTTTCCACCTCAGGTGGCTGGGATACTTAGGACTGCTGCTTTTCAACATCCTCATCTGCCTGCTGGTGCTGTTTGGCCTCATTCGCAACTCCAAGGGAACACTTATTGGGTGAGTCCTACCATGTGAGGGAGTGAACCAAAAGAACTGTGGGGAGGGGGTCCATATTCTGCTAGGCCATATATTTATAGCAATTGTCATGCTAATTATGAATTATTTAAACAAAATGAAAGCCTCAAACCTGTCAAGTTTTATCTCAATTATCACTTTGTTCGCCCGTTGCAAATGACTTTTGACTGTACGCTGAACAACCTTGTCATTGCGATGATGTGAGACGAATTCACGCTTCATTAAGTGTCAGCCAGTCACAGTCCATTTGGCACGTGCATTAAAACTAATCTCTCAGAAGATTCCTCTGTCTCAACTCTTGACAACTCTGCTGGAAAGTATGTTAGATCCTTTTTAAAAGGCATCAAGGACACAGACTCAGCATGGCCTGTCCTCCTCTTCAGTCCCCCCCCTTCTATTTCATTTAATGATCTGTGTCTGTGGATACAGTGGGGTCAGTTTGGGTGGCTCATTATCATGTGAGTCAGTTCCAGAGTGTCGGGCTTTATGGTTCCCCCAGGTCCCCCTCTCCTATCCCTCCTATGTCCTTTTATCTCACGCATCCTCAGTGAATCAGACCCAGGTCATCCTCAAGCCCTGCCCAGAGACCAATGAAGGGGTACTTCCTCTAACATAATTAACCCCAACTCTCCTTGTGAGATGAGGGAAACATTATCCCAAGTCCCTGTGGGTGTTTAGGGTTGAAATCAAGGTTTCCTTTTTCATAGCTCAACATTAAACCCTCCAGCATTTTATTTAGATCAGGCATAATGTGTAATAGCCATCGTTTGGTGTTAAGGCTAAGCAACTCCCAGTCCAAGGCAATGTTCCCTCAATTGTTTTGCGGCGTTGAGAACATTTGTCTGCTGGGAGCAAACTTGAACGTTATGAAAATTCTGTGCAACTTCCAGTGTGTGTTTACTGTGTGATCTGAGGCTGTACCCAGTTTTATTTTTTTATTTTTTTTAACAGTGGCCAAGTGGGCTGCTGTGGCCAAGTGGGCTGCTGTGGCCATTTGATCATAATGTCGTTCTACCAGAGTGCATCCCATAACATTTTAACATGGAAATAACTATTGAAATAACTGTTCTATGATACAGGCCTACATTCCATGACACTTTTGAAAACATGCAGGGCTTGACATTAACCTGTTTAGCCACTTGTTCTTCAGACAAGGAGGTGACTGGAACTGTTGTTGTATTGTGTTGAGGCCACTTTACAAAATAAAATGCATTATTATTCCCATAACGGTATTATTATTTCAGAGGATCAGACAAAAATGTATTCTGCCCTCTGCATATTGCCTACTTAGCTTATTCAAGTCTGTCTTAAAATACAACATTGCCCCTTGAAGCCATAAAAAAAAGATCTTTACCTGACTCGCTTTTCAAAGATTGCTAGAAATGTACACATTTTGTGAAGGCTGGGAATTGCCAAGGACATCACAATGCAATATTGCCAATATGATATTTATTGCGGTTCTCACGATTCTATATGTATTAGTGATTCGATACTGTTATTTTATTGCGATTTGGCGTTCCGAACATATTGCTCACAAGGGAGAGCCATGGAAAATGAGTTTTGAACAGACATGGAAATAAAACTAATGGGCTCCCTATTTATAAAGAAGATTGAGAAGCAGCTATGAAGGACAAGTACTGGAGTTGTGCAGGTACAGCCAACTAGCGCAAAAATAATATTGCGACATTGTCAAAACGATACAAAATATCCCAAAAATTATATCCAGATATATAACTATCGTTTTTTTTTTTCATCAATAGCTTTGTGCTCTTGTAGGAAGAAATCACTCCCCCATTGCTTACCAAAAATGTGCTACAGTATAATTGGGCTAAAAGCGCACTAACTAGCAAAGAGAAAAAATTATAATAAACTTTGTCGACCAAGAGCCATCTGTTCTTTCGACCACTCTATTGGTCCGAATTTTTAAAAGTGCATTTTTCATATATAGACACATCGTTTGTTTTAATCAAATCAACGATATGCACTGAGCTTGTCTGATGCTTTAAGCACACTGTTTGATGAAATAATTAAGACACACAAATGACTAGAGGGAGTCCGACCGCAGTTGATTTGATTGTGCCAGACCGGGCTCAGACTTGCTGCTCTTGTGTTTTTAAAGAAATGACAGCGAATGACTGCGTGACTAGCACTCGTTGTCTCTCTTCTCCCTGCTGCAGCGACCACCACATAACATCAACAGAGTTCATCGATCTGTCCGTGTTGTTGAAGATGCAACATAATTATAACCATTTCTGACTGAAAAATTCTGTTATCTAAATCCCTCATTTGTTTAGGAAAAACATTCCCTTGACCCTTGCTCTTAACGTGACACATGTATGCATCGCATGCACATGACCAATAAGGCCTGACCTATAGCATATCATAATTACATCAATCAATTAGTTGTAACAAACTCTGAACACCGTAACATGTGGCAGCAAAAGGGATGCAGAGGACGTGACAAATAAACTTGAAACCGGAATGTTTACTGGTTGCTCAGGAGGTAAAGGGGAAGTCAGATGTGTGGAATAAATTTCACTAGTTGTGGAAAATACTGGAGATCAATAAAAATAAGTTAAGGAGCAAGCACTGAGTGCTTTATTTTATTTAACTAAAATGCTTGATTTGCATTTCAAATCATTAATGACTCGTGTGATGACATGAACAGCTGAATGATTGATTGATACAGTGCTGTAGCCTATATAACTATTGAAATCTAGTCCTCAGTGAGTTACTGTATTAAGACTAAACAGGATGCACTCTTAGACCTACAGCTTGATGGTGGTTATACAAGACTGCTATACTAAGCCTACTAATGACAATGACATTACTTATTATTATAATGATGATCATAATAGTAATAATAACAAAGAGATCAAGAAAAAGGAGGGTTGCTATTATTATTATTTTCATTTTAATTATTATTATAAATATAATTTTTCGGACAATTTGGAACCGTGTAAACACTAAATAAATAATACCAGAGAGGCTGTTCTAACAAAAAGAATGTGTAAAGACTTTATTACAGCATAGGGTAGATTTAAAAACAGCCCAATTTGTGAAATTGTTTATCCGACTTGTTGTGGTTGCGTGAGGCTTGGTGCTCACGGAATCAGTAGGCTATTAAACAAACACTCAAACAGGCAACAGAAGCAGGATCTGTCTTATTTCTGTAGATGTATATCGGTGATTTATAAAGCCAATCCCATTTAACATTTACGACTATTGATTACAGACCTAATTAAGATGGCGTTTCCTCTCTCCTCACTTTTCTTAGACAATTAAGGCAAGGGCTGTTTTCTCGTCTCCGAACTCTGCTGCTGCCTCCCACATATGCTGCTTTACTTTGCTATTATGCACATAGCAACATGGTTTAGGAAAAGCACCAATTCAACAGCGTACTGATATTTCAGAACCACGGACAGCGACCTCTATCCAACGCAGGAGTATGCTCATTTGTTATAAAGTAATATGTTTATTAGTGTTGCAGCATTGTTCTTATGTAATATAACCATATACAATTTCAGTAGCACGTCTTATTGATGGACTGTGCCATCCCCACGGCCTCCACAATGGATTAGTCCACTCAGACAGGTGCCAATTAGACAGATGTCTTGTAAACAATGATGATAATTAAAAAAACAAAAATCTCGGTCGACCAAACAATCAACCAGTCTACTAAATGGGGTCAGCCCTAAAATGTGCACGCGGATACATGCGGTTATCCACTTTGATTGCAAAACAAGTGCATCTACTCGCGGTCACTCGTGCCTGTCAATGCAATAGAATCCTCCTCCGATGCGCTCTGCCTATAACAAAATCTCAGACGTTTTTTTTCCCGGTATGTTGCATTGAAAGGCACCAATATTATGTTGATTCGATCACAATTCCCACAGTAGAGGGAAACGTTGATAGTGTAAACTAACGGGGTGAATCTGTAGTAAAGTTGAGTGAAGTTCAGTCTCGTGCGTCTCTGTGCGGCTGATATTTCTTCTGGGCGGCAGTCCTGTTCTAACCTCTGTCCTCCCTCTCTCTCTCTTTCTCTCTCCTTCCCCAGAGTGTGTCTTCTGGGCATCCTGGCTCTGGTCATCAGCTGGGCCTCTCTGGGTCTGGAGTTGGCTGTGTCTGCCGTGAGTGTCTCCATGGGAACATGGCTCTATATCTCTATGTTGAGGCTTGGAACCCAGAGCTCAGTCCCAGTAGTGTGGGAGTTAGAACCTGTAAAACCTTTTACCTGAGTCACTGCAGTGGGCCAGCTGACACTGAACAAAATAGAATGTTTGGCATAAGGTACTTTTATCAGTATGATTCATGAAGTTAGGTTTGTTAACACTTGCCAAGTTTATCTAGGGACAATTGCGAGGCAGACTAGCTACTACAATTTATAGCTGGTACAGTGTGCCGTTCATTGTGCGCAGCATGCCTTTTATCAAATATTTAGGACCCAGTGGGATCTGTCTTTATGCAAATCCCCCTCCCACACCATTTCAAATGGATAATTCCCTCCCCTGCATATGAATCAGAGATGACCCCGCCTCGTCTTCCTTTCGTGATACGATGGTGCATGTGATCTTTATTATCTCCTGATGGAAGCTTCCAGTGAGACTGATTATCCTACAGACTAAACATTCTCATTATTCTAACTACTGTGTTGTTGGGAAATGTCCTGTTGTGCTTTCTGACTGTTTGGTTTTTCCCCACTGTGTGAATGTGTTTTACTCCCTCTCTGCAGACCTCCAGTGACTTCTGCGTTGCTCCTGACATGTTTGTCACCCAAATGACCGAACAGTATGGAGTGCTCAATAAAGGTATAGATTCATTAAGAGGATCGTCAGTGTCTTAGATTTGTCATGTTTATTGTGAGATCAATCATAAAGTGAAGTTCAGACACGGCTGTCTGAGATTCACGTCTAACTGTACTTCTAAGTTGTTTTGTGCAAGATTGCTGAGAGGCAAGTTTTTGTTAGATTTCTCACAGTCACGTAAGCTTTCATATCCTGTTTGTTTTGGAGGAGAACCGTCTGCTGACTATGAATTGCGTTCTCTCTTCAACTTGACAGAACACTACACCAGTTGTAGAAAATCGTTGTAGGGGGAAATGCATAACACCAATGAAAAGTGTGGCTTTAACACTGTTTGATACAATGAGTGTTTCTTTTGTCGTCGGGTACTCATCTGGAGGATGTTTTTGATAGCTGACAAATGATTGTATTCATTCTCTTCAGTAACATGCACGCTGGGATATGATGCAGAAATAATGACAGAGCAACGACACAAATGCCTAAAGCGCTTTAATATGTGCCAGACAAGCCTAATCACTTTGATGCTCAATCAATTCCCCATCCCACCCTGGGGAGAGAGAAATAAACCTTTTTCTTTTCTCTGGCCAGCGGTGAAATGTATTGCTTTCAGATTTATGGACCTGGGCTGGGGTGCATGAGCTACCTCCTCAAACCTGTAATAGGACTCAATAAATTACCCATAGAGCATCTGTGGTCGGGCAGACAAGCCAGGGGTGACGGGCTGCGCTGCATTTTCAGTGTCTAATGCGGCCTGTGGCGTAATTGGCCAATCTGGTCCCATGATGAGGAGAGAGATGGAGCCAGGGGTGTGTGAAGTACTGTGTGTGTGTGACTGAGATAAGACCAGTGGAGGAGGGGGGGTGAGGAGAGACACGTTATGGTGAAGAAGGCAGGCAGAGTGGGTGGGTGTGTGTGTGTTTGTTCCTACTGCAGTCGACGGTATCTGTGGAAAAGTACTGCATCATTTGACACAGTCACCAGTAGGGCTGGGAATTGCCAGGGACGATATAATCACGATACTTAGGTGCCTTCCGATTCTCACAAGCGAGCCATGAGAAAACAAGTTTTGATCAGTCATGGAAATAAAAGTGCTGAAAACAAATTGGCTCCATATTTCACAAAATAAGCTATGAAGTAAAAATACTATTATTGCAATATTGTCAAAACTATATGATATATCGTCAGAAATACCACGATATGTAACTGTATCGACTAACAATGTTTTCCCCCCATCACGAGTGCCCGGTTAGTGTCATCCTCTTTCTAAATCGCCGCTCCAGCTTTCCCTCTCCGTTGTCAAGTCATTGCTGCAGAGAATAGAGCTCTCTACTCTGTCGTTGTTAAGCCCTCTCTGCCTACTCCCAATAGGAACACTAGAGGAGGAGCTCCAGTAAAGAAAGCCGACATTAACTGTAGATCCTGGCTAGTGGAACTGTTGTTAAGGCCTACAGTTGTAGTCGGAAGTTTACATACACTTCGGAGTCATTAAAACTTGTTTTTCAACCACTCCACACATTTCTTGTTAACAAACTATAGTTTTGGCAAGTCGGTTAGGACATCTACTTTGTGCATGACACAAGTAATTTTTCCAACAATTGTTTACAGGCAGATTATTTCACTTATAATTCAATGTATCACAATTCCAGTGGGTCAGAAGTTTACATAAACTAAGTTGACTGTGCCTTTTAAACAGCTTGGAAAATTCCAGAAAACGGTATCATGGCTTTAGAAGCTTCTGATAGGCTAATTGACATAATTTGAGTCAATTCAAACTCAGCCTCTCTTTGCTTGACATCATGGGAAAATCCAAAGAAATCAGCCAAGACCTCCTTGGGAGCAATTTCCAAATGCCTGAAGGTACCACGTTCATCTGTACAAACAATAGTACGCAAGTATAAACACCATGGGACCACGCAGCCGTCATACCGCTCAGGAAGGAGACGCGTTCTGTCTCCTAGACATGAACGTACTTTGTAGCGAAAAGTGCAAATCAATCCCAGAACAACAGCAAAGGACCTTGTGAAGATGCTGGAGGAAACCGGTACAAAAGTATCTATATCCACAGGAAAACGAGTCCTATATCAACATAACCTGAAAGGCCGCTCAGCAAGGAAGAAGCCACTGCTCCAATACCGCCATGAAAAAAGCCAGACTACGGTTTGCAACTGCACATGGGGACAAAGATTGTACTTTTTGGAGAAATGTCCTCTGGTCTGATGAAACAAAAATAGAACTGTTTGGCCATAATGACCATCGTTATGTTTGGAGGAAAAAGTAGGATGCTTGCAAGCTGAAGAACACCATCCCAACCGTGAAGCACATGGGGTGGCAGCATCATGTTGTGGGGGTGCTTTGCTGCATGAGGGACTGGTGCACTTCACAAAATAGATGGCATCATGAGGGAGGAAAATTATGTGGCTATATTGAAGCAGCATCTCAAGACATCAGTCAGGAAGTTAAAGCTTTGTTGCAAATGGGTCTTCCAAATGGACAATGACCCCAAGCATACTTCCAAAGTTGTTGCAAAATGGCTTAAGGACAACAAAGTCAAGGTATTGGAGTGGCCATCACACAGCCCTGACCTCAATCTCATAGAAAATTTGTGGGCAGAACTGAAAAAGCGTGTGTGAGCAAGGAGGCATACAAACCTGACTCAGTTACACCAGCTCTGTCAGGAGGAATGGGCCAAAATTCACCCAACTTATTGTGGGAAGCTTGTGGAAGGCTACCCGAAACGTTTGACCCAAGTTAAACAATTTAAAGGCAATGCTACCAAATACTAATTGAGTGTATGTAAACTTCTAACCCACTGGGAATGTGATGAAAGAAATAAAAGCTGAAATAAATCATTCTCGCTACTATTATTCTGACATTTCACATTCTTAAAATAAAGTGGTGATCCTAACTGACCTAAGACAGGGAATTTTTACTAGGATTAAATGTCAGGAATTGTGAAAAACTGAATTTATAATGTATTTGGCTAAGGTGTATGTAAACTTCCGACTTCAACTGTATGTGCGTCATCTCATCTCTGTTCAGTACAGTATCTTCACCCACTGCCTTGAGGCTGGACTCAGGCATTCAGGGTTGTTACTGTGTTCTGTTTTCCCTGCGTGTTAACATGCCTGTGTGTTTTTAAAAGCAGCAATGGAAATTATTTCAAAAGAATGTAAGGTGGTTTAGACTTAGAAGCGAGCTGAACATTTATGTGGCATTGCAAGACTTGATTTTAAATTGTTACGCTATTGGTGATATGACTCAGAGTCTCTCTCTCTCTCTTCAACATGGTGTCCAGTACATGATTGTGACCCCTAAGAATGACCTTGCCTTCCACCCCTAAGGTTGTTGTTCTCAATCTGCAAAAGGCAGCCTTTGAAAAGGTCGTCCTTTTCATTACCTTTATTGCGTTCTGTCCTTATTTCATACCTGTCGTCAGGAGAAGGAAGTGGCCGCCCCGGACAAGCAGTTGGTTTTATTACTGCACACGATTTCCTGTTTATTTTGCCCTGGTAAACTCACTCTGCAGCATTGAGGTCTCTCTGGGAATCATTTCAACAGCTCTGTTTCCAATATTCATGTTATTGTTCCTCGCTGGCTGTAATATGTCTATCTTTACTGCCCTGTCCTAGCCCCAACAGAAACTGTTCTATTCTCCCGCTTTCTGCTTAATGTTTCGGCCATTCTTTCTCTTTTACATCACCGCCATTGTGTGAGTATAATCCTGAACCAAATTATTGCAGCTCCCACAAAGATAAGTTATGAGTCTGTCGTCTCTGACTGGCTGCTTTAAACGCTATGACAAGCCGTAAATGAGAGGTCTTCTATTCAGCCTGTTGTATATGGCCATCCAAGGATATAATTGAATGAGCAGTTCATTTCCCTTGTCAGTGCCATAATTACACTGTTTATGAGACTCACAGGGAGGGAGCTCAGTTTAGAGTAGCTACGGCAGAATGAACTGGCCCATCCATAACCAGAGCAGACTTGCTCTTCTCTCTACCACTCTGTGTGTGTGGGTGCGTGCGTGCGTGGGTGCAGTGCGGTATATCCGGAACCCATTTGACTGTGTGGTAATCGGTGAACGTCACAGACCAGTGTGACATCAGAAATAGGATGCCATGTGTTATGTTGGTGGTGCTGGTGATATTCTCTGAGTAATACTGGGGACCAGAAGTAGAGCCACTCTGATTCAAACCTGTGCTCTGTTTGAGTCACGAACTCCCAAATATCATTATTTATTAAATTGCATGAGTGTGTGAGTGAGAATACATGTCTCCTTCTCACACCGTCCCAGATTGAGTTCCCTAAAGCAGGATACTGTTAATCCTACTGGCACAGTGTACCTGACCGTGCTGCTAGCTAACCCATTAGCATTGTTTACGGAGCTCTGAACTGTCCCCATCGACCCAGGTTCTGCCCCAAATGGCACCCTATTCCCTATATAACGCACTACTATTGACCAGGGTGTAGGGTGCCAATTAGAGACGCAACCCCAGTCTCCTCTCCTCACGAGCCCCCAGTCTCCTCTCCTCACGAGCCCCCAGTCTCCTCTCCTCACGAGCCCCCAGTCTCCTCACGAGCCCCCAGCTAATCGGTAGCCATTGATTACTCTGCAGGCCCTCCCAAAGATCATTATTCACCCTCTTCAGAAAAGCAGCCCCAAAGATAACCTTATCTCTGTCTGTCTCTCTCTGGGGAAGCTGACCTGAGATGATACCACATCGCTGTAGGTTATGGGGTCCCCAGCTGACATTCAGTAGGCTGGGCACTGCTTCAGGCAGTGGCATATAAAGGCTATGGGATGTCAAGGTTAGGGAATTGAAATAGTATCCAGTAAGTCACCATGGTGGTGAATGAGAGCTCCCACATACTGCAGCTCCTAAAGGACCTGCTTTCACAGGGGAAATGGTTGGAGAAAACATGATGTCCTCTGTGAGAATGTGGTAATGCAATTCACCTTATAGTAGTGTCTCTGTACTACCAAAACTAACTAGACTGAGGTTGTCTGCGGTACTGCTCACATCATCTGATCCAGGCCTGTTGTGTGTGTTTTTCCACAGACATTTTGCAGTACTACATGACATGCAGAGTGGGCCAAACCAACCCATTCCAACAGGTAGGCTACTTCAAACAGACTTATACTGGCCATTATATTTTAGCAAAGCGCTTTGATATAGGCCTCACAGGCAGCAGGGATGTTGGTTTTCTAACATGTTTAGTATTCATATCTTTTTCAGTGTACAGTATATGCGTGAATCAGGCTAACATGTAACTTTGATGCGGGTTATAATTTATCTCATCTACTGAGATGACTCATCTAGCTAATGCGTCTCGCTACCTTGCACACAGTATAACGTACGCACATATCTTCTCACTCGTCTATGACCTCCGAATGACCTCTGCGTGTGAATGAGATGATCCCATTGGACGAAAAGGAAGGGCGATGATGATCACGTGCAGCCTTTATAGATTCATCTGTGGACTGCCGTCTCAGATGAACATTTCACACCAACTCCTCGGCCTAAAAAGCAGCAGCTTTAACCCAGCGGGTGAAGTTGGTGGAAATGACGTCATTAGAACATGTTCTGCCTGCTGGCCAAAACATATCATCTTAATAAGAGTAAGACTAGTCAACAACAGCTACTTCAGAGGGAAAATATCGTCTTTTCACTTAGACTTTGTAGCTTTTAATTGACTAATTAAAGTGTCGCAAAACATTGATGTACAGTAGATGTTTACTGACAAACATATCTCCCAGAAAAGCTTTTTGTTCAAAGAAGACTGTTTTTGGGTCACAAAAAGCATATTATGACGTACACTCTGTACCAGTCCACCTAGAGAGGAGTGGTCGTGCTGGGAGAGACAGAACAGAGTGCACAAACTCCCTGTGCCTTTCATCTTTTAGGCCAAATGTCAGCTTTTCCCGGAGGTGTAAATGTAGAACTGCGAAACAGCCACTAAGGCCACTGCAAGTGTCAAATATTTGAAGAGCCTACCGTAAGACCCTATCCGTGACTTGCTTTTAATGGACGGTAGTATTTTCTTCCCCTCTTCTCAGTGCAGCACAAGCCCAGGCTAGCTATCACAGCTACATCTGCTAAGAAAAAGGGTTGATATATAATTTATCTCACAGGTACAAGGTGTCAATGTGCCGACATTGAACAAGTAGTGCAGTACTCAATGCCATGTCTGATGCAGGCGGTTGTGTTTCCCTCTTGTGTTGTAGAAGTTGTCCGGGAGCCACAAAGCCTTAGTGGAGATGCAGGACGACGTGTCTGAGCTGCTCCGCTCGGCCACCAGAGAGTACCCCCAAACCAAGGTGTGCGTCCTGACTCCTGAGATCCATCACTTTACATCCTGCTGCGAACGCCACCTGCCGGTGTACTGATACTACTGTATACCTGCTGGCTCAGTCACGCCACACAAACACACCCTGCCTTCCCCCTGGTCTGGATACACCGGCTGTACTATTGTAGCAATTCTAAGGGTTGAACAGTCCACTGAATGGAACCAAAGGACCAAGAGGCAGAGAGAGAGAGGAGACGAGTGCACCAGGCCACAAAAGTCTGCTGACACGTCACCTTTGCGTTGTGCTCCTGTTACTTTCACTGGCCTCCTCTGTACAGCCCTGTGTTGTATTGTCCAGCGCTGATCTTTCCACTGTGTGCACAGAGCATACTTCAGTGGCACGGTGAAGAGACAAAATGCTGAGTTCATGGGAACCTTTCACATTCTGTTGGGCTTCCAGAGATGTAGAACTCCATCAACACTCATGTCCCATATAGTCATTTCAAATAGACCTCTGGACAGACGCTGTTCTCTGCCGGCCGTTACAGCCCACAGGAGAATCAGGACGTGGTTTGTTATTACACCTCGTGCAGACAGACTGCGTTATAGCCTAAGTTTGAGGTTCGGAGGAAGTACCTTCATTTCAATGGAATGTGGTGCGCACCATTAAAACCCTGGAGTCTGTCTGCACGAGGCGTCAGGGTTGCTGACTCTGTTCTGGTTTGGGAGTTTTCTCAAAGTTTCGCGGACTCTCTACTTTTGTTGACGTCATACCAACCTTCTTTACTAGTTTAAGTAGGACACCACAATTAAGTACTGCCAGTATCTCTCACACACACACACACACACACACACGCTGACTGAGACAGTGGTCTGGCCTAATTTGCTGTGTTAAATGTAGACCTGGCCCTGTTTTTTAAAGTGTTTGTGTGTGTCTTGCAGGGGAATCTAGAACAGATCCAGGGGGTGCTGAACACCACAGAGATCGGCCTGCATCAGCTCACTGCCCTGGTGGACTGCCGAAGCCTTCACATGGTGAGCTGCCTTCCTGCCTGGGACACCAGGGGGACCATGGCTAACATCCGTACTCCACAGGGGATGTCGTATGTTCTCTGTGTTGCGTGGTCACGGTCTACATGTGTACGTATCCCTCTCTGGGATGTGGTTGTTAGCATGTACGGTACATTCGGTACATGTCCAGTCCGATGATGTTTGCAGATGTGTGCGCAAGCGGTGTCTAAACGGTCCAGTGAGTCGTTGCGCGACCCGCAGTGTGTGATGGAGAGGACCATGTTCACAGTTCACACTCCTGTGCACGTGTGTCTGTGCTCCGCTTAGCTGAGCTCAACTCTGCTCCACTGCTCTTGGTTCAACCCTGTATTCAGACCTGCTCCTCTCTGCCTGCAGTGCATCCGCCGCCCTGGGCTGGGCTGCATATCTCTCTGATCTGTAGTAGCAGCCCTACCTGACTGCTCTTCACGTCCTCCCCTGTTAACCCCTATGTGGCCGGTGCCCGCTGTCACACTGTCAGAACCCTGCCTGGGTCTCACTGTTCCTACTGTCACTCCCACTCTCATCCCCACCACTCACAGCCCTCACAGCAGAGGGCAGGAGAACCTGAGCCAATCAAGCAGTAGCCCAGGAGCTCACATTCAGCCTAAACCAGGGCCACTTTCAGTAGCAGATAGAAATGTCATGACGTGAATAGAGCTGACGTGGTTTGTTCTTCTACAGAGAGGGATTTTTGTTCTGAATCGTATATTTCTTTCTGAACATTGTGCTGAGCGTGACCCAGGAGGATGGTGTAACGTGCCTGCCACTACGTCACATGTAAACATACTGTACCTAGAGGGAACAACCAAGACGTCTCTCAGTGCAAATGCAGGAAGCAGAAGCGGCCGTCATGAAATGTTTTCTTTAAAAGCTGGACAATATTATTCCCAACTTCCTCTGCTTTTGTCATGTTGAATAGCGCTCCCGGGGATTGCACATGTTGTCGAGCTACTTCCTCTCGATAATGACTGTAATTTGTTTGGCTCTGAAGCAAGGCGCTGGAAAAGCACCGTCTTGGCCTGCTTTCACTCCTCCACGCGTTGTATCATTAAATAGTCATGGCTAACCTCGCTCCCCCAGCTGGTGTGGCATGTGTGTCAGATAAGGGCGCTGTGTACAGTAACCCTGTGTAGCAGACAGGCAAAATGTAGCTTCTGTTTGGTAGGTTAGTTGTGTTTCTATGACGATGTGAATCTCTAGCCTGTGCACTAGTTGTCATAGATGCATGTATATGACATGACAACGAACCAGACAGTAGTGATGGGAGGAAAGATCCATGCAGTTACATATTGGGGTATTATTTTGAAGAGATATCGCATAGTTTTGACAATATCGCAATATCATCTGTGAGCTATTTGGCTTTACCTGCACCAAAACGCCAGTATTTGTCCTTCATAGCTTTAAATAGGAAGCCCATTTGTTTTCAGCACTTTTATTTCCGCGACTGATCGAATCTCGTTTTCTCATGGCTCTGTCTTGTCCCTCTGCAGCAGCAGTATTTTTGAATGATCGACTCGCAATAAAGTCACAGTATCGAATGGCAGTACATATTACAATTGTGAGAATCGTAATACATATCGTATTGGCACCTAAGTATCGCCCTACTAGACAGTGGAATACACTATGTGCAGACAGATCTGTTACCATGTTAGTGGTATTGTATCTAGACATTGCAAAACTTCACATTTGCTCATGCACAATTGCATCAATGTCCTGTCATACAGGCCTACTATGGATGGATGGATGGATGGATGGATGGCATCTACTGGTGATCTAACATCATGCACCATCACATAATTGAAGAGACTGATGCTCTGTACCACCCTGTGCATACTGTGCTCATAAATGATGTTATAAATGACTTGTCTGTTGCTGTGTTGTGTTCCAGGACCATGTCCAGGGTATAACAGGGTTGTGTTATTAACTGTGTTGCTGTGTTGTGTTCCAGGACTATGTCCAGGGTATGACAGGGTTGTGTTATTAACTGTGTTGCTGTGTTGTGTTCCAGGACCATGTCCAGGGTATAACAGGGTTGTGTTATTAACTGTGTTGCTGTGTTGTGTTCCAGGACTATGTCCAGGGTATAACAGGGTTGTGTTATTAACTGTGTTGCTGTGTTGTGTTCCAGGACTATGTCCAGGGTATGACAGGGTTGTGTTATTAACTGTGTTGCTGTGTTGTGTTCCAGGACCATGTCCAGGGTATAACAGGGTTGTGTTATTAACTGTGTTGCTGTGTTGTGTTCCAGGACTATGTCCAGGGTATGACAGGGTTGTGTTATTAACTGTGTTGCTGTGTTGTGTTCCAGGACCATGTCCAGGGTATAACAGGGTTGTGTTATTAACTGTGTTGCTGTGTTGTGTTCCAGGACTATGTCCAGGGTATAACAGGGTTGTGTTATTAACTGTGTTGCTGTGTTGTGTTCCAGGACCATGTCCAGGGTATAACAGGGTTGTGTTATTAACTGTGTTGCTGTGTTGTGTTCCAGGACTATGTCCAGGGTATGACAGGGTTGTGTTATTAACTGTGTTGCTGTGTTGTGTTCCAGGACTATGTCCAGGGTATAACAGGGTTGTGTTATTAACTGTGTTGCTGTGTTGTGTTCCAGGACCATGTCCAGGGTATAACAGGGTTGTGTTATTAACTGTGTTGCTGTGTTGTGTTCCAGGACCATGTCCAGGGTATAACAGGGTTGTGTTATTAACTGTGTTGCTGTGTTGTGTTCCAGGACTATGTCCAGGGTATAACAGGGTTGTGTTATTAACTGTGTTGCTGTGTTGTGTTCCAGGACTATGTCCAGGGTATAACAGGGTTGTGTTATTAACTGTGTTGCTGTGTTGTGTTCCAGGACTATGTCCAGGCTATAACAGGGTTGTGTTATTAACTGTGTTGCTTTGTTGTGTTCCAGGACTATGTCCAGGCTATAACAGGGTTGTGTTATGATGGACTGGAGGGCCTGATCTACCTGGTGCTCTTCTCCTTCGTCACGGCTCTCATGTTCAGCTCCATCGTCTGCAGCCTACCTCACACCTGGAACAACAAGAGGTCAGAACCCATCCACCGTACACACCACTATCCTCCAGTACCACATACAGTCCGTCCAATTGGACCTCAATGCTATTTCTGTTTCTATGTTAGTGCTCCATGTCTATGGGGAAAATGGTTCAGAAAAGAAACAATGTTTTAGGTATTTCAGGGTTTGAGAAACCATTTAGAATTGCTTCCAATAGAACTCATACATGAGTTAATAGAGCTTCTGCCTGAACCACGGACTGTAGCCTCGGAGTCCCATTTTTACATTACACTGAAATGACTCATGATAATGATTTGCCTGTAGACAGTCAGAGACAATACTATTATAGAATTTAATAGGTTTTTTTTCTGATGAGTTTCTAAACCCCTGACTAAATGTGTTAGCTGCTTTAAATCTTCTGTTGCTAGTGTGTGGAACACTGGCAGCGAGTTCCATGGGACCTGGCCAGGAAATATATCACTTCCTGTTATCCCCCTCTCCCTAATCGTGCAAAGCTTTGCCTAAATCTATTGCAACCATTGCGTGGAGTGGTGTAATTTTGGAGGTTGACGTTGTACTTTATGAAATCCATCTGATTTCCCTCCGCTGGGCGACCCTATCAGCAGCAGATGGGGAGGATTAATCATAATGCCTCGTAAGAGAGACGGGAGTTATCTGTCCCAGGCCACGCCTCCAGTTTAACTCCACTCTGTAATTAGCAGAGTATCTGAGGATACTGGTGAATATGTTATCTCCTGCAGTTTGATCTCAGCTCGCTGTTCCTGTTATACAGCAAAGGGTTTTTTATAGGAATACATCTTCTAAGTGACATGCAGTTGTTTGAGTAATAGCTCATTGTTGTAATGATGCATGTAGTTCTTAATAACCCACCATTAAGCTTTACTGCTTTTAATGCCATAAGCCACTCCATTGGTAGGTTTTATATATGAACACGGTAATGTTGTAAATTAGTTATATCCCCCGTCTCCCCACTACATACTGTCTTTGTAATGTTACTATGGGTGAATGCGTGCTGCTGCCCTGAATGGGATGATGTCATTAATTAGCTGTGGGTGGCGTGTTGAACACTAGAGGGAGACAACCTCCACCATATTATCATCAGCAGCAGCAGCAGCGCTATTCACTGCAGCGCCACAAGGGCTATTTTTGTCTTCTTTTGTTGACCATGTTTTATATCTTGACCATTGTGCTACAGGAGGAAATGTCTTTTGTTTTTTGAAAGTGTGACAATGTGGGCTTTCAGGGGTGCCCTTGCGGTAGTCACGATCACAGCTCATGTTTGAACAGAAATGGCAAAGTGAACCAATCCGTATTGTAGCAGATCAATCTGTAATATTCGTGTGGAAACTGAATATATGTTTATCTTACTGAAGCGTGGTTTTATTCCTTAAGCTCAGTGGGGATTTGCTGCTTTCCCTGTTTCAAAGGGAACACATCTTTCGTCTCCCCTTGGGCAGTGAAGAAATTGAATAGAAACGTGGCTGTGGATGAATGCAAAACGTGACTGTGCCTGTGTGCTGCTGCTGCTCTCCCCATCAGTGGGAGAGGGGCTCCCTCTTGTGGCCATGTGTCACTCTGCAGGGTTCCAGTCAATTCCATTTCAATTTGGAAATAACTGTCATTCCAATTTTTGTCCCCCATGATGAAATTGAGAATGGGACTGTGGATCTGTGGATTGTCTGTTTGTACGTTCGTCATATGCATTATCACAGACAGCGCTGGCCCGATTTTGACTAAACTTGGGTAAATGATGCATCTTTCCATAGAGATCCGACATTTACAAAATGACACTGATGCCCAAGGCAGGAGCTATAGTAATTAACTGAAATGTGTTAGTCACATGTAATATCTCAATTGGTCCAAGCAGGGGGCGCTGTATCCTTCTTAGGGTATGACATGTTTTCTGTTGCCTTTTCCTCAATGATTTTCTATGAGAAAATGTGGAAGTCGAATTGGAATTTCTGTTTTCTTCCTGAATTGTGATTCAGCAATGTCTGTCTCTATAGGAACGAGGCGGACAGCGAGGAGGAGTCCATGGCCCACGGAGGCAGACTGCAGAACCATGACAACCTGTACCGCGTCCACATGCCCAGCCTGTACAGCTGTGGCAGCAGCTACGGCAGCGAGACCAGCATCCCTGCTGCAGCACACACCGTCAGCAACGCCCCTGTCACGGAGTACATGTGAGTACAGTAACACCAGTCCTATGGAACACTCGTCTCAAAGACAATCACTGGGGAACAGTGGGTGCACTTCCCCTCCACTTTCTCACTGTTGAAAGGTTCAAAGCAGGCTGTGGTGGTGAGGAATGTGAGATACCATGTGACCCAGGGCTGTGCTAGCACAGCCTCCAACGTTTAGGGCACCGCTGAGAACGAGAGGAGCGGTGCTCTGCTCTCCCATAGAGGGTCACATTCTGGCGGCCACGAGCGATGCAGCTGTTGCTCTCCAGCTGTGGCCCTTTGAAACCCAAAGCCAACAGCCTTATGAATGGACCTCTTAGGATGGGGGCTGGGGGAGGGGATTTGGTGGTACTTCTGGTTTTGGTGGATTGTCCAGCACAGTACAGCCTGGGATGTACTGTGGGGTTCTGTGCCTGTGGTGCCTGTAGGGGTTGACATGGTATCATGAACTATTTGTATATGTGGGTGTACGTGCTTCTGTGGCATGGAAAGTATATTTTGAGGGTCAGTAAGTCATGTACGTGTTTGTGCACCTGTTTCTGTGCGTGTGTGCGCGCGCGCAGGTTCTGCAGCTGTAGTTCAAACCCCGCCTGTGTTTAACCTTGGAGTGTGTGTTTGTTCTGTTACACAGGACCCAGAATGCCAATGCCTTCCAGAACCCGCGGTGTGAGAACACCCCACTGATAGAGAGAGAGTCCCCTCCTCCCTCGGTAAGTGTCCCAATGTCTACGTTAAACACTGATGGACCGAACACCTCCACTGACTGGGCCATTTGGCAGCCGTTGTGTAGGACACGATAATGATGATGATGATAATGAAAGATCTTTCCGATGAGATCTTGTTTTAAAGTTAAGTCTGCCAACCGGGCCTGGCTTTGGAAATGATGTCTCAGTGCAGTCAGTGCATTGTTTTTGCCTCTTATTTTGACATATTCAAGTGAGTTTGGCTCACAGTAAGAGCGAGAGTCAACATGACGATCCTAGCTACGTCTCCATAGGTTGTGTGTTGTAAGTCAACCTGGATCCCTCTGTCAGTGGTCCCTGGTCCTCCCTGGCTGGTTGCCCTCTTGTCCTGGAGGCTGAGCCCCTCCTTGGTGTCAGTGTGTCTGCTTGGGCCTAGGCTCTGCGCTGTGTATCTTCTCTATACTGTCTTGTCGCTGTTGTTTTCTTTCCTGCAAACCCACACAGTTGTATTTGACTGCCGGCATGGACAGTTACAGCCGCAACAGCTGGCAGTTAAAGCCCTCGGCGAGTGAGAGATCGTTTTGGTAACCTCCTCCGCTATGCTAACAGGTACAGACAATGCCCCCCACCTTCACTTACTGGCCTGTGTTCCCCCCCCCCCCCCAAACCAAGTCTACCCACCCCAACCACCCATGCCGTAACCAGAGTTACCTGCCACCCCACTGCCCTCCTGTGTCTTGCTAGTGTGACCCCTCACCTAACGCGTGTCCCCTGACTGTGGCCTTGGGCAGCATGCCTTCCTATCCCCCAGCACTGCAGCTGTTTTAGGTGGTACACGTCACGTTCTTGTCCTGCCTTCAGGCCCCACCATGGCCTTTCTTTCATGAACATTTAAGCCTACGTCCAACAAAAACCAACATCCACGTAACTGCGTTGCAGTCTGCCGAGCCCTTCAGACTGTTGCATTCCCCTTTCCACCTGAACCAGGGAGGGTCTGGAAAGGAGTGGACACTGTGAATGACATCTGAGTGGACTTCTTTAGGGATTGACGGTTTTGAAAAATGACTGGGTTAAAAAATGAGTTAATTACTGTAGAGGAGAACAACTTTATCCAGTTTGTTGCCAGGAGATTCCCCTGGTCCAGGACTTGTACTGGTTCATTTTGGAAGTCTTGAGTTCTTCTGTGAGCCAGAACATCTTTCTGCTATTGTCAGGTTGTTCCACCTGTCTCAGTCTCTCTCCTGGCCTTCAGAGCTCATAGATGTACACTATAAAGGGTAGAATGGCTCCTGAGTGTGGAGTGGGATGATCTCCACTTCACTTTACCTCTAAGTCTAAGATGCTCCCATTGAAAGTCACGTTGATCTGGCAAGGCCACTTTTCAGTACAACCGTGTGCAGGATATAACGTCTGGTTATATCCAGTTGGCCGAGCATGGCGCTGGCAACGCTGATGATCCTGGGTGCACGGGTGCAAGTCACTTTGGATAAAAGCTAAATGGCATGTATATTATATAGGAGCTATAGGCAAGTGGAATAAGTCCTGTTAGTTCTGTAAACCTGTCACATCCTTTCACAGAGTATGTACTGCAAGTGCACCTGGTTTTGTGTCTGCTCCTTCCTTTGCAATAAATACATTGTAATGTACACAGATGTGACATCCCAACCCAATTCCAGTGTGGTTTATTATCTCAGTATGATAAGCCCTTACTTTCCCATGTAGAAACATACTATATATACACTGGATAAATGGATGGATGGATGTGTGTATATATATATATATATATAATATATATATATATTGTTGATTAGGTAGATACAATGGATATGGTAGGTAGATAGATACGATAGATGGATAAGGTAGATAGATACGGTAGATGGATACAGTATCTAATCTACCGTGTCTGCCTCGTATCTACGTATCTATCTATCGTATCTATCTATCGTATCTACCTACCCTATCTGTCTGTCGTATCTACCTACCCTATCTGTCTGTCGTATCTACCTACCCTATCTGTCTGTCGTATCGACCTACCCTATCTGTCTGTCGTATCTACCTACCTACCCTATCTGTCTGTCGTATCTACCTACCTACCCTATCTGTCTGTCGTATCTACCTACCTACCCTATCTGTCTGTCGTATCTACCTACCTACCCTATCTGTCTGTCGTATCTACCTACCTACCCTATCTGTCTGTCGTATCTACCTACCTACCCTATCTGTCTGTCGTATCTACCTACCTACCCTATCTGTCTGTCGTATCTACCTACCTACCCTATCTGTCTGTCGTATCTACCTACCTACCCTATCTGTCTGTCGTATCTACCTACCTACCCTATCTGTCTGTCGTATCTACCTACCTACCTACCCTATCTGTCTGTCGTATCTTCCTACCTACCCTATCTGTCTGTCGTATCTACCTACCTACCCTATCTGTCTGTCGTATCTACCTACCTACCCTATCTGTCTGTCGTATCATACGGTAGATAGGTAGGTACATAGATACGGTAGGTAGATGCATAGATACGGTAGATAAATACGGTCGATATTGTAGATAGATACAGTTGAAGTCGGAAGTTTACATACACCTTAGCCAAATACATTATAAACTCAGTTTTTCACAATTCCTGACATTTAATCCTAGTAAAAATTCCCTGTCTTAGGTCAGTTAGGATCACCACTTTATTTTAAGAATGTGAAATGTCAGAATAATAGTAGAGAGAATAATTTATTCCAGCTTTTATTCCTTTCATCACATTCCCAGTGGGTCAGAAGTTTACATACACTCAATTAGTATTTGGTAGCATTGCCTTTAAATTGTTTAACTTGGGTCAAATGTTTCGGGTAGCCTTCCACAAGCTTCCCACAATAAGTTGGGTGAATTTTGGCCCATTCCTCCTGACAGAGCTGGTGTAACTGAGTCAGGTTTGTAGGCCTCCTTGCTCGCACACGCTTTTTCAGTTCTGCCAACAAATGTTCTATGAGATTAAGGTCAGGGCTTTGTGATGTCCACTCCAATACCTTGACTTTGTTGTCCTTAAGCCATTTTGCAACAACTTTGGAAGTATGCTTGGGGTCATTGTCCATTTGGAAGACCCATTTGCAACAAAGCTTTAACTTCCTGACTGATGTCTTGAGATGTTGCTTCAATATAGCCACATAATTTTCCTCCCTCATGATGCCATCTATTTTGTGAAGTGCACTATACGCTACTGTTGCAAAGCACCCCCACAACATGATGCCGCCACCCCCGTGCTTCATGGTTGGGATGGTGTTCTTCGGCTTGCAAGACTCCCCCTTTTTCCTCCAAACATAACAATGGTCATTATGGCCAAACAGTTCTATTTTTGTTTCATCAGACCAGAGGACATTTCTCCAAAAAGTACCATCTTTGTCCCCATGTGCAGTTGCAAACCGTAGTCTGGCTTTTTTATGGCGGTTTTGGAACAGTGGCTTCTTCCTTGCTGAGCGGCCTTTCAGGTTATGTTGATATAGGACTCGTTTTTCTGTGGATATAGATACTTTTGTACCGGTTTCCTCCAGCATCTTCACAAGGTCATTTTCTGTTGTTCTGGGATTGATTTGCACTTTTCGCACCAAAGTACGTTCATGTCTAGGAGACAGAACGCGTCTCCTTCCTGAGTGGTATGACTGCTGCGTGGTCCCATGGTGTTTATACTTGCGTACTATTGTTTGTACAGATGAACATGGTACCTTCAGGCATTTGGAAATTGCTCCCAAGGATGAACCAGACTTGTGGAGGTCTACAATTTTTTTTCTGAGGTCTTGGCTGATTTTGATTTTCCCATGACATCATTTTCTGGAATTTTCCAAGCTGTTTAAAGGCACAATCAACTTACTGTATGTAAACTTCTGACCCATTGGAATTGTGATACAGTGAATTATATTTCAAATAATCTGTCTGTAAACAATTGTTGGAAAAATGAATTGTGTCATGCACAAAGTAGATGTCCTAACCGACTTGCCAAAACTATAGTTTGTTAACAAGAAATGTGTGGAGTGGTTGAAAAACAAGTTTTAATGACTCCAACCTAAGTGTATGTAAACTTCCGACTTCAACTGTAGATACTGTCGATACTACAGATAGATACTATAGGTAGATACTGTAGATACTATAGGTACTGCAGGTAGATGCTGCAGGTAGATACTCTAGATAGATACCGTAGATACTATAGGTAGATACTGTACATACTATAGATACTGCAGATACTATAGGTAGATACTGTACTTACTATAGATACTGCAGATAGATACTATAGGTAGATACTGCAGATGGACACTAGATAGATACTGCAGGTAGACACTGTAGATGCTGCAGGTAGATACTGTAGATGCTGCAGGTAGACACTGTAGATGCTGCAGGTAGATACTGTAGATGCTGCAGGTAGACACTGTAGATGCTGCAGGTAGACACTGTAGATGCTGCAGGTAGACACTGTAGATGCTGCAGGTAGATACTGTAGATGCTGCAGGTAGATGCTGTAGATGCTGCAGGTAGATGCTGCAGGTAGATACTGTAGATGCTGCAGGTAGATACTGTAGATGCTGCAGGTAGATACTGTAGATTCTGCAGGTAGATGCTGCAGGTAGATACTGTAGATGCTGCAGGTAGATACTGTAGATGCTGCAGGTAGATACTGTAGATTCTGCAGGTAGATGCTGCAGGTAGATACTGTAGATGCTGCAGGTAGATACTGTAGATGCTGCAGGTAGATACTGTAGATTCTGCAGGTAGATACTGTAGATGCTGCAGGTAAATACTGTAGATTCTGCAGGTAGATTCTGCAGGTAGATACTGTAGATGCTGCAGGTAGATGCTGTAGATGCTGCAGGTAGATACTGTAGATGCTGCAGGTAGATGCTGCAGGTAGATACTGTAGATGCTGCAGGTAGATGCTGCAGGTAGATACTGTAGATGCTGCAGGTAGATACTGTAGATGCTGCAGGTAGATGCTGCAGGTAGATACTGTAGATGCTGCAGGTAGATACTGTAGATGCTGCAGGTAGATGCTGCAGGTAGATACTGTAGATGCTGCAGGTAGATGCTGCAGGTAGATACTGTAGATGCTGCAGGTAGATGCTGCAGGTAGATACTGTAGATGCTGCAGGTAGATGCTGCAGGTAGATACTGTAGATGCTGCAGGTAGATGCTGCAGGTAGATACTGTAGATGCTGCAGGTAGATGCTGCAGGTAGATACTGTAGATGCTGCAGGTAGATGCTGCAGGTAGATACTGTAGATGCTGCAGGTAGATACTGTAGATGCTGCAGGTAGATACTGTAGATGCTGCAGGTAGATACTGCAGGTAGATGCTGTAGATGCTGCAGGTAGATGCTGCAGGTAGATGCTGCAGGTAGATACTGTAGATGCTGCAGGTAGATGCTGTAGATGCTGCAGGTAGATGCTGTAGATGCTGCAGGTAGATGCTGTAGATGCTGCAGGTAGATGCTGTAGATGCTGCAGGTAGATGCTGTAGATGCTGCAGGTAGATGCTGTAGATGTTGCAGGTAGATGCTGTAGATGCTGCAGGTAGATGCTGTAGGTAGATGCTGTAGGTAGATGCTGCAGGTAGATGCTGCAGGTAGATGCTGCAGGTAGATGCTGTAGATGCTGCAGGTAGATGCTGCAGGTAGATGCTGCAGGTAGATGCTGTAGATGCTGCAGGTAGATACTGTAGATGCTGCAGGTAGATACTGTAGATGCTGCGGGTAGATACTGTAGATGCTGCGGGTAGATACTGTAGATACTGCAAGCGGATACTGCAAGCGGGTACTGTAGTTACTATAAGTAGATACTGTAGTTACTATAAGTAGTTACTATAATTAGATACTGTAGATACTATAAGTAGGTAGATACTGTAGATACTATAAGTACTGTAGATACTACATATAAGTAGATACTGTAGATAGATACTGCAAGTAGATACTGTAGTTGCTATAAGTAGATACTGTAGATGCTATAAGTAGTTACTATAAGTAGATACTGTAGATACTATAAGTAGATAGCTACTATAAGTACTGTAGATACTACATATAAGTAGATACTGTAAATACTATAAGTAGATGCTTTAGATAGATACTATAAGTAGATACGGTAGATACTATAAGTAGATACGGTAGATACTATAAGTAGATACGGTAGATACTATAAGTAGATACGGTAGATACTATAAGTAGATACGGTAGATACTATAAGTAGATACGGTAGATACTATAAGTAGATACGGTAGATGGATGCTGTTGATACAGCGGATAGATACTCTAGATACTGCAGATAGATACTATAAGTAGATACTGTCGATACTGCAGATAGATACTGTAGATACTATATGTAGATACTGTAGATACTATATGTAGATACTATACGTAGATACTTTGGATACTATAAGTAGATATATATACTGTAGATACTATATGTAGATACTGTGGATACTATAAGTATATTCTATAAGTAGTTACTGAAGATACTATAGATAGATACTTTAGGTAGATAGATACTACTCGTAGATACTGTAGGTAGATACTATTGGTAGATACTATAGGTAGATACTGTAGATACTATAGGGAGATACTGCAGATAGATACTTTAGATACTATAAGTAGGTACTGTAGATAGATAGAGGCTTCACTACAGACCCTGGTTCGAATCCAGGCTGTATCTCTGTGATAGAATTCCAAATGGTATACAGGTAAGGCAGTTAAGGGACAAAATTATCTGTATTTCAGGTTTACTTCCCATCACAGACTGAGCATGCAGTTAATTATTGCCATTTCCAACCAAAATACAGACTGAAGCTTGATTTTATGCACCAGGCAGTTACTTTTCTGATCTCACACACAGACCGTTCAGAGCCAAATCTGAGGGTAGGGGAACCTGAGATATTGAGAACATACTGCTGATCCTAGGTGTCCACAATAGGCTCTCCAAATGACTCCCAGGGTGACATTCCCACAATGCAAAACCCCGGTGCTGTATCCTGCATGGACTCTGCACAGTTACTCAATTTAAAATGAATGGTCATGTTTCTTTTTTGACACTAGTGCTGCATCTGTTTTGCAGCGTCAGAATGGGGGACCCTGAATGTTTTCTCTCTTGGTGTTGTCATCTGTGATGTGTGGAGCTTGTTCATTCTCCAGCCCTCAAAACCAAACCCTCTCTATTGATTTGTTAAGGTGAACTGTTCTCAGCTTGTTACATTAGTATTGCTTTTTTGATGTCAGGGCAAAGACCTGCACTTTCAAACATAGTGGTGTATCTTTGATATTTTCTAAGGCAGAGGCAACATGTAAAGACTTCTGTCTACATTACAATGTTTTCCGGAGGCCCTTTCATGACTTTTCAATTTTTTTATAGTTCTCTATTGGATGAAAAATGTTTTATCTGTGAATACACGGGTCATCCCATGCTGTTTTGTTACGCCTACTTGTCTCTTTCTCTCAACAGTACACCTCCAGCATGAGGGCCAAGTACCTGGCCAACAGCGGACCGGGTCCCAGTACCTCCACCCCTGTTCCTCCACAGCACCCATCACAGCACCAAGAACACGACTCTGCACACCACTCACGACAGCACACTCCACACCGCCCACCACATCACCCAGCGGCACAGCTCTAGACAACACCGGGGGCGTGACCCACCAACAGACACACCAGTGTGGAACCACCTAGCCTCTGGAACCTCTTCTCCAATGCCCCTCAACATCTCTGTGACGTCTTCTCCATCATCATCCAGGCTACAGTCTCAATCTCCTTTCCTCTTCGCTCTTACTAGCCCTCTCCCCCAGCAACTTCAAACATCTGAGCCCAATATGTCTTTTGAAGTGTGCTTGATGGCAGAGCTAAGGAAGGAACGCGCAAGGCAGACGCATCATGTAAATAGTTCTGTCGTCATTACAACGTTTTCCGTAGGCCCTTTCATGATGTTTCCAGATGGCCAGTCTGGGCTGGGCCACAGCAGAGCAGCTAGCCAGTGCATGGTGAGAGCCAGTGGGAGGTTATTTCCAGCATCGTGTGATCACTGCCATCTGCTTCATGGGCTGCTAGTGGACTGACTGAGTGGTGGCCCTTGTTCCCCTGCTACCCCCTACCACCGCCTCGCCTCAGTGCTGGGCCATCCTCGTGGCCCAGGGACAATACAGACTAATGAGGCAACTGGCCTCCAGCTCTTCATGAACGATCTCTGCTTCTTTTCCTCTCCTCTGTCTGCTCAGTCCACCAAATATCATCTTGAACGGAGTGATAATGTCTTATGTGAGGATATGTTGCTCAAACAACATCTTTTGGTTTTATTTGTCTGCCACTTTTGGGGTCTCCCTGTATTTGATATTGTATGAAGGAGATATCCACAATCAAATGGTCACCGTGTTAACCACTGCAGAAAGCACTAGTTATGGTGCTGTGAAGGAGAGAACACCTGACTAGATAATGAAACTAAAGTGCCATTGCTTTGGTGAGGACTGAGACCGTTATGGGAATATCTAGGCTAGCACTGATTACTATTGATAGTGATTTTGTTCAATATGTTGCTATGTACTGTTCTCTCTCTCTCTCTCTCTCTCTCTCTCTCCTCTCTCTCTCTCTCTCTCTCTCATTTATATATATATATATATAATGCCTTACACAGAGAGCTGTGGAAAGGCCTAGAAACTACTGTTCCCTCACACACTTTTACAGAACTAGGCCTCTGTCATAGCGAGTAGGGATCCAGGCACAGTTCCTCCACGGTTGGATGTACCTCAACAATACTATGGCAATGATATGTCTCAAAGACCAGTGTTTCTCAAGCGTTCCGTGTGAGTGTTCTTCATAATAGTGAAACATCTCAGTTCCTCGTGTAATCCTGTTACCTGGAGGACTTGCAACACGACCAGTAGAACGCCTGATCGAGGAAAGGGCATTGACATCAGTTGTATTATCCGGTCTCTCAATCCATGTGTCTGACGAGATCACATTGACATATCATTACTACTGTCTAACAACCTGAGAGACTACTGATTTCTTATCTACATAGACATCAGCTTGTTATTGCATTTGTCTGTACAAACACACTGTGAGTGGGACCAGTTATCTTATTTCATAATGTCTTACAGTAGTAGGTCTATGACTGGAAAAGACTGGGACCTCTTAACTCTTACATTAGTCCTGACCTGCATGTTTGTGGCTGTTGTCCCCCCCCCCCCGAGGGAGATTTTTCATTGGAGTGATACAGTATGCCACTATTCCTGAAAAATGACTGAAGCTACATGGATTTTGAACTGGAGAGTTTTGCTGTGAAAAACAAGTTTATTTTCGATTCCAGCGTCTGCTCTTGGATGTTGTGAACTGAAGAGACGGATAAAGCTCACTAAAGAAGAGCAGCTGTGAACGGTGGGACCCGCTGTCCTCTCATCAATACCACAGACAGCTGTTATCAGAACTGTAATTCTCATTACATTGAAGAGTTTGGTTAATTGAGAATATGCTTAACAAAATGTTCACACTTCTATGGTAAGGTTTTCTTCTCAAACGGAAGACTATTCAGACGAGGAAAGGAAACATTTCGAAACTAACGGAAGCGCAAGCTTTTTTTCCAACAGACATATGAGGACTGGTTCCTGATTGCTGAGAGACAAAACAAAAGAGGAGTTTTCCTCCACCATTATAAGACTCGTTTAAAATATAATTTGCAGTGCTCTTCTATTAGCCAGGCATCTTGTGTTGGTGTTCCTCTGCGTACAGTGGTCGGTGTTTTTGCTTGCCAGTCTCCTGTCCTCCCAACAGATCTCTGACCGCCTCGCAATGTTCTCCTCTGCTGAACCCTATGGATATAGTCACAGACTGTAACATCACATTACATCCCGTATCTGGAGGCTGTGTACATTAATTAGTATGTATTTCCTCTGAAGAGGGGTAGAATACATGTATTCTAGTGTACAATTATGCATGTTACAACAGCCAAGAGAACTGCAAAATGGACATCCTAATGCACCAGCATTTCATTGTCACAAAGATGTGTTTTGGCGTAAAGAACTATTTTGGAGAGAAAAAATGAAACTGCAGGAGTTGTTTCACAATGGGTAAATTGAAGAAATGCTGTAGTGACACAGGTTCATTTGTACCATTTTTACCTTTTCAGCAAGAGCATCCTACTTTCCTGTGGACTCCTAAAGCATGGTGCCCCTTCAAACGTAGAGTGAAATATTGTTGTACATTGTTGCTACCGACGCTTCTCTTGGCGCCTCTTCGTTCTGCGTTGTAATCAATATGAGAGGTGTGGTTCTTTCTTCAGACTGTGCCAATAACCAAACGCAACACCTTACCTTTACTATGATCTTTTTAAATGTCTCACTTAGGCCTGTTTGTACAGTTCATAGCACTGTGGTTGCCTGAGCAACCAAATGAGGAAAATGAGCCCTACATTTTGAACTGAAAATGTCTTGTTCTTTTATTCTCTGTGTGAAAGACCATTTATGATAGTAATGATGCATTTTTACTGTTTTTAGAGTAGTCATATTCTCTTTGTTAATATTGTAATGCTAGACTAATATACAGGCTTTAAAGGGATACTTCAGGATTTTGGCTATTAAGCCCTTTACTTCCCCAGAGTCAGATGCACTAATAGACCACCGTCTCTGCATCCAGTATGAGGTAGATCTGCGAGCCAATGCTAACTAGCGATAGCTGAATGAGTGGAAGTGTATGGTATCTACTAGCAAATGCGCTAACACTAGTTAGAAACTTCCTTCAAACTGCATGCAGAGACATAAAAATGCTATCCACAAGTTCATCTGACTCTGGGGAAGTAGATAAAGGGCATTAATTACCAAAATCCTGAAGTATCCCTTTAAAACATGTTTGCTAAATGAGCTGGTGAAACTAACATTTTCTTTGTCATTGTGATATCTCTTTTTGCTTCATAAAAACAAAAAAGTAATTTACCATTGATTCTTTTTAGTGTTCATTGCATATATTACGATATGTTGCAAGCAGAAAATGTTTTTCTTTTATGTGAATACGATATAATTTGTCTTTCATTGCTTTGTTTTGATAACATTTCCCTGTAGATTTACTCATTGTTTTTATATTATTTTAAAGCAATTACTAAAATATTGTACATGTTAAACCTGTGGTTTTATTGAGCTTGAACTCGGTGTTTTGAGATTAAACCAACCTTACCTGTAGAACCCTGACTTGTCTTTACATGTAGTGAAGAATAGACAATGTTGATCATAACTGTTTTCAAATGGACAGAAATGCATGATTTATACGAGAGTTTGATTTTAATTTAGGCTTCCACTGTAAAATAATGTAGCCTATGTGCAGCTATCAATGGTAGAACAAAGATAACAGATTTCTTGCTCCACTTGGCTGACATTGCTACCTAGTGCTACTAGTCAGAGCAGAACTGCACAGTGTCTCAGTAAATAAATCTGCGCATAGTACTCTGAGGTGATGGTGGTTTGTTGATACAAGTATTTTGATATTCAACACATCAGGCTTTGTTACAGGCAGTAATATAGCTCAAATGTATTTCTGTGATGTGCAGATTGAAAGGCTATAGGCCTGGATGTCCTGTTGACTGGAGGAGAAAGGCTGTGTTGTCTGTGTAACCTCACTGGGCCGACGGCAGGCGAGAGGCCAGTGTCAAACAGGACAGACGTCCAGCATTGTCTCCTTCCTGTAGGGCAGAACGTCAGGCAGCTGCTGTCTCTCCAAGACTGGCGTCCTGTCTAGTCTAGGAGGGTTGGAGGGATGGGAACGTGGATGGAGGAGTGAATGGTCCCTCGATCCTGAAAGATCATGAGCCAAAGTACTTTAATCCTAGTATTTTGTTCATCCCATTTTACAACAAATGTAATGTTAGGAACTCAGCCTTTACGATACATTCATTTCACAAACATGACAGAAATGTCCAACAAATCCTTTTAAATCAAATCGGTTGTCATGTGTTCTTCCAACATAGTATGAACAAAGAAAACTGGTCAACACTTCTTCCTGGATCGTAGGATGATGATAAGTGAACAGCTGGAGAAGTAGATGAACTCAGCAGCTGTCTATTCCTTCTGGCCACTCACTGCACTATCATCAGTTTGGAAGGTCCATTTAGTATCTCACACCAGATGTGAACTTTTTGGTAACCCTTTAGGATATACGTTAAGTATGCATGGAGACGATGCCTATCAGATCATATTATTTCGTCTTACATGTAAATGGTTTATGATGCTTACGATATTTTCTGAATTAAAAAAAAAAAGTTTTCTAATTCAATATTCTTGTCTGAATATATAGCAATCACATCTACCTCCTTCCTTCCCTGCTTCGCAAAGTTTCAGTTTGACTGAGAAGTAAAGAAACAAAGCAGAACGGTGTTTAAATAGTCTTGTTTCTCCTGAAGAGGCAGCCAAGTTTTTCACAAATGCACCGGAAATGTATTCAGCGAGAAGGAGCGCGCTAATGACATTTCACACAGTCTTACTCTTGAGGAAATTGAATTACTCCCCATTGTTGGATTGGAGGAATGCATTGCTAATGTATTGAGGTGGAGGGCTGAATAGCGGGGCGAGATGGTGCCAGGGCCTTCTGACCCCCAGCAGACACTTCCTGAGTCGGGCCTGGGCGCGTAGCCAGATGCTCCTACACTAGCACAGCTAACTCTCCTCTGGAGGATTCTAACCCCAGCTATCTCTCCAGGACTCAGAGCAGCTGCATGACAGACCAGACGGATGAAGCCTATTAGTGTAGATGCCTCTAAGTTGTTATCCATTTTAGCTAGAATTAGAAAAGTCTAAAAGTCAATTTCCTCTACACAGACATGCTCTAGAATTAGAAAAGTCTAATTCTAGAGCATGTCTGTGTATTCTGATCTACCCTTTTTTTAACACAATGTACAGTACTGTCCTGTGGGACCGAGCCTGGCAAAGAGCAGTGAATGCAGGTCTCTGGGCATCTTTGACTGGAAGGACGTCCTACCAGGCACATTGTAGTTGGAGTCATGGGAGGGCCCGGGAGTCAAGGAGACAGGACGGGTTGCTTGTCCCTCCTTTGTGGCTGGACTCAAAAGAGAGAGGCAGCTGTATCCTTGGGGGGGGGGGTCTGTGTTACTCACATCCCACACACACCAGGAGGGGGAATGAGGGATCGCTGGAGCTACTCTGTTATCCCCTCCCTAACCTTTTATTCCATGGCTGTGTGGAAAACCAGTCATTTCAAAAGCAATCATTGGTATTGGTGCAGGGTAGTTAACTTCTCAAGCAAATCCCCTCCTCCCTCTCACTGTCCTACTTTTTACATTGATCTAAACCGTATCCCTTTTCGTTCCTAGGCTTTGAGGGCCGTCTTGCCTCCTGGGCAAAACTAATGTCTTGAACCAATGTTTTTCCACCACCTCTGGTTTAACAGGTTTACAAGGTACATTTTCACATTAGTTTGCCACACTTGCCGTGAATGTGGCCACATTCCTACTGTAGAAGCAACAATGGCTGGAAATGGCATTTACAGAACGAGCTATTGTGTTAGAAGGCAGGGAGACTTGTATATCGCTACAAAGAACGGGTCTTCCTCTGTGGTAACGATTGTCTTGTTGCTGGTTGTTTGCTGGTTGGCTCTTAGGCCTAATATATATATACGGCAATGGAATGATTGAACTGAGCCCCATTTGAAGTGTGGCACACCTATAACAGTAATCCTAGATCACAGATGCATTAGTTGGATTTGGTATAGGTTATGAATAAACAGCATTATGCAATAGCTGTAATATACTGTATTTAACTGAAAATCTCCGGACAGGTGGCTATGAGGCATACATGGCAGTAATCAAGCTACAGTCAACACTCGTAGCTTGGAGTCATATATCTCTGAGTGTCTGCTGGGGCAGAGGCCTGGAGAAGTTGCTATCTGTCCAGAGAATTCATTTGCATCTGGATTTGCATTCCATGCAAAAGCTTGTGTCTCGCACACCCCTAAGTCACTTACACAAGAAACCAGATTTCTTCAGTTCAATGTGTGCTTGAGTCCCTAAGTTAGGACTGTTTCCCTACATGTGTAAAGGAAGTTTTCTATTTTGTTGCCTCCACTATCAAATCAATCTTTCCTGCATATCTCTGCTGAAGATCCCTTTGGTGTTATACAGTAAGAACAGGCCTCCTTCCTTGTGTACATTTCAGAATGTGTGGTAATGGGGCTCAAATTACTATAGGCATGCCAACCTAGTGTTCAACTGGTAAAGATGGTCAGTCTTCATCTCCCCAACATCCAGCATGTCTTTGTGTAAGAGCTGACGGGGATATTTGCATATCTGCTGTTACTGTTATGATGTTAACGCAGAGGGTGTGGGCCCAAGCGTCACTCAACAGCCCTGCAGGTGCCAATGTTATTACTGTAGAACACTGGAGTGGGAAGAGTATTAAACCCCAGGGCATACAGTACTGACTTCATGAGCTAATCCTTGTTCCCCAAGTATAATAGAGTTAGCGTTTCTCCCTCACAGTGGAGCTTTCTTATACACAGAGTATACCAAACATTAGGAACACCTTGAGTTGTACCCCTTCCCCTTTGCCCTCAGAACAGCCTCAATTCGTCGGTGAATGGACTCTAGAAGGTGTCAAGCGTTCCACAGGGATGCTGGCCCATGTTGACTCCAATGCTTCCAACAGTTGTGTCAAGTTGGCTGGATGTCCTTTGGTTGGTGGACTATTCATGATACACACAGGAAACTGTTGAGCGTGGTAAAAACCCAGCAGCGTTGCAGTTCTTGACACAAACTGATGCGCCTGGCACCTACTACCATACCCTGTTCAAAGGCACTTAAATCTTTTGTCTTGCCCATTCACCCTATGAATGGCGTAATCCTTCATTAACCTGTCTTCTCCCCTTCATCTACACTGATTGAAGTGGATTTAACAAGTGACATCAATAAGGGATTGTAGCTTACACCTGGATTCACCTGGTCAGTCTATGTCATGGAAAGAGGAAATGTTTCTAATGTTTTATATACTCAGTGTATGTTTCTTTAAGTGTAGGAAAGTACTTTGGGCCTAGGGCAGCAATGATATATGAGTGCGGAACAGGCGGGACAGCCTTTCATGTCTTTGATGAAATAAGTGGATGTTTTCAGATCATTCACATGATTCAATTTAGGACAATGTCATGGAAAGTGTTCGAGTACATTATCATTGTCACTATAAGACTGTTGATGGATAATTCAATTACAGCTTGTGCCAACAGGAATTAATTGCCCAGCACTCAGATCAAATAACTCAATAATCATGAGTTACAGGCACAGCCATTCCGAGTCGGTGTGGAATGGATGGGTGAGATCAAGCTATTGGCTGAACACACAGGAACTGTTTCGCCTGCTGTGGGACACTGCAGAAGGTCCCTTATGTATTACCTTACCCAATGGACCTTTCAAGAGGCTACGGTATATAGATGGATTGGTCTGGGAGGAGTCTGCAGCACTCTTCTAAGGCTGGATCTTCACTATAGTCTGTTCAAGGACAGTGTCTTCAAAAATAATTGCCACTCTGTAGTTCAAGCGAGCCTTCACTTCTAGAGATATGTGATACCTGGATTATGGTAAAGACAGCCTTCCCAGCTTTTGAGTACATGTTGAGAAAGCGGATTAAGCCCTCAGCCAGTTGCTGTGAGTGCTCCCTCCCAGTGGGGCTATACAGAACCGTCCTGCCACTCCAGCCACTCCTAATCCTACAGACACCGTGGGCTGTTAATTGGAGACTGGCTGGGTGGGTGATCTGCAGGGGAAAGCCACGGTGACAGCGTGCGAGTCACCAGCGTCTCCGCAATCCCCGGCGCACTGTGGAATGTTTGTCTCCTGGCAGTTGTTCCAACATTGGACGCCTTCCATACCTCGCCAGATTTTAGCCTTGTGCCAGGATTCACCATGAACATCACTGTAGGAGTTTCCTACTCCATTGCCCCACTGCCCAAGGCCATTCCATTGTCAGGCAGTCATTTATTAATTCACACATAAATGGAGATAATACCCACTGGGTACAGACGTCAATTCAACATCTATTCCACATTGGTTCAATGTAATTTCGAGGCTGTATCACAACCGGCCGTGATTGGGAGTCCCGTAGGGCGGCACACAATTGGCCCAGCGTCGTCCGGGTTTAGCCAGTGTAGGCAGTCATTATAAATAAAAATTTGTTCTTAACTGACTTGCCTAGTTAAAAAAAAAAAGGTTAAATTAAATAAATAAAAATAATTGAAATGATGTGGAAACAGCATTGACTCAACCAGTGTGTGCCCAGTGGGTATGAATGAAAACAAGGCAGACCTCCCTAATAAAACAGACTTTTTGTGTGTACTTTGACACATCTGAACCAACAGCAAGCAGGGAGGTGCAAGATGTCACACCTATGAGGCTATAGCATCTCCGAGGTGTTAGTGTCTTATCAGCAGGATACAAACAGTTCCAGATCATCACTATCTATAGCCATCTCTGACACTTCTCTGTAGATAAAATGATAGTTGGATTAACTGTTGAATGTGTCCACCAAATGAGTCAGTGAGTCACAATGCATCTATCTTACCTCGAGTGTTTAACAGGTTTGCTTTCATGTTTCATTATCAATGCACCAGTTGTTCTGGTGTTTACATTGTTCATTTTTGGGGGGGATTTCATGATTTAAATATACACTGCTCAAAAAAATAAAGGGAACACTTAAACACAATGTAACTCCAAGTCAATCACACTTCTGTGAAATCAAACTGTCCACTTAGGAAGCAACACTGATTGACAATAAATTTCACATGCTGTTGTGCAAATGGAATAGACAACAGGTGGAAATTATAGGCAATTAGCAAGACACCCCCAATAAAGGAGTGGTTCTGCAGGTGGGGACCACAGTCCACTTCTCAGTTCCTATGCTTCCTGGCTGATGTTTTGGTCACTTTTGAATGCTGGCGGTGCTTTCACTCTAGTGGTAGCATGAGACGGAGTCTACAACCCACACAAGTGGCTCAGGTAGTGCAGCTCATCCAGGATGGCACATCAATGCGAGCTGTGGCAAGAAGGTTTGCTGTGTCTGTCAGCGTAGTGTCCAGAGCATGGAGGCGCTACCAGGAGACAGGCCAGTACATCAGGAGACGTGGAGGAGGCCGTAGGAGGGCAACAACCCAGCAGCAGGACCGCTACCTCCGCCTTTGTGCAAGGAGGAGCAGGAGAAGCACTGCCAGAGCCCTGCAAAATGACCTCCAGTAGGCCACAAATGTCTGCTCAAACGGTCAGAAACAGACTCCATGAGGGTGGTATGAGGGCCCGACGTCCACAGGTGGGGGTTGTGCTTACAGCCCAACACCGTGCAGGACGTTTGGCATTTGCCAGAGAACACCAAGATTGGCAAATTCGCCACTGGTTCTCTGTGCTCTTCACAGATGAAAGCAGGTTCACACTGAGCACGTGACAGACGTGACAGTCTGGAGACGCCGTGGAGAACGTTCTGCTGCCTGCAACATCCCCAGCATGACCGGTTTCGCGGTGGGTCAGTCATGGTGTGGGGTGGCATTTCTTTGGGGGGCCGCACAGCCCTCCATGTGCTCGCCAGAGGTAGCCTGACTGCCATTAGGTACCGAGATGAGATCCTCAGACCCCTTGTGAGACCATATGCTGGTGCGGTTGGCCCTGGGTTCCTCCTAATGCAAGACAATGCTAGACCTCATGTGGCTGGAGTGTGTCAGTAGTTCCTGCAAGAGGAAGGCATTGATGCTATGGACTGGCCCGCCCGTTCCCCAGACCTGAATCCAATTGAGCACATCTGGGACATCATGCCTCGCTCCATCCACCAACGCCACGTTGCACCACAGACTGTCCAGGAGTTGGCGGATGCTTTAGTCCAGGTCTGGGAGGAGATCCCTCAGGAGACCATCCGCCACCTCATCAGGAGCATGCCCAGGCATTGTAGGGAGGTCATACAGGCACGTGGAGGCCACACACACTACTGAGCCTCATTTTGACTTGTTTTAAAGACATTACATCAAAGTTGGATCAGCCTGTAGTGTGGTTTTCCACTTTAATTTTGAGTGTGACTCAAAATCCAGACCTCCATGGGTTGATAAATTGGATTTCCATTGATTATTTATGTGTGATTTTGTTGTCAGCACATTCAACTATGTAAAGAAAAAAGTATTTAATAAGATTATTTCTTTCATTCAGATCTAGGATGTGTTGTTTAAGTGTTCCCTTTATTTTTTTGAGCAGTATAGTTATAGTTGTAATGTTTGGAATCCTACTCGCTCTATTATTGGCCTACGCATTCTCAAGTAGGTTGGGAGCTTTGTTAGACAGGAAGCACCCATTAAATGGACCGTCTGGGAAAAGGCGGAACTCAGACAGTCTGTAGCTTCTGAAGTGGAGGGGAACCAGTCAAAACAAATATAAAACCTTAAGTCCATGTGTGTTTAAAGTACTTATGATTTCATGTCAACTGCCACATGGGAGTTCTCAGAACTAACTATCATTAAAAGAGGGGCAGAGCAGACAGACAGAGACTAGATACATCAGACGCCCAGGGTTAAAGCCACAAGTACGGTGAGGGCAGACAGTTTGACTGACACAATTCTGGAGAAGCTAACACAAGGGAGACTGGAGATCGAGCATCGACTGGCATCAGTGTGTGGAGAAACATTATCAACAATGCAGACAATTCATCATTTAAAAAACGGAATTTGGAGAGTGGGCTGGTTTGGTTCCTAAAATCTTTATCAGTGATAACAGGATGAGGCACAACACCCCCCGGTTCTGTTTCAACATTGTGTCTAGTCACCAGAAGAGATGAGGTTACAGGGCTGTAGCATCCTGTTGTTGCTCTCTGATAACCCTCTCACCAGTTCCATGTCTTTCTGTTTGTCATCTGTCACCTGCTGTTGTGTCTGTAACTACACGTCTAAGGTTGTCTGTCTCATACACTCAGGCTACAGTCCCACTGAATGGAAGTCCTATCTCTCAAAGCATATTTTCATCTTTTGACACACCAACTTTACATTTACAGTCATTTGTCCATTTAGAAAACATTTCATGTGAAGGGATAAAGGACCCATCAGTGAAGCTGAGCATTTGAGACAAATTACCAGAGAAAACATCCAGACCACAAAGCCATAATCATAGCTTGGCTTGGTGATATGTAGTGGGAAAAGTTACAGGCCATTAATGTGTCTGAAGCTCAGTTTCAAACAGACATCTGTCATCAAGCGCGCGCGCTCTCTCTCTCTCTCTCTCTCTCTCTCTCTCTCTCTCTCTCTCTCTTTTCTCTCTCTCTCTCTCTCTTTTCTCTCTCTTTTCTCTCTCTCTCTCTCTTTTCTCTCTCTCTCTTTTCTCTCTTTTCTCTCTCTCTCTTTTCTCTCTCCCTCTCTCTCTCTCGTGACACATGAAATGATAACTGACCCCCCAATCTTTATGGAGGTTTGAACTGAGGGTGAAATGTATTATATGACACAGGCATGTTAAAGCCATCACTCAAGTAACCATATCCATTTAACCAGTGGCTATTGGTTGGGTAAAACTGTATCCTGACTGTAACCCAGAGGAAGTAAGGGGTTCTTTACTGGCACTGGACCCATGTGAACAGCATCAAAATGGCTAAAGTATATAAACTCTTGTACAATTAAGTGGTAAGTCGCGGATGTGTCCTCATAATAACATGTCTTCTTCGGCACCGAGAGCGGTTTGATCTTTCACTTAGGAAAAACAACATTTTTATATGAATAACAAATCCTTAATTGAAGAGTAACGTGATCTCCTATAGCTTTGGCTCTAAAGTCTGGTCTGACTCACAGGGTTACAGAAACATTACCGTGGTCAGTCATTTCAAAACCGAGAGGGAGGAAAACTTCTGAGAAGCTTTTCTGCACTATGTTATAGGTGAGACTGCATTGGTTGAGTGATGGACGTTGTTGGGTCGAATATCTTTCAGATCAGGCAGGGCTACTGTTTATGTACAGTAAGAGGGGTACAATATGGGATACACAATGCATCATTGCCAAACTGTTTTCCCAAGGCTCTGTGTCACACTATGATGAATGACTTCCATCTTCTGCATAGAATTCTAATGTCTGAAGAAAAGCAGTGGCTCCATCTGTCAGACACACACAAATGTCACATCTGATCACTTCAGTGGAATTAGGATTGTGACACATGGAGAACTGCGGTTCTCTGTTTATTTTCCTCGCAATCCTTTCGATTGCAACAATGTCCTTTCCCATACCCAGTGTTGTAGACTAATAAATAAAAGTCTGAGTTGTGGCTTTTAAGTGCATCCAATTAGAATTATAATTTACACCCTGGGCCTCGGCCAACATTCAGACTGAGGTTGTTTGCCTAAATGCTTTAGTGAGACAAGCACAGAGCTTTAGACAGAGTACATAAGCATTTGGGCATTACCATTTCGCCCATTTTTTTGGCATGGTTGAGAGAGATGACCGAGTTCACAATTAGTTTTTAAATCGTCATGCCTGGGTGTGCCCTCTAACAGACAGTTACATATAAAATCATGGTAAGTTATGACACCCTATTTCATCCCTTCTAAATAATAAGGACGTGATTGAATAAGCTGATATTTTGTTCACACACACTATCTGTAAAACACAAGGATGGTTTATTCCATTCTAACCTTTATGTAGAAGTAGATCTGTAATCTCATGCTATGAATGGAATGTAATAGAAAACCAAAATACGAAACAAAGACTGTTTCTCAGCGGTTATCCAACTTTATTTCAAAGCGTCATGTTCAGGCACCACAGTGGTTCCTATGGTAATAACAGGATTTGATCATAATCCCTGAGAAGCAAACAGAACCATCCAGATACTGGAGGATAAATAACAGCCATTTAGCGCAGTTACAACAAGCAATAAAAAAACATGTCCAGGTCATCAAAATCATTTACATTCTAATCCTCAATATACACATTTAGCATTTCAACAAGAAGGCACAGTACACAAATACTGCTTTATAATTAACATATACAATCCTACCCAATATGGGTCATTTACAGAGGAACAACACCTCTGTATGTGTAAACACTGGTGTTGCTCTTGCAAAGCTCAAAACAAAACCAACCCGCATACTCACTGAGGAATAAGTTAGACTAGTGTACATGGCTCTCCATCGATCCATTTTGTGCAAAAAAAGTATCAGAGAGTATTACATGTGTTGATGGTAATCTAAAAGGTAAATATAAACTCAGTGGAAGAGTTGGCGGTAATTTAGCTACTTCACAAGAGCAAGCAAAAGTTCATTTGAAACCCAGCCGTGCAATTTTTTTAAATAAGAACATCTTCAAACAAATCAACAGTTGATTGTAACATAAAAAATAAAAAAAATCAATATCTTTGCTATATATTATTTTCCCTGATTTTATCAAATGCAAGGAATGTTATTAAATACAATCAAATCTAGAGATATTGATATTTTGGGGTTTATGTCATTACATCCGTTGGTTTTAACACAGCTGTGAAACATATCTAAGGACGTCAGTTCTGTCAATTCATTCATTTAAAACTATCAATAAGGGAAAAAGTGCTTATTCCTGATATACCTCAGATTTTATAACCTGACGGCACATTTGGAAAACTGCCTTCTGCCAGCTCAAATCATATTAGTAATAACACTGACAAATCATTAACAAAAAGCACCAAAATATCTTCATATTATTGTTTTTGTCCGGAGTCTTCTGAAATGAACAAAACAAATAAACTACAACCAAAAATCCCGAAATGAAAACCATTTCCTCCACAATCTCACAACTTCTGACCGTCTGATTATTTCTATAGAACCTAAAAGGATCGCCTTGAATGGCTTCCAAAACCCAGAAGAAACAAGAAGAAATTGAACAATAAGGCAAACAATTCAACGGAAATTCAACAAATTAATCATGTAAAGCTGGCAAAAGGCTTGGATATATAAGTAGTACATTCTATAAGAATTGCAAATACATTTACAAGCAACATTTAAAACACAACGCACTGATTGCCTGCAAAGCCATAATGCTGAAAGCTCCTTCCCACTAAGTGCCTGCCTGGCTCCTCTGCCCCTATGCCAGGGGAGGAAGCCAAGACACCACACAGGAAGGAAACGTCCCAAGGCGGGCCGCACAGCAGCCCAGTAAAACTATCGGAGTCCGTGTGCCACTGAAACAAAAATACAGTGACATCACAGTCCGATACCAAACACGGGTCCCCACCAGCCTTTCAGATACCGAGGCACGGCGGGGACGAGGATACCAAAGGAGCCGGTCACCTAGTAGGCAACCTGAAGCGGGCACCAAGGGGTGTCTGGGTACAGCAAACAGTGCACAGACTTAAACCTGGAACACAAGGAGAGAGAGAGAGAGAGACATGGAGGTTAGATTAACAGAGAAAAAATAGATATACCCTCTTTACAGTCAAGATAGTTCAAGTAGAGTAGGATCGCCATGTGTATTAGTAGTCATGCAGAGGGTAATGTCTCACCTTGATGGGTCTTCCTCCACTGGGAAAGCCCCTTTCATATTGATGATGTTCCTCTTGTTCTCAAACATTCCATAACTCAATGTGATCTGGAATAAGCAAATACGGGAAAGAAATAAGCAACACTGCCCAATAAGTTCTGATAAATGCTGAAACTCTATTCTCACAGTGAAACGACGGACGGACACACGTTCACATCTCACCTGTTTGTGAAGTTCAGATCTGGACACCTGTTGGAGGTTCTCCAGATGGGAGTGGAAAAAGTTACTGCGGGTCAGAGGCACCCCCAGCACCGACTCGATGATGTAGCCGATGGTGCAGTCGTCAGGCAGACGAATCTTCTCTGCCGTGTTCATAAAATGGCCGCCACTGGCCCATGGGCTCATCTTCAAAGCCAGGCCTCGACTCACACAGAAGCCGGCTCCCCCAGTAGCAAACCAGAAGTTTACTGGTCTCTGGAAGAAAATTTAAAAAAAGAGACAGCGAGCATGTTAGGTTGTTGTTATGCAACCCTTCTGAAGCACCTCAAACTTTAATATCCAATTGAAAAGTTGTCATAGGCCAGGAGGACTAAGTCCACCTACCATCTTGTCTCCTAGCCTCTCTGTGGCCTCGATGGGCCGGTCCAGGCTGGGCTTGCCAATGTACATGTCCTGGGTGTGGGGGTAGTGGGACAGCAGCTTCACTAGAGTCCTCATGTTAACGTAGTTATCATCATCCACGTGACAAAACCACCTAAGAGGGGAAACCATTGTTAAAGCGTTACAATATTTCAATTAGAACAATAATCACGATCAAGTCTAGAATGATATACAGCCTGGGTAAATTCATCACTTTAAATAGACACTTACTTTTTCCCAGACTCAATGAACTTGTCGTACTCCACAGCCATCTTGCAGGATAGAGCTTGGCGGCTGTGTGCTGCTGAACAGTTGGTGTTGATGGCGTGACTCCCTGTAGGAACAATGAGGGAGGAGATTGTGAGTTACAAACTAGTACCTTACTAGGTAGTTAATGCCAGTAATTGTAACTATAGTGCTGTTAGAGCCTTTTCCACACAGTTTAACACCACCTGACACTAAGACTACATGCCCCAGGAGCTCAAAGCAACACATTCCATGGGGATTAAAAAAGGGGCTTGGTTTCTCACTATCAAATCTGGACGTTTAATGATGAACTAATCCCAGCTACTGTTCAGGTTAAGATAAATATAAAATGAGAACTAAAATGTTTCTACAAAAATCCCAAACTCACCAACTTTCTTCTTCAGCTCCTCATCTTCTCCATCTGTGAAGATGTATGTCTGAAAAGGAGGGAAAATACATCAGATCACATTGTGGGAGTGGAAATCCATGAAATCAAAGCCCCTCACAGAACAAGTGGTGGCACAAGAATCAACTGGAGTCCAAACTACAGTGTGTCTGATGTCCTTGTTCACTACACATTGAATTCAGTGTGATGAACATCTATCAGCAGTCGTTTATGCATGTGGAGAACACAGAGTTAAACAAGCCCCACTCTAATAAAGGCCTCTTATGCAAGGTTCCCCTCTCTCCATGGCAACTGTGCAGGCCCCCCAAAAGTATCCCAGACATAGAACAAAGAGGGAGGCAACCATCACCCCCCTAACCCCCAATACCATTAAGACCCAATTCCATTCTGGATCTGTACCCACTCCCTAGCTCCAACATGTTGTCTAGAAATACAAATATAAATTCGATGGCCATCATACAGATATCAATGGGGACATCACCAATGATAATTTCAGCACCACCTGTGTGACACAGAGTAAGGTCTTAGCAGCCAAAGAATAAAGCTGTCAAGGTTAGAATACTGCAGGCTGGTGATTAGTTAACAACAAAAGGCAGCCTCAGTGGCACACTTAAAAGAGCAGGTAGGGATTAGGAGTTGTTTTATGGTGGGTAGGGCTTAGCAGGTGCTAGGCAGCTCTTCCTCAGTCAGACAGGGCTGATGAAAGAGCCCCCATGGCCTGTTTGTGTCTGCCGTTGCCTGTTTGTGTGTGTCTGCCGTTGCCCGTTTACGCTTCCCCCCTTGTGAGACAGCACCTGCCTTATCTCCGCCGCGTGCCCCAACACACCAGGTAGCAGCGCCCACTCAGCCCCACTCCCTCCTACCCTTTCTCGCGACCTCCCAACAGTTTATTATAACTGAACCAACCCCACATTCCCACTAATTGATTGCTGCCACTGACTGTTGAGCAGCAACAGCCATCTGAGATCTGTATCTTAACAGTGGGGCTGGCTGAGTTCCTGCCAGAGGGCGATAAGGCAAAGACATTCACTTTTCTAATAACTCCCCTCCCATTTCTACACTTCAGTACTATCTGCCATCGGTGCCAAAGCTTTATCTGATTGGTTTGCCCAACAAACAGGGAGCAGATGTTGTGCGATGGATGCTGCAAGGCCCTGGGCCTGTGTTTGGTTAAGGAAGGGTGGTGGTTTCACTGGTAAAGGGATCAGAGGCTGGCGCTGTTTGCTTTAAGTCCCGCTGAATGGATAGCCTAATCACTGAGGCAGCTGCCAGAGCGGCCTGGGTACTGACAGAAAGGGGTCGAGAGGGGCTGATGGGGGGGGGGGGGGGTCTCACTGCTGATTAGTAAATCGAAATCTGTGTGTGGTCATTCACCCCCACTTCAAGCTCCTACCCATCCCCCGTTCCCCCCCTCTCTCACCACCCCATACGCTGTCCCTCTTCAATAGAACAATGCTGGGTGTTTTCATGCTGGTTAAGGGCCTCCACTGGGTAAATTCTAACTATGTTTGCTGGTATTTGCATACAGCTGCAGCAGTTAACTAAAGAAAAGTCTCCAAAGGGCTAAATGGCTTTTGTCTTAACTGAAACATTAAAGAAGTCACTCAAATGGAATACTAATTCATTTACACCCATGGTTTCATAAATATTAAGTCCTGCCCCGTGAGGAGAATAAACATTTTTTTTATGATGACTGTCTGAACCACAAATGATATGAGGGCTGTGTTGTGGGGCGTGACTGCACTCCTCCCCGCAAAAGAAAGGCCGGGCAAAGCCCAGTCTGAGCAGAGCATGGTGCCTGGCTGGCTGTCTCTAGATCTCCGGGAAGGAAGGGCACGGACTGCACTCCCCTCCACTCATCTCCCTCCATCAACAACCACCTACTCCGCACCCCCCCACCCCCCTCACTCAACCATGTCACGTTCTCCCTTCCCTTTAGCTTTGGCACAGCACTAAAGTCACGGGAGTGTGGACTACAGTACAGGACAGAGAACAGGCCACCTACAGACACACAATGACACTTTCCCACTCTGACCAGCTAGATATTCAGACTCATTCCTTCATACTGTGAAGGGCTATTTGATTAACTCAACAATGGAGCCAAGTCTTCTTCCAAACTGCCAGACGTACAGACGTTCGTTTTGGGAGTGCTGGCAAATTAGTATAATTTAAATAAAAAAATGGAATGCATATCAAACCACTATGACATCACTGCCAGTGCCAGGCTACCAGCTGTCCTGTCCAGACACAACCAAAGTCAATACCCTTATAATGCCCATTGATGTGTAGTTTAGAGCTAGATTTCAACCTGTGTTTTGTAGCTAGTTATGTACTGCAGAGCCCAGAGTACTACAAGCCAGAGAATGCTGTTGCTGCACAGTTTGTTCTCTCATTGTTTTGAGGCTCACTCACTAGGGAAGCTGCATTGTTCCAGGGGGGAAATCTGCTGAAACACCGGAAACAAGGGCCTACTATTTGAACAACCCGTGCATAATAACAACTTGTAAAAAAACAACATAGTATTTATCATATTATGTCACAGTACTTTTGCTTACTCACTAACTTATGACTCACAAAAAACAATTGGGCCTTTCACTACACCAACTACTCTCTGAACCAAATCATTTTTTCCACCAATAACTACTTTCGTTTGATGTAAGAAAAAAAACTCACTTCTGACCATAATACTAAATCAGATAAATTATTCTGCCAGGCACAGTAAGCCACAATTCTATCATGGTAATCACAGATTGGATCTACCCTCTATTTACATGTAAACATTATCTGATAGCACGTCCGTTGGCTTAAGGAAACAGAAAAGGTGTATATCCTGTGCTGGAAATACAAATCAGGGCTCTGATCTGCCCAGTGAACAGTTCTAGTTAGGCCTCACCTGCTGGCAGAATGCCATGATATCTCTACCAGCTTCAGATACCAGCTACAAACATGACCAACTGGATTCAGTCAGCTGAGCTCCACAGGTGTTCATCAATTGAGCAGTATCATATAGCCTGGGTGCAGATGTCCATATGTGCTGGGAATGACCTGATTCCTATGACTGGCATTAGAACCATCCTTTGTTCTCTAACTTCTGGCCACCTGTCAGCCTTCCTCCAGGAACTCCCATTTGTATTGTGGGCCCAGGCTGTTCTTTATGCCTGCACTGGCTCCCACCAGCTGCCTGATTAAACCCTGCTGTTAACCCATCTCAGAGAGAGAGAAAGAGTTAACTTACATCATCCACCACTACAGTAAGCACAACACACTCAATGGCCATGTAAACTGCTACTCCCCAAACTCTATTGACAGCCCATCTTACAGAGCATAAACCTGTCCTGGAGTGGGGGGGGGGGGGGGGGGGGGGCTAGTTTAAGAACTTGGACAGATGTCAGATCTAGACTTTCCCTGTATTGGGTGTAGAAAACGCACCACAGACCATTATAGAATGGAGGGACTTGAGGGAGTTTTTTGAATGGGCTACTGTATTTGATCATGTGATGCATCTTATGTGTTCAAAGTTCAATTTTCTCACCCCACTTCCTCTGCATACAAAGAGAGACAGTGTTGCCATGACTAACCTTCAAAACACCCAAAACAGAGTGGGGTTTGGCTTGGGATGGAAAGAAGAGTTCTCAAAAGAAGGTGGATAAAGAATGTGTGATTGTGCCTGAGGAGAATTTAATTGACTTTTGAGAAATATGCGTGACAACTCTGGGTAGTGGATAAAATCACTATGACTAGCCTCTGTTTCCTCTCGACTACGGCTGTGAGTGCCTTTGTGCACCAGCCTAAAAGAGCTTGGTTCTCAGGGCTGCATTTTCAAACTCAGCGTGTTGCTCCCAGCACAAACTTCCCTATAAAGGCACCCCTTTGTCCCAAGCATCCCCTTGGCTGCTTGACCCAGACTCAGCTCCCACGTTCCCATGGAGCGGCTGAGACAAGGGGGCTGGGAAAGCTTTTCTTCCCCCTTCAGAAAGACGCTTTGTTAGCCCTGGAGAGGGGACAGCACTGGAGCTGCTGCTGTGAGACATACATTGCACCAGGGCATTCACAGGGACTCCCAAAAGAGGGGGTGAAAAAGAGGGGAAACGAGGGGGGTGCAGAGGCTTGAAACTGCTCCCCATGTTCTCAGGGGCATCACTCAAGGAAGAATAAAGTGACAGAGCCTAAAGAACTCTGCATAATTAAGAGGGTAACATGGACAGTTCAGGAACAAACAGTTATCACCCATCTCACCTGACATGAGTGGAACAGATGTTTGAGCTGGTCAGCAGCAACACTTAACTCTCATTGGTGGCTTGTTGTGAAGCATATTTTATGGGAGAATATTAGTTTTTTTTGCCTATTTTTGTAAAAGCATTTTGTCCTATGGTAAATTGCCTAGCCTAAGCCTACTAAAGGAAACCTAGTGGAAATATGTGATTGTTTTATTCTAGGCTATGTCCATGAACGATTTCAAATTAACCATATTCTTCTGATAATAATGTAGTATTGTTGGCTTACCTGCTGCATGTTTCTAGAGATCCAGGTATCCAGAAGGAGATTTAGTCGAGACTGATGGAACTTCTTTGTGGTCTTGACAGCGATGAAGATGTCATCTGCACTGATGTCCTCTGCGGGGGACGCGTCTGTCGCTGACTGAGCGGACCCTGCAGGCTTGTCTGCTTCTCTCCGTCCCCGGGTCAACTTGGAAAAATACGCAGAGAATCCTTTCTTTGCCTGCGCCTCCGTGTTGACCGGTTGCTGAACAGCCTTCACTCCGTCCGTAGCCAAGGTGTCCATGCTCTGGAGTGAGCGCGTCCCCATCTCTCTCTGGTTTGGAACCTCATCTACCTGAACTCTTTGATGCTGCGCGACCACCAAGAGCAACATAAGGCAGGTGAATCCTGCACTGGTTATAGAGATAACCGTTTTCTTACCATAACTTTTCGACATGTTGATATATGTCAAAACTACAATATGTAGTTGTATACTGAGAATCACCTAAATTGAAAGTCCATATAGTAATTCTCTCCAGATAGAACAAAAAATTAAACAGCCGTCCCGTGCGTCTGCATTATTGTAATACAATGCAATTTTGTCCTAGCCCAACTTTATAACCTGCCCTTCAAGCTAGCCACGCCTCATGGGCGGTCTGTAATGTGCCACTGTGCTATATTGTGGGGACGCTGAGAAAAGACTCTCCCCCGGGCAGATCTAAATCGTAGACACGCCCACGACATGAGGCGTGTGCGCGTGCGTGCGAGCGTGCGTGCGTGCGTGCGTGTGTGTGTGTGTGTGTGTGTGTGTGTGTGTGTGTGTGTGTGTGTTTGCGTGTGTGTGAAATAAATTATTTAAGCCCCTTGTTACTTTTGAATTCCTTGCCCGCCAAAGTTTTCACATTCTGCTTAGCCGACAGCAATTTTCTATAGGCACTTTGCTTGTTCTTGAATCTACTATAAGTAGGCCTTTATAGTCATTTGGTAAATAGAACATCAAATATGTTTCTGTGTGAGCATGCGACATATACATTTGAATAAAGAAGTAATATTAGCTTGAGGAGATTAAGGATGGCATCAAATCCTATGGTTTTCCTTATCAGGGAAGTCCCATGGCAGTTACAGATAAGAGTGAAAGATTTACTCTAAGAAAGCAGCAGGTGGACATTGTTAATGCTTTCAGTTAGCACCTTGTCTGCAGCTGGTGGTGGTGAAAAGTAGCATTTTTCAAATAGGCTTGAATAATTAACAAACCTATCTGGCTTTAGTTGGCCTGTTTGTGGAAAGAACATCTGAGCCTCACAATCTACAACAGATGGTGCCTAATTGAATAAATCTTGATTATATTTAGGCTACTTATACATACGTCCTTGAGAATGAAGCATTTCTTTAGTTTGGTTACAGAGCAGGATTATGAGTTCACAATGATTGATTAGGCCTACCATTGGAAACTTCCATTTAGAACCGGTGGATTCTGGAACATTTGGCTACGTTCAACGTCTTACAAATGTCTCTCAGATATAAAAAGTTGGACTCCTCATTGAAATTCTTTGTGAACTTATTCAAATTCTGCCAAGTTTGGACAGCTTGTTCACCAGCCAAGCAAATGCAATTATTCTGCATGGACCTTGTAAGGGCTTTAAACAGTTGGCAATTCCTCAGCCCTTGTTATTTAAATTCTGTCTCTCAACCAGTGGGGTGGCTGACCCCTAGACGTGACATGAGTTCCAGCAGACCGACTGCCGTGCAGCTGGCAGTGACAGGTCTGAATACCCACACTCATTCCCACCAGTCTCAGTCTCAGACCAGAGAATGGCCAATGGACCAAGCAAACTATTGGATGAGAATTATAATCTCATGTTTCTAAATTTAAAACACTGTTTGATGTGAAAAAGCATGTGAATCATGTCAAATCATCTTTTGGTTATAGGGGTTAGCTTTAAAGCCATATTAAGAATATTCTAACACTGACTATCCTTATTTGCCGTCATCTAGCTAAAGCCCTACCCCACCACTTCTATTGTTGAGCTAAGTAAACCAGAGTAAATTGGTATGGATACAACCTTTATACTTCTAGTCCTCTTTTTTACCCAACATCACAAGGACTGGTTGAGCTAAAAGAGAACACACTGTGAGATGGAGGAGAAGAACCAGTTAGAGAACACACTGTGAGATGGAGGAGAAGAACCAGTTAGAGAACACACTGTGAGATGGAGGAGAAGAACCAGTTAGAGAACACACTGTGAGATGGAGGAGAAGAACCAGTAAGCCTTTCTCCATAAATGTCCCTATAAAACAAACTGAAAGGTGGGCTTTTAATCAAACAAAAATCACAAAATGTTTCTGAGAAGTAATCCTTTCACTTTAAATTGTTCCTGCCGACAAGTCCTTTTGTGCATCTTTTAAAACTGCTCACAATAAGGAAGCTAAAAAACAAGTATAAGAAACCAGGGAGAGGGGGTTGTCTCTCTGGCCCTCATTCTTCTTGGATCAACAGGCTCTTTCTCCTGGTTCTGCAAGAGATTCGTCCCACCTCTAAAAAGGCTTTTGGTCAGACAGCTCCTTGGACTCCTGGGACAATGACAGTTGTTAAAATGGCGGGTGAAATGTACTAAGTGAACGTCCTTCTCTATACCAGCTTCATGCCAGCCATCCCCCTTTTTGCTCCTGTCTTCCCTCCACTGACAGCAACAGCAACAACAAAAACATAAAACCTTCTTTTCCCCTTAAACGGCCCCACCACACCATACAGTACCCCATTCCATCCCATCCTGAGCCCTTCTAACGATGTTACCGCTGAATTTCAATTAAATTAAATCCCCTTTGTAAAGAGTATTCCACTTCCACCAGAGAGTGCCCACAGACCCACCAATAAACACAATAGCCCTTGATCTCTCTCTGAACATCTCTGGGGATCTGAATAGAGAGGGCCTGGGGGGGCTGAGTGGGGTGGTTATGATTAGAAGGGTGCTATTTATATTCCTCATTCACTGTAGGATCTATGCACAACGGGGAGGTAAAGCATTTCTGTCAGTTCTGAGGTCAGATTGAGAAATATTACTATTGTTTTTTATTGTTTGTGTCTAGCCACAAAAATGTCTCTGTCAGACCACTTATTGTTAAGGCCTTATTCTCACCACTGAAACTTACAAAACACATGCACTCAGTGCTGAAAGATTGCACACTCACTGTTGAAACTGACTACATCCAGTTTCGCCTTGCTCTGTGCGTCCATAGGAAGCATCTGTACATGGTAAAGAGGTTGCATATCGCTCTGGGCAAATCCTGTACACATACATTTTCTATTTATTTAATTTACATCTTCGCTTCTCATCCCCTTCAGCATTTGACAAGATTTGCTGCTCTTGACTATAAACAGACACATACAGTGCCTTTGGAAAGTATTCAGAACCCTTGACTTTTTCCACATTTTGTTACATTACAGCCTTATTCTAAAATTGATTACATTTATTTTTTTCCTCATCAAACTAAACACAATACCCCATAACAACAAAGCAAAAACTGGTTTTTAGACATTTTTGCAAATTTATAAAAATAAAAAAATGAAATATTACATTTATGTAAGTATTCAGACCCTTTACTCAGTACTATGTTGAAGCAACTTTGGCAGCGATTACAGCATCGAGTCTTCTTGGGTATGATGCTACAAGCTTGGCACACCTGTATTTGGGGAGTTTCTCCCATTCTTCTCTGCAGATCCTCTCAAGCTCTGTCAGGTTGGAAGGGGATCGTTGCTGCACAGCTATTTTCAGGTCTCTCCAGAGATGTTCATTCGGGTTCAAGTCTGGGTTCTGGCTGGGCCACTCAAGGACATTCAGAGACTTGTCCCGAAGCCACTCCTGCATTGTCTCAGCTGTGTGCTTAGGGTCGTTGTCCTGTTGGAAGGTGAACCTTTACCCCAGTCTGAGCACTCTGGAGCAGGTTTTTATCAAGGATCTCTCTGTACTTTGCTCTGTTCATATTTTCCTCGATCGTGACTAGTCTCCCAGTCCCTGCCGCTGAAAAACATCCTCACAGCATGATGCTGCAACCACCATGCTTCACTGTAGGGATGGTGCCAGGTTTCCTCCAGACGTGATGCTTAGCATTCAGGCCAAAGAGTTCAATCTTGGTTTCATCAGACCAGAAAATCTTGTTTCTCATGGTCTGAGAGTCTTTAGGTGCCTTTTGGCAAATTCCAAGCAGGCTGTCATGTGCCTTTTACTGAGGAGTGGCTTCCATCTGGCCACTCTACCATAAAGGCCTGATTGGTGGAGTGCTGCAGAGATGGTTGTCCTTCTGGAAGGTTCTCCCATCTCCACAGAGGAACTCTAGAGCTCTGTCAGAGTGACCATTGGGTTCTTGGTCACCTCCCTGACCAAGGCCCTTCTCCCCAATTGCTCAGTTTGGCCGGGCTGCCAGCTCTAGGAAGAGTCTTGGTGGTTCCAAACATCTTCCATTTAAGAATGATGGAGGCCACTGTGTTCTTGGGGACCTTCAATGCTGCATACATTTTTAGGTACCCTTCTCCAGATCTGTGCCTCGACACAATCCTGTCTCGGAACTCTACGGACAATTCCTTCGACCTCATTGTTTGGTTTTTACTCTGACATGCACTGTCAACTGTGGGACGTTATATAGACAGGTGTGCCTTTACAAATCATGTCCAATCAATTGAATTTACCACAGGTAGAATCCAATCAAGTTGTAGAAACATCTCAAGGATGATCAATGGAAACAGGATGCACCTGAGCTCAATTTCGAGTCTCATAGCAAAGGGTCTAAATACTTCTGTAAATAAGGTATTTCTGTTTTAAATTTGCAAAAAAATCTAACAACCTGTTTTTGCTTTGTCTTTATGGGGTATTGTGTGTAGATTGCTGAGGATTTTTATTTATTTAATCCATTTTGGAATAAGGCTGTAGCGTAACAAAATGTGGAAAAATTCAAGGGGTCTGAATACTTTCCGAAGGCACTTTACATTAAAGGAAACAAACAGTAATGATAATGTATCTCTGAGGAGATCATCAATCAATCACATGCTTAGACTTGGCCATAGACCAACTTATTGTCAAAGGAATTGCACACTTCGAAAAGAACTGAAAACTTGGAAAGTATAATTGTGTGAATATAACTATACCAGTGTTCTAGTTGACCACAATTGAATGCATCCCTGCCTTTTATTGAATGAACTGTGTGCTGTATTTATTTGAAGTATTTTATGAGCTCTCTGTACCTCTGGATTCTCTGTGAGATCTGGAAAATGTTAAGCCTCCTGTAAGCCTTGAGTCACGGTCATGCTGTTGTTCCTGAATATGGTGCCAGTAAGCGGAAATGAACACAGCTCTGAGTCTGAGAGGAAGACCTTCTCAAACCACTCCTCTGTCTTCTTGTCTTCTTCTCTCTTTCGTTCTCTTTGAAAAATTGATTAGTCGACATATTTTGCAAGTAGCCGCAGTGATAAAAGCCATATTTTCCTGCCTTTGATTCATTGTTTCTTGACACAGACCTGCTCATACACCCTGCTGATAGAGTGTCTTTCTGTTCTCTGCTGGGTGAGCAGGAAAACACTAATATCCCACAGAGGGAGTGTCCCAGACCCAGACCTGACTTATGGCCTACTTTACAGAGAAATCAACCCATGTATGTCTTTTTGGAGCGGTTCCATTCAACTTGATGGAAACTCTATCTGTGTATTGTGGACCGATATAGAAAAACAGGCTCTATTTATTTGTCTGTCAAGCAGTGAGCCATTCTGCCTCTTATGATCCTGCGGAGAGCATCCTCTAATGTTGCATGGGGGGCAAGGAAATTGAAACCCACTTCTGAGGGGCCGACCAGTCCCCTGGCTCTCACTTCTGGTGTGACCTGTAATCCTATCAGTGCTAGTGTGTCCATGCTGGGAGAATAAGCAGAGGCAGGGGCTTCTCCTGCTGCCCGTTTCTCATTTACTGGTTCTCTGGCCCAGGCCCACATGCCTTCTCTGAGAGAGAGAAACAAATGTTCACTGTCACATATTTTAAAGGCATACTACACTGAGTGTACTAAACATTAGGAACACCTTCCTAATATTGCGTTGCACCCCCTTTTGCCCTCAAAACAGTCTCAATTCGTTGGGGCATGGCCTCTACAAGGTGTCTAAAGTGTTCCACAGGGATGCTGGGACATGTTGACTCAATGCTTCCCACAGTTGTGTCAAGTGGCGGAGCCGGGGGGCACCACTGGCCTGGGCTGGAGCGTGAAAAACCCTGCAGTGTTGCAGGTCTTGACACACTCAAACCGGTGTGCTGGCACGTACTACCATACCCCGTTCAAAGGCACTTCCACCCTCTGAATGGCACACATACACAGTCCATGTCTCAATTGTCTAAAGGCTTAAAAATCCTTCTTTAACCTTTATCTACACTGATTGAAATGGATTTAACAAGAGACATCAATAAGGGATCATAGCTTTCACCTGGATTCATTGAGTCAGTCTATGTCATGGAAAGAGCAGGTGTTCCTAATGTTTTGTACACTCAGTGTATAACTAATATTCTAAAATATGCATATTTACTTTTTTGCAGTTACAAGTCTAAGATACAGTATATGACCAAAAGTGTGCGGATACTTGCTCGTTGATCATCTCGTTCCAAAATCATGGGCGTTAATATGGAGTTATAACTTTGATGCTATAACAGTCTCCACTTCTGGGAAGGCTTTCCACTAGATGTTGGGACATTGCTGCGTGGACTTGCTTCCATTCAGCTACAAGAGCATTAGTGAGGTCTGGCACTGATGTTGAGTGATTAGGGCTGGCTCGCAGTCGGCGTTCCAATTCCTCCCAAAGGTGTTCGATGGGGTTGAGATCAGGACTCTGTGCAGGCCAGTCAGGTTCTTCCACACCGATCTCGACAAACCATTTCTGTATGGACCTCGATTTGTGCACGGGGGCATTGTCATGCTGAAACATGAAAGGGCCTTCCCCAAACTGTTGCCACAAAGTTGGAAGCACAGAATCATCTAGAATGTCATTGTATGCTGTAGAGATAAGATTTCCCTTCACTGGAACTAAGGGGCCTAGCTCGAACCATGAAAAACAGCCCTAGACCATTACAGTTGGCCCTATGCATTCGGGCAGGTAGCGTTCTCCTAGGATCTGCCAAACCCAGATGGTGAAGCGTGATTCATCACTCCAGAGAACGCGTTTCCACTGCTCCAGAATCCAATGGTGGCAAGTTTTACACCACCCCAGCCAACGCTTGGTATTGCGCATTGATATCTTAGGCTGCCCTAAGATACCAATGGCTGCCCTAAGATACCATTTCATGTACCTCCCGATGAACAGTTCTTGTACTGATGTTGTTTCCAGAGGCAGTTTAGAACTCGATAGTGAGTGTTGCAACCAAGGACAGACTAGATGTTTCCACTTCACAATAACAGCACTTACAGTTGACCAGGGCAGCTATGGCAGGGCAGAAATTTGACAAACTGATTTGTTTGAAAGGTGGCATCCTATGACAGTGCCACATTGAAAGTCTCTGAGCTCTTCAGTACGGCCATTCTACTGCCAATGTTTGTCTATGGAGATTGCATGGCGGTCAGCTCGATTTGATACACCTGTCAGCAACGGGTGTGGCTGAAATAGCCGAATCCACTATTTTTGCATATATTGTGTATCTACCACTTTCCCAATGTTCAACACTTAAACTTGCATGCAGGCTATTAGGCAGATCTGAATTATTTTTGTTTTAAAACAAGTTTGACTTATACATTAAATTCTTTGGACATGACAGAATATTTCTAGATTTTTGGAAGTCCTTTTCTGCAGCGTTGGCAGTGGTTGCCAGTTGCAGTTGGGCGGTTTGTGCTTTATTTCCAGCTAATCTAATTGATTACAGTACTATGACAGTGGATTAGATGACCAATCTAATTCAGCTCCAGGTCAGGTTACACTCTGACATGTCCAGGCATGTTCAACTGACTCCATCTTGTTCTGCCATAAAGGCCTGGGTGAAACTCTTCTATTCGGCTTGCAACACTAACATATTGCTATGGTACCCATGTTGAGCAGAGTGAAAACATTTTGATGACTCAATTACACCCCAAACAGCCTCTCTTCCCGAAGTTACTGCTGCATTACTGCTACAAGTATTGTGATATTTGGAAAGAGTTAGAAAGAGGGAGAAAAGTGAGAATAAAGAGATGTATTACAGCATCCGTAGTTTTAATTGTTCTGTAATCATCAGAACTTCTAATACCTGTTGACAAATGTAATTTATATTTTATGCTCATGGAACTATAAGTGATGAGAAATTTGGAAATGACTAATTTGAACTGTGTGGGTGCTGGCTGTGGCAGCTAGGGCCTGAAGACAAGTAGTCTCTGTTGGAATGAACTGCTTCTTCAGACAATGCCTGCTTAACCCGGAAGCCAGCCGCACCAATGTGTCAGAGTAAACACCATACACCTGGTGACCATGTCAGCATGCACCGCACCCGCCCCGCCACAGGAGGCGCTAGTGTGCAATGGGACAAGAACATCCCTGCCGGCCAAATCCTCCCCTAACCCGGATGACGCTGGGCCAACTGTGCGCCGCCCCATGGGTCTCTCGGTTGCGGCAAAGCCTGGACTCGAACCTGGATCTCAAGTGGCACAGCCTTAGACCACTGCGCCACTCAGGAGGCCCAGGGTGCTTTCACATATACCCTGTATGATCCGCATCCTGGAGCATTTGGTACTCTGATCCGCGCTATAAAGTATGTGTAAAAAGTTTGCATTTGAAACAGTGGCCAAGTAAACAAAACCTGTCATACCTTGGATTGCTGTCATACCTTGTTCATAGACTGCTTACAGGGTAAGGAAACCAATATGTCATTTTGATGTCAAACCTTGTCCATAGACTGCTTACAGGGTATGGAAACCAGTGAGTAATTTTGTCATTTGGGTGAACTATCTCTTTAACCATAAAAGTGCCAACTTAAAAACGGCATCATTTTAAAAGCCTTATATTTGATCCTTCTAAAATGTTAGGACTTTGTCAAGCAAGTAGTTACCAACAAAACCCCCTCAATTTGCTATGATTTCTGTGTAAATATGGAGGAATTAAAAATAAGCTGAACAATTTGAGTCAAAAATAAAGAGCCACCCCGGATTTGGCCCCTGGGGCCCTGGGCAGCCATTTTTCTATGGTAACATTGTTGGACAATTCAGGAGGACTGTTTTGAGAGAAAGGCACCAAATATGTGACAGAGATAGATTTATGGAGAGAGCGAAATCTAGCTATAGAGTAAATCTGACTCCGATAGCTAGATTTTTTTACATTGTCGTAGCCCACTGTCATTGCATTCAATAGCCCTCAGGCACCAACAGTCCTCTGGCACCCCTTCTGAAGGAGATGTCTATGTAGTAGAGGTCCCACTAAACCCCTAGAGCCCTCAAATTCAAATATGGACCTCGAAGCCAGTTCCACTGCTTTTTTTCATTCTCTCTCTCTAATTATGGACTGATTTATAACTGGGACACAATTATCAGGTAGAACAGAAAACCATCAGTAGTCTGCACCTCATAGGGTCAGATTTTAATTATCCTGCCCTAGAGGATAGACTGTATTTCTCAAGAGATACCTCGATTAATATACTTCAATTTGTGCCCTATATTGGGCACTTTCTTTGTCAAATTATAGTACCCATAGTTTGCCACTATAACTGAAAAATACAAACACATATTTACCCTTATAAATACATTTGATCAATTTCTCTATACCAAGTTGAGAATGTCATCATTCAGATGAAACTCAGATGAAGCAATTGAAACTGAGTTGAAAGTTAGAGCTAAAAGTTGATATGGCACTGGCAGCCAAATCTCCAATATCGGCAGCCATCTTAGGTCATTCCAGTAGACCAGGCACGTGTACAGATAGGGCTCAACCAGTGCCCGAGCACCTGCGCTTGTGCGCTCCTATAAAAAAGTGCTCGGTGGATTTGAGTAATTTAAGGAATTATTTAGTCATTCTATTTTGAGTCCCTTTGCATTTTTTGTTTTATTTTGAATGTAACGAATTGCACATCAATCTATCTAATTTCATGAGCTCTTGAATCTCAGAGAATACCCCCCACCCCAGGTGCACAGTCATCTGACTTGCATGCAGTGACCATGCAAGGCCCTTTTCCCCCCCCCTTTTTTTTACAGCACCTGTCGCCCCAAAGGTCTGTCCATGACCCTGCAGTAGGCTATGTCAGATTAGCTCAATTGCCAATTACTCTGCCTCTGAGTATGACAGAAACACAACACTTTAAATGAATAACAGAAACATTTTCATGACAAGTTGCAATGGATGAAATTAATCAAAATTACTGTTAAAAACATGAAAACATGTCTATTTTTAAACATCAAATTTACCCATAAATGTGTGAATTATTTTAAATACAGTTGTTCTCACGGAAATGTCTGTAAAAGTCTAACGGTTTGAGCTACAAACTCTTATAACTGGTCCAGCTCGACGAGGGGGCTAAAGGGGGCTTAGCCCCTTCAGTTCAAACTTTAGCAACCTCACTTTTAGTTTTATATACCTATATAATGGACAGGTGTGCTGTGGTGTGTGCGTATCACCTATCCTTAAAAAGCGTGGGGAACGCTTCTTCTATCTCATCTTTTGTGGTAGGCTAAGTGAATAACGTGATACACCTCCTCCTGTAATATTTGATTTCAATTTGTAAGGGCGGGGTCAAGTTTACCATTGAAGCTGCTTCACACTAGGCTAGCTAGCTGTTAAAAGCATTACTGTTATTACCCTTAGCCTATTTAGCTAGCTCGAACCAGCTAATCTGCCACAATGGATATCAGAAATTGGCTTCGTCAAAGTACCAAAACTAAGGAGAAGGAGAGTGATGAGCAACAGCATCAAACCACCGAGGCCACCGCCCAGCCCAACAGCGATGATGCTGCAAAGCTCCAGCTATCTCTGTGTGCAGAGCTTACCCACCCTTCCACAAATGCCACCAGGACAATGGCTCCACTGCCGCCTCCACCTCTCATTTACATTACATTTACGTCATTTAGCAGACGCTCTTATCCAGAGCGACTTACAAATTGGTGCATTCACCTTATGATATCCAGTGGAACAACCACTTTACAATAGTACATCTATATCTATATCTTTTTTTGGTTCTTAACTGACCTGCCTAGTTAAATAAAAATACAATTCCTGTCCCTGGTGTATTATATAGAGTGAGCGTAGTGTTCTTTCAGAGTCATAATTAGTCTGCCGCTTCTCTCCTCAACCCTCCTCTTCTCTTCCACAACTATAGAGCTGCACAGTCCATTTGCAAAACTGTTCAGACTCCCACTGTTCTCCCCCCGTCCCTGCCCTACTTCCACTCTTTCAACCTAACTAACGCTTCCCATAACTTCCCCCTTGTCTAACCCCATGTTGTCCTGGGAACCACTGCTGATTGACAGGTTACACTGGGAGAGATCTAGTCTACCCTTCATAAGACTATAGGGTTCTGGGGGAGGGGGAGGGACAACTAACTGTCTTTAGTTGGACAGTTCTAATTATGGATGCTAGGGGGGACACTGAGAGGCAGGTTTTGAATTTGTTTTGATTGTTTTCAATTGTCACCCATGTTCCTGGGAGGGCTTTGTGTTTGTAAGATGTGCAATCTGAAGAGATGCAGGCTGGGGACCCGATCTGCCTGTGTATTATGGTGGAAGAATGGAACTCTGGGAACTGATACTGTGTAAATGACAGTATGTGTGAGAATCTCACAGGACTGACTGCTGAGCTGGCCTGGGAGAGATTCAGATGGGAAACTGCTGAGGTTAGACTCAGCTGAGGTTAGGTGTGGGTTATGTGGGTGATATGTATATTGTGTGAATTACTTCATCTCAAATTGAAATGAGATTTAATTCCATAGCACCCCCCCCCCCCCCCCCTTGAAAAAATCTATAAAAATACTAACACCCTTACCTTTCTTGCACTCACTGACTTTGTTGATAGCTGCTTTATTGAGGAAACATTTGCTAACTATGACTGTAATATCTGGTTGTTTCACCTATCTACCTTAAGATGAATGCATTAACTTTAAGTCACTCTGGATATGATTGTTTGCTGACTAATATGTAAATGTTAAATGAAATGGGAACAATTACATATTGGATTAGTATCAACAACTTATCTGAGGTGGTTTCGGTTCAGACTAGCCATGAAAGTTGTTCGGCTATCGCGGCCCCCCCTCCCCTGACTTCCCTCATCAACAGTTCCTCTTCGTTGAACCGTGTAACTTGTCTTCCTACCAGTCTCCTTCCGACCACAGGTAAAAATATCTTCCCTTGAGTCTCACTCTTCAGAAGGGACTGATACATGATCTGTTTGGAAATGAACAACTCTGTGTAAACCCCTAACTTCCCTACCCTCAGCAGCCTGGGGGCTCCCAACAGGCAGAGGGGAGACACTGTCTACATCAACAGAGGCCCTGCCTGTAACGTGTGTGATGCCGAGGGCGTTCGCCCTGCCAGAGCGCTATCATTGTGTCCTTCATAATACGAACAATGACGGATGGGCTAGGCTCTCTGGGTCAATTCTCACCACAATCAGTGATATTATAATGCATCTGTAATCTATTTAGAGCTTCACAGCTACTTTTAATGCATTGCCACAGTGTCAGTTACACACTCGTCATTTTGGGAGTCTACTTCATTTTTCATTATACTCAGGCTTAAAAAAGTATTGTTCATTTCATGCAAAAAACAGCAACACTAGCACTTGTCTTTTCCTACTAGCACTGCCTTTGCTGATAACTACTTAATCGAGGTTAAATGTACTTGACTGTGATATGTGCTTGTCTCACCTAGCTATCTTAAGATGAATGCACTAAGTCGCTATGGATAAGTGTTACGATCGTCGATGGAAGGATTGGACCAAGGTGCAGCGTGGTAAGCATACATCATTCTTTATTGGATGAACACCGAAACAAAACCAAAATAAAACGAAAACGTAACGTTCAGTAGGGCATACAGCACAGTACCAAAAACAAGATCACACAATCTAAGGTGGGAAAAAGGCTGCCTAAGTATGATCACCAATCAGAGACAACGACAAACAGCTGCCTCTGATTGAGAACCATACTAGGCCAACAAAGAAATAGAAACATAGATTTCCCACCCTTGTTACACCCTGACCTAACCAAATAGAGAATAAAATGGATCTCTAAGGTCAGGGCGTGACAATAAGAGCATCTGCTAAATGACTAAAATGTCAAGATTCATTGTGAAGGAATTTATTTCATTTATCAAGCAGTTCCTGATTGATAACCCTCTGGCTTGTGTCTTGTAAGGTATTTTTATTTTACCTGGCAAGTCAGTTAAGAACAAATTCTAATTTACAATGATGGCATACCCCGGCCAAACCCTAACCCAGACAACGCCGGGCCAATTGTGGGCGCCGCCCTATGGAACTCCCAATCACGGCCGGATGTAATACAGCCTGGAATTAGAACCAGGGTCTGTATTGACACCTCTAGCACTGAGATGCAGTGCCTTAGACCGCTGCGCCACTCGGGAGCCCAATCTGGAGAGTAGCATCCCTCTATCATGTCCTAGCCTTTAGCCAGGGTAAATAAAAGCAGTGACGCTGAGCAGAGAGCAGGGTTTAATGGATAGCACCATGGGAGGCCAGGGGAATTACCAGCCGACAATGTAAAGCAGATGTGATTGTAAGGTTGTTAAATTACTTTACTGCCATGTGAAAACCAGTGAGAGATGACACAAAGAGGACTAGCTAATTACTAAAGACTAACTGGTAATTGAACTGACATGGAATGCTAAGACTGCATTTCCTGTTGGAACCCACATAGAATTTATGTCAAGTTACTCCCATTTCTCCTTTTGTGATAAATGACACATACCACTTCTTGGCTCCTCCATTAGCAAATTGAGTCCAACATAATCACATACATATTTGTGATTGTTGTTATACTAAACTGTGTTTATTCCACTACCATCTTGTGATGCATAATTTACTGTAAGACATGCATATGGCTCAATACTGATTAGACATTCTCCATTAATAATTAAAAAACCAAGGACCACACGTAAACAAGGCTTACTGCAGTCATGCTTGGCCGTCTGTATGACTGGGGTAGAGCAGGCCTGGCCACATGCTACATGCTGAGGATACAACCTGCTCGGCAGAAATGCCAGTCTGTCTCTCAGTCTGGAATATCAGCAGAGCAGAATGATAATGAGGTGTCCCCCACACACACACGTCTGCACTCAAGTGAACACACCGACACTCATATACACATACACATACACCCACACACACACACAAACACATACACAACCAAATGTTTTACTATCCTTTTTGGGACCTACAATTTATTTCCATTCAAAATTATATTTTCCCTTATCCCCAACCCTAACCTAATCCTAAACCTAACCCCTAATCCTAATTCTAACGATAACCCTAATTGTAACCCAAAACCTAAACCTAACACCTAAGCCTAAAATAGCCTTTGTCCTCGTGGGGACCATGTTTTACTATCCTAGTGAGGATTTCTGGTCCCCACAAGGATAGTAAAACCAAAAAAACACACAAACACAGAGAGACAGACATACACGCACAGCCTTCTGCTCCCCAGACTGTTCATCCTAGTCAGCTGAGGGAATCTTCTGCTCTATTTGCTGCTGAGGGAGGTTCATTCCTGGCACAGCTCCATTGAGGGAAAACAATAGCACCTCCATGTCGCCATCACACAAGGCAGCAGCCTACCCCTTGTGGAGGGTCTAACAGAGCTGATCCTCTCATAATAAGTGGATTATCCTAGACCCTGCTTAACTGTCAGCCTTTAATGAATACAACAGGGGCATATCTAAGTTTACTGACTTTGCTGATGACTACTTTATTGAAGAAAAACTACTTACTATGACTGTGATATGTGATTGTCCCACCTAGCTATATTAAGATGAACAATCTAACTGTAAGTCGCTCTGGATAAGAGCGTCTTCTAAATGACTGAAATGTAAAATGTTGTTTAACTGTCAGCCTTTACTGAATGCAACAGGGGCTTATCGCTGGAGGCTCTGGACCGCCGACCGCCACTGGAGGCTCTGGGCCATGGATCATCACTGGAGGCTTCGTGCCATGGATCACCACTGGAGGCTTCATGCCATGGATCACCACTGGAGGCTTCGAGCCATGGATCATCACTGGAGGCTTCGAGCCATGGATCATCACTGGAGGTTCCGGTCTGTGGACCGTCTCAAGAGGTTCTGGACTGTGTACCGTCTCAAGAGGTTCCGGACTGTGGACCGTCTCAAGAGGTTCCGGACTGTGGACCGTTTCAAGAGGTTCCGGACTATAAGCCATCTCAGGAGGTTCCGGACTGTAAGCCGTCTCAGGAGGTTCTGGACTGTAAGCCGTCTCAGGAGGTTCCGGACTGTAAGCCGTTTCAAGAGGTTCCGGACTGTAAGCCGTCTCAGGAGTTTCCGGACTGTAAGCCGTCTCAGGAAGTTCCGGACTGTAAGCTGTCTCAGGAGGTTCCGGACTGTAAGCCGTCTCAGGAGGTTCTGGACTGTAAGCCGTCTCAGGAGGTTCCGGACTGTGGACCGTCGCCGGAAGCTCTGGACTGAGAACTGTCGCCGGAAGCTCTGGACTGGGAACTGTCGCCGGAAGCTCTGGACTGGGAACTGTCGCCGGAAGCTCTGGACAGGGAACCGTCGCCGGAAGCTCTGGGCTGGGAACTGTCGCCAGAAGCTCTGGACTGGGAACTGTTGCCGTAAGCTCTGGACTGGGAACTGTCGCCGGAAGCTCTGGACTGGGAACTGTCACCGGAAGCTCTGGACTGGGAACTGTCGCCGGAAGCTCTGGACTGTGAAGGCGCACTGGAGGCCTGGTGCGTGGAGCCGGGACAGGTGACACCAGACTGGTGACACGCACTTCAGGAAGAGTGCGAGGAGCAGGCACAGGACGTACTAAGCTGTGGAGGCGCACTGGAGACCTGTCGCATAGAACCGGTGCAGGATATACTGGACCATGGAGGCGCACTGGAGGTCTGGAGCATAGAGCTGGCACAACCCGTCCTGGCTGGATACTCACTTTAGCCCGGCAAGTGCGGGGCGCTGGCACAGGACGCACTGGACTGTGAAGGCGCACTGGCGACACAGTGCGTAGAGCTGGCGCAGGATATCCTGGACCGAGGAGGCGTACTGGAGACCAGGAGCGCTGAGCCGGCACAACCCGTCCTGGCTGGATGCTCACTTTCGCATGGCAAGTGCGAGGAGCTGGCACAGAACGCACCGGGCTGTAAAGGCGCACCGGCGACACAGTGCGAATCGCCGCATAACATGGTGCCTGAACGGTCACATGCTCCTTAGAGCGAGTGCGTGGAGGAGACACAGGACGTACCGGACTGGGGAGGCGCACTGGAGGCCAGATGCGTGAAACTGGTGCATATGACAACGGACTAGTGTCACACTCCTCAGCACGCCCGCTCTGCAGCGCTCTCAATGCCAACACCTCTCTCCGGAATCTTTCGTCGAGTTCCTCACTCGACTCCCTGACTGGCTCTGGTTCACACCTCGACTCCGCCGACCACCCCGTGTGCCTCTCAGGCTTCCGTCGTGGTCGTGAACTTCGGAGTCGCCGTTGATCCTCCCTCGCTGCCTCCGTCTGCTCCCATGGAAGGCGATCCATTCCTGCCTGGATCTCTTCCCACGTCCAGGATCCCTTTCCGTCCAAGATATCCTCCCATGTCCAGGATGTCTGCTCCTCCTGGCCACGCTGCTTGGTCCGTTTGTGGTGGGATCTTCTGTTACGATCGTCGATGGAAGGATTGGACCAAGGTGCAGCGTGGTAAGCGTACATCATTCTTTATTAGATGAACACCGAAATAAAACCAAAATAAACCAAAATGAAAACGTAACGTTCAGTAGGGCATACAGCACAGTACCAAAAACAAGATCACACAATCTAAGGTGGGAAAAAAGGCTGCCTAAGTATGATCCCCAATCAGAGACAATGACAAACAGCTGCCTCTGATTGGGAACCATACTAGGCCAACAAAGAAATAGAAACATAGATTTCCCACCCTAGTCACACCCTGACCTAACCAGATAGAGAATAAAAGGGATCTCTAAGGTCAGGGCGTGACAATAAGAGCATCTGCTAAATGGCTAAATTCATATTATTTCATTTATCAAGCAGTTCCTGATTGATAACCTTCTGGCTTGTGTCTTGTAAGGTATTTTTATTTTATTTTACCTGGCAAGTCAGTTAAGAACAAATTCTTATTTACAATGACGGCATACCCCGGCCAAACCCTAACCCAGACAAATTGTGCGCCGCCCTATGGGACTTCCAATCACGGCCGGATGTGATACAGCCTGGAATCAGAACCAGGGTCTGTAGTGACGCCTCTAGCACTGAGATGCAGTGCCTTAGACTGCTGCGCCACTCGGGAGCCCAATCTGGAGAGTAGCATCCCTCTATCATGTCCTAGCCTTTAGCCAGGGTAAATAAAAGCAGTGACGCTGAGCAGAGAGCAGGGTTTAATGGATAGCACCATGGGAGGCCAGGGGAATTACCAGCCGACAATGTAAAGCAGATGTGATTGTAAGGTTGTTAAATTACTTTACTGCCATGTGAAAACCAGTGAGAGATGACACAAAGAGGACTAGCTAATTACTAAAGACTAACTGGTAATTGAACTGACATGGAATGCTAAGACTGCATTTCCTGTTGGAACCCACATAGAATTTATGTCAAGTTACTCCCATTTCTCCTTTTGTGATAAATGACACATACCACTTCTTGGCTCCTCCATTAGCAAATTGAGTCCAACATAATCACATACATATTTGTGATTGTTGTTATACTAAACTGTGTTTATTCCACTACCATCTTGTGATGCATAATTTACTCCAAGACATGCATATGGCCCAATACTGATTAGACATTCTCCATTAATAATTCAAAAACCAAGGACCACACGTAAACAAGGCTTACTGAAAGTCGTGCTTGGCCGTCTGTATGACTGGGGTAGAGCAGGCCTGGCCACATGCTACATGCTGAGGATACAACCTGCTCGGCAGAAATGCCAGTCTGTCTCTCAGTCTGGAATATCAGCAGAGCAGAATGATAATGAGGTGTCCCCCACACACACACGTCTGCACTCAAGTGAACACACCGACACTCATACACACATACACCCACACACACACACACACAAACACATACACAAGCATATGTTTTACTATCCTTGTGGGGACCTACAATTTATTTCCATTCAAAATTATATTTTCCCTTATCCCCAACCCTAACCTAATCCTAAACCTAACCCCTAATCCTAATTCTAACGATAACCCTAATTGTAACCCAAAACCTAAACCTAACCCCTAAGCCTAAAATAGCCTTTGTCCTCGTGGGGACCATGTTTTACTATCCTAGTGAGGATTTCTGGTCCCCACAAGGATAGTAAAACCAAAAAAACACACAAACACAGAGAGACAGACATACACGCACAGCCTTCTGCTCCCCAGACTGTTCATCCTAGTCAGCTGAGGGAATCTTCTGCTCTATTTGCTGCTGAGGGAGGTTCATTCCTGGCACAGCTCCATTGAGGGAAAACAATAGCACCTCCATGTCGCCATCACACAAGGCAGCAGCCTACCCCTTGTGGAGGGTCTAACAGAGCTGATCCTCTCATAATAAGTGGATTATCCTAGACCCTGCTTAACTGTCAGCCTTTAATGAATACAACAGGGGCATATCTAAGTTTACTGACTTTTCTGATGACTACTTTATTGAAGAAAAACTACTTACTATGACTGTGATATGTGATTGTCCCACCTAGCTATATTAAGATGAACAATCTAACTGTAAGTCGCTCTGGATAAGAGCGTCTTCTAAATGACTGAAATGTAAAATGTTGTTTAACTGTCAGCCTTTACTGAATGCAACAGGGGCTTATCGCTGGAGGCTCTGGACCGCCGACCGCCACTGGAGGCTCTGGGCCATGGATCATCACTGGAGGCTTCGTGCCATGGATCACCACTGGAGGCTTCATGCCATGGATCACCACTGGAGGCTTCGAGCCATGGATCATCACTGGAGGCTTCGAGCCATGGATCATCACTGGAGGTTCCGGTCTGTGGACCGTCTCAAGAGGTTCTGGACTGTGTGGACCGGGTCCGCTCAAGAGGGGTTCCGGCGACGTCCGGGGTCCGGACGGCCGTCTCAGGAGGCCGGACGGCCGTCTCGGGGCCGGACTGTGGACCGTCTCAGGAGGTTCCGGACTGTGGACCGTCTCAGGAGGTTCCGGACTGTAAGCCGTCTCAGGAGTTTCCGGACTGTAAGCCGTCTCAGGAAGTTCCGGACTGTAAGCTGTCTCAGGAGGTTCCGGACTGTAAGCCGTCTCAGGAGGTTCTGGACTGTAAGCCGTCTCAGGAGGTTCCGGACTGTGGACCGTCGCCGGAAGCTCTGGACTGAGAACTGTCGCCGGAAGCTCTGGACTGGGAACTGTCGCCGGAAGCTCTGGACTGGGAACTGTCGCTGGAAGCTCTGGACAGGGAACCGTCGCCGGAAGCTCTGGGCTGGGAACTGTTGCCGGACGCTCTGGACTGGGAACTGTCGCCGGAAGCTCTGGACTGGGAACTGTCACCGGAAGCTCTGGACTGGGAACTGTCGCCGGAAGCTCTGGACTGTGAAGGCGCACTGGAGGCCTGGTGCGTGGAGCCGGGACAGGTGACACCAGACTGGTGACACGCACTTCAGGAAGAGTGCGAGGAGCAGGCACAGGACGTACTAAGCTGTGGAGGCGCACTGGAGACCTGTCGCATAGAACCGGTGCAGGATATACTGGACCATGGAGGCGCACTGGAGGTCTGGAGCATAGAGCTGGCACAACCCGTCCTGGCTGGATACTCACTTTAGCCCGGCAAGTGCGGGGCGCTGGCACAAGCCGCACTGGACTGTGAAGGCGCACTGGCGACACAGTGCGTAGAGCTGGCGCAGGATATCCTGGACCGAGGAGGCGTACTGGAGACCAGGAGCGCTGAGCCGGCACAACCCGTCCTGGCTGGATGCTCACTTTCGCATGGCAAGTGCGAGGAGCTGGCACAGAACGCACCGGGCTGTAAAGGCGCACCGGCGACACAGTGCGAATCGCCGCATAACATGGTGCCTGAACGGTCACATGCTCCTTAGAGCGAGTGCGTGGAGGAGACACAGGACGTACCGGACTGGGGAGGCGCACTGGAGGCCAGATGCGTGAAACTGGTGCATATGACAACGGACTAGTGTCACACTCCTCAGCACGCCCGCTCTGCAGCGCTCTCAATGCCAACACCTCTCTCCGGAATCTTTCGTCGAGTTCCTCACTCGACTCCCTGACTGGCTCTGGTTCACACCTCGACTCCGCCGACCACCCCGTGTGCCTCTCAGGCTTCCGTCGTGGTCGTGAACTTCGGAGTCGCCGTTGATCCTCCCTCGCTGCCTCCGTCTGCTCCCATGGAAGGCGATCCATTCCTGCCTGGATCTCTTCCCACGTCCAGGATCCCTTTCCGTCCAAGATATCCTCCCATGTCCAGGATGTCTGCTCCTCCTGGCCACGCTGCTTGGTCCGTTTGTGGTGGGATCTTCTGTTACGATCGTCGATGGAAGGATTGGACCAAGGTGCAGCGTGGTAAGCGTACATCATTCTTTATTAGATGAACACCGAAATAAAACCAAAATAAACCAAAATGAAAACGTAACGTTCAGTAGGGCATACAGCACAGTACCAAAAACAAGATCACACAATCTAAGGTGGGAAAAAAGGCTGCCTAAGTATGATCCCCAATCAGAGACAATGACAAACAGCTGCCTCTGATTGGGAACCATACTAGGCCAACAAAGAAATAGAAACATAGATTTCCCACCCTAGTCACACCCTGACCTAACCAGATAGAGAATAAAAGGGATCTCTAAGGTCAGGGCGTGACAATAAGAGCATCTGCTAAATGGCTAAATTCATATTATTTCATTTATCAAGCAGTTCCTGATTGATAACCTTCTGGCTTGTGTCTTGTAAGGTATTTTTATTTTATTTTACCTGGCAAGTCAGTTAAGAACAAATTCTTATTTACAATGACGGCATACCCCGGCCAAACCCTAACCCAGACAAATTGTGCGCCGCCCTATGGGACTTCCAATCACGGCCGGATGTGATACAGCCTGGAATCAGAACCAGGGTCTGTAGTGACGCCTCTAGCACTGAGATGCAGTGCCTTAGACTGCTGCGCCACTCGGGAGCCCAATCTGGAGAGTAGCATCCCTCTATCATGTCCTAGCCTTTAGCCAGGGTAAATAAAAGCAGTGACGCTGAGCAGAGAGCAGGGTTTAATGGATAGCACCATGGGAGGCCAGGGGAATTACCAGCCGACAATGTAAAGCAGATGTGATTGTAAGGTTGTTAAATTACTTTACTGCCATGTGAAAACCAGTGAGAGATGACACAAAGAGGACTAGCTAATTACTAAAGACTAACTGGTAATTGAACTGACATGGAATGCTAAGACTGCATTTCCTGTTGGAACCCACATAGAATTTATGTCAAGTTACTCCCATTTCTCCTTTTGTGATAAATGACACATACCACTTCTTGGCTCCTCCATTAGCAAATTGAGTCCAACATAATCACATACATATTTGTGATTGTTGTTATACTAAACTGTGTTTATTCCACTACCATCTTGTGATGCATAATTTACTCCAAGACATGCATATGGCCCAATACTGATTAGACATTCTCCATTAATAATTCAAAAACCAAGGACCACACGTAAACAAGGCTTACTGAAAGTCGTGCTTGGCCGTCTGTATGACTGGGGTAGAGCAGGCCTGGCCACATGCTACATGCTGAGGATACAACCTGCTCGGCAGAAATGCCAGTCTGTCTCTCAGTCTGGAATATCAGCAGAGCAGAATGATAATGAGGTGTCCCCCACACACACACGTCTGCACTCAAGTGAACACACCGACACTCATACACACATACACCCACACACACACACACAAACACATACACAAGCATATGTTTTACTATCCTTGTGGGGACCTACAATTTATTTCCATTCAAAATTATATTTTCCCTTATCCCCAACCCTAACCTAATCCTAAACCTAACCCCTAATCCTAATTCTAACGATAACCCTAATTGTAACCCAAAACCTAAACCTAACCCCTAAGCCTAAAATAGCCTTTGTCCTCGTGGGGACCATGTTTTACTATCCTAGTGAGGATTTCTGGTCCCCACAAGGATAGTAAAACCAAAAAAACACACAAACACAGAGAGACAGACATACACGCACAGCCTTCTGCTCCCCAGACTGTTCATCCTAGTCAGCTGAGGGAATCTTCTGCTCTATTTGCTGCTGAGGGAGGTTCATTCCTGGCACAGCTCCATTGAGGGAAAACAATAGCACCTCCATGTCGCCATCACACAAGGCAGCAGCCTACCCCTTGTGGAGGGTCTAACAGAGCTGATCCTCTCATAATAAGTGGATTATCCTAGACCCTGCTTAACTGTCAGCCTTTAATGAATACAACAGGGGCATATCTAAGTTTACTGACTTTGCTGATGACTACTTTATTGAAGAAAAACTACTTACTATGACTGTGATATGTGATTGTCCCACCTAGCTATATTAAGATGAACAATCTAACTGTAAGTCGCTCTGGATAAGAGCGTCTTCTAAATGACTGAAATGTAAAATGTTGTTTAACTGTCAGCCTTTACTGAATGCAACAGGGGCTTATCTAAGTTTACCCTTTATAAATAACATAAAGACAAATATGAAATTAATATATATGATTAATATTATATGCAATATTCATTTTATTACTTGAAAGTAGTAAATAGATTATGAATCATGGTATTGTTTGTATTTTGTGCTTTTACATTTGGCTATGGTTCCGACTTATTACCTACGTGGTATTAGGAAAACATACTGCATATCTGACCCCTGTGGGTAATTAGACTTCTGCTAAGCCCTCATAGTAACCGTGGGAAACTGTAGGATTATTGCACGTTACAAGCATTTTGATTTCCCTCAGGGAGCATCAATGAGGACCAGGTTAGGTTAAGATCCTGGTGCAACTATATGGTCCATTATACGACTGGACAGAATGGGTCAATTTACCTATAGGCAAAGATCCCATGGAGCAGGTCAGTCAAATGAGTAAAATTAGTCTAATAATCTCTCTAGAATAAACACTAATAATCACAGACTACCATCACAACGATGTTATAATATATCAGTTTGTTATACTATGACATTGCACAATTGTCAACTAAGAATTCCTCGCAGGTAATTAGATGCCATGTATTGTGATGAAATAGTATGTGAGCCAGACTTGCAGCATTGCGTGGGGTGACAACAGTCCCAAAGACAGATTAGATAGTGTTAGTTTATGGAGATGCCGGGTGTTTTTCTGAGAGCCCGTGTCTCTGGTAGGCTAGTCTGTAGAGTAGTAGAGCAGCAGGTGCTCCTCCCTGCCTATGCTCGTGTAGTAATCTCCTTCACAAGGCAGCGGCCCCCTCAGCCCTCAGACTGCTCCATACGGGCGCCATGCTAATCACAGTCACAGCCCAGCCTGCCAGCAACACGGCCCAACACAGATGTGCCTGAGATCAGACTGAACATAAACACCCCGGCCCAGGCCAGCCCAGAAGTCTGGGTATGGACTAGGCTGTAAAGCCTGGGTTAGCCTGTGTTTAGCCTGTGTTTAGCTAACACCCCCTTAGCATGGATCATGGGGAGCAGGCTTTGCCTTCACTGGGAAATAGGCCTACTGCATTCATACCTCTGTATCTTCAAGTGTCATCTCCCCACATGTTGGTTCTTCCTTTTTGACAGAACATTTAACTATATCAGCTTAAGTTTGGCAAAGTAAAATATCCCGTTAAACATTGTCATTTTCCCCTCAATGCATATTTTTTTCAAGGCAGCTCTGTGGGGACCAAGGCGAGAGCGAGAGATGACGGAGCATCTGTGCTCATATGACCTGATGATGTGGTGGGGAGGGGACGATTGCTAAAGCTCCCCCACTAAGGCCTCATTAGTAAACACACACGCAACCACAGTAACCCACACACACCATCACTTTTGTCCCCAAGACAAGTTGTGACCGAGACTGTAATCATGTAATCTCCCCACACTGAATCCATTGGTTCTGTTGGACACCCCCCAATATCGTTAACCTCCGCAGACCCATTCACTGTGACCAGTGCCAGCCCCAATCGACGCCACACTCGCTCACTGGGCCTTTCCCACAACCTCCAGGCACCTTGGAGGAAGTCATCCATGGCTAACTATGCTCCTTAATCAAAGACTGAATGTAGAAGTTGTCCCGGAGGTTGGCTGCTGCAAGTGCGGCATTAGCAAAGCACATGCTCCCCTTTCAGGAGGAAACAATAGCACCCATTGTCTTGGAGCAGAACTGTCCATTTTGATCTAGAGGGGCTCTTTCCAGCAGATAGACAATACAGAGGAGCTATATTTGTCCCCAATACATCCGTACACTATTGGGACAGGACTTCACAACATCAGAAAATCAAAAGAGCTCTCTGTTTGAAAGTTTTTATTTGTTATGTCAAATGACTCACATCCTTCTTTTCTAATGTTTGTATAGGAACTATTATGAATGACAATCTTTTTTTCTGGATAAAATTGTCACTCAGAAGAACAAAAGTTATACTTGTCTAATATGCTTTCCGAAGCTTACTGTAATAAAGTAACCATATCAGCAGATTACTGACTGGTGTCTCATCTTATTAAAGAGGGTCCTTTATTCAGTGTGTTGTTGTTGGGACAAGATGGATTCTACTAGAACTGATGTAACGGGCTCAAGTGAATGTCACAACAAGGGCTAACTGTGACAAATGGATGTGGGGAGAGACAGGAGAGGATTCCGGCCTGGGTTTCCTCTCTGATAACAGTAGGTCTATACTGTCTCTAGCAAGAGTGGAACGCTCAGGTTACCCTACAACAAAAGAAGACAAGAAACGCTCACAGTGAAACACTCTTTTGAATTAGTCTTTAATCCTGACTAGCAAAGACAGTCTTACAGAATGTGGGAGCCATGCCTTAAAATCAATTGAATATAAATGTTAACTTTCAACTGTTCTGCTAAAGCCTTATCTCATGTTGTTTGACCCATAACTTCAGTTGGTTTATTAATAGCACTAACCCATACAAAAAAAGAAAGATGTTTTGTCCATTGTGTTCCCATCCTGGTACTGTCCTCACCATTAATACATCTCTGCCATTCTCTGGTAAACATCCTGCGAACCGATCTAACTGACCTATGACCACTGACATGTTCTTCTCTACAAAATGGCGCCAGAAGAAATGGCAGCAGTTTTACAGGCGCCTAACCAATTGTGCTATTATGTGTTTTTTTTCGCGTTATTTGTAACTTATTTTGTACATAATGTTTCTGCCACCGTATCTTACGGCAAAAAAAGAGCTTCTGGATATCAGGACAGCGATCACTCACCTCGGATTAGACAAAGATTTTTTCTTCAACAAGCAAGACGCACAGGACATTCTCCAAACACCCGACAGGGCCAACATCCCTGTTATTTAATAAAAAAATAAATTTTAAAAAATCACCTTTATTTAACCAGGTAGGCTAGTTGAGAACAAGTTCTCATTTACAACTGTGACCTGGCCAAGATAAAGCAAAGCAGTGTGACACAGACAACAACACAGAGTTACACATGGAATAAACAATAAACAAGCCAATAACACAATAAACAAGTCAATGACACAGTAGAAAAAAAGAAAGTCTATATACAGTGTGTGCAAAAGGCATGAGGAGGTAGGCAATAAATAGGCCATAGTAGCGAAGAATTACAATTTAGCAGTCCCGCACCTTGCCGCTTTCAAGGTGCGGGACTCTAACCCGGAAGCTTACAAGAAATCCTGCTATGCCCTGCGACGAACCATCAAACAGGCAAAGCGTCAATACAGGGCTAAGATTGAATCATACTACACCGGCTCCGATGCTCGTTTTATGTGGCAGGGCTTGCAAACTATTACAGACTACAAAGGGAAGTACAGCCACGAGCTGCCCAGTGACACAAGCCTACCAGACAAGCTAAATCACTTCTATGCTCACTTCGAGGCAAGCAACACTGAGGCATGCATGAGGGCATCAGCTGTTCTGTATGACTGTGTGATCACGCCCTCCGTAGCCGACGTGAGTAAGACCTTTAAACAGGTCAACATACACAAGGCTGCGGGGCCAGACGGATTACCAGGACGTGTGCTCCAGGCATGTGCTGACCAACTGGCAGGTGTCTTCACTGACATTTTCAACATGTCCCTGATTGAGTCTGTAATACCAACATGTTTCAAGCAGACCACCATAGTCCCTGTGCCCAAGAATACAAAGGCAACCTGCCTAAATGACTACAGACCCGTAGCACTCACGTCCGTAGCCATGAAGTGCTTTGAAAGGTTGGTAATGGCTCACATCAACACCATTATCCCAGAAACCTTAGACCCACTCCAATTTGCATACCGCCCAAACAGATCCACAGATGATGCAATCTCTATTGCACTCCACATTGCCCTTTCCCACCTGGACAAAAGGAACACTTATGTGAGAATGCTATTCATTGACTACAGCTCAGCGTTCAACACCATAGTACCCTCAAAGCTCATCACTAAGCTAATGATCCTGGGACTAAACACCTCCCTCTGCAACTGGATCCTGAACTTCCTGACGGGCCGCCCCCAGGTGGTGAGGGTAGGTAGCAACACATCTGCCACGCTGATCCTCAACACTAGAGCTCCCCAGGGGTGTGTGCTCAGTCACCTCCTGTACTCCCTGTACACCCACGACTACATGGCCAGGCACGACTCCAACACCATCATTAAGTTTGCAGACGACACAACAATGGTAAGCCTGATCACCGACAACGACGAGACAGCCTATAGGGAGGAGGTCAGAGACCTGGCCAGGTGGTGCCAGGATAACAACCTATCCCTCAACGTAACCAAAACTAAGGAGATGATTGTGGACTACAGGAAAAGGAGGACTGAGCACGCCCCATTCTCATCGACAGGGCTGTAGTGGGGCAGGTTGAGAGCTTCAAATTCCTTGGTGTCCACATCAACAACAAACTAGAATGGTTCAAACACACCAAGACAGTCGTGAAGAGGGCACAACAAAGCCTATTCCCCCTCAGGAAACTAAAAAGATTTGGCATGGGTTCTGAGATCCTCAAAAGGTTCTACAGCTGCAACATCGAGAGCATCCTGACTGGTTGCATCACTGCCTGGTACGGCAACTGCTCGGCCTCTGACTGCAAGGCACTACAGAGGGTAGTGCGTACGGCCCAGTACATCACTGGGGCTAAGCTGCCTGCCATCCAGGACCTCTACACCAGGCGGTGTCAGAGGAAGGCCCTAACAACTGTCAAAGACCCCAGCCACCCCAGTCATAGACTGTTCTCTCTACTACCGCATGGCAAGCTTTACCGGAGTGCCAAGTCTAGGACAAAAAGGCTTCTAAAAACTCCTGAACAGGTAATCAAATGGCTACCCGGACTATTTGCGTTGTGTGCCCCTCCTCCCCAACTCCCCCCCCCCCCCCCCCCCTCTTTCTATGCTGCTGCTACTCTCTGTTTATCATATATGCATAATCACTTTAACTATACATTCATGTACATACTACATCAACTGGGCCGACCAACCAGTGCTCCCACACATTGGCTAACCGGGCTATCTGCACTGTGTCCCACCACCCGCCAACCCCTCTTTTACGCTACTTCTACTCTCTGTTCATCATATATGCATAGTCACTGTAACCATATCTACATGTACATACTACCTCAATCAGCCTGACTAACCGGTATGTAGCCTCGCTACTGTATATAGCCTGTCTTTTTACTGTTGTTTTATTTCTTTACATACCTATTGTTCATCTTAATACCTTTTTTGCACTATTGGTTAGAGCCTGAAAGTAAGCATTTCACCTGTTGTATTTCACCTGTTGTATTCGGCGCACGTGACAAATAAACTTTGATTTGATTTGATGGATGATGAGAGTCCTTTTGTCTCAATGGGCATTCCATCATGAAGATATGGTCAAATGAACTGTCAAACTAAGTGTCTTCTTTGTCGCATGAAAATAAATCTGAAAGTTGTAGCTGGGATTATGACCAGAGCTATTTCTATCTGATGTGTAGTGAAATATAAATAGCAATATTTGTTAACATGTTTGAGCGTAACCATGGACAACAGTAGTCCACATGATTGGATGTGTTTGGGAAAAGTTTACAGTGCTGGACTGTTTCATTTTTGTGGTTTTGTTTGGTCACTTTCCTGGTGGGACAGCATGAAGCAACTGATTGCAACTGGCACTTATGAAAACAATGTCCCAGAACATCAGTTTCTTGACATCACTTTTCATCATGTGGTCAGTTAAATGAAATAAACATAGCATCATCCTGTCAAACCTTATCGCTTATTGTATTTTTGTGTTTTTAAAAATAAACCCCAGCCTCCAAACAACCAACATTGTCTTTAAATGTATATTTTCATGCTTTGTTTACACTTATCATTGACATGTTTTTCTCGTTTAATGATATCGCTGTTTATTGCGTAGTTTGGGTTTAGATACCCATGTCCTACGCCATAACGGTTGTCTTTGAAGGTGCTGACATGTTAACGCAAAAAAAAAGGACAGCTTTTAAAGGGAGAACATAAAACTTGGTCAGACATGGTTTCTTTTCTCTACGTGATTATGCTCCGTATCAGACTGTTTAAGAGGAGCGTTTTAAAGGGAGCTTTGGGGCCTTAAGCTGGGGGGGGGGGGGGGGGGGGTTCTGAAGTGGTGGTTCTCCATTATTCTCTTTCACTGGGGGCTGCCATTTTCATTGAAATGAAGGCAATCTATCAGGGGCCCGTATAGCTCTTTTCACAGCAGAATAAAGGGTGTGCTTTAGACAGACCTGTCCATGGGCTGCACAGACATGGGACACAACAGATGTGTTAAACACAGTGAACCCTCTGACAAAAGTTCAGAAGGGGGACTTCTGCGTCCTTTAAGAGGGGCAGCTTTATGCTAATTGCTGAATAGAGTTGCTCAAAGCTGGTTCATCTCTGATGCCTTTGGTGAGCACGTCCATGTCACAAAGCAAAGAGTAGCTGTCTCTTCCCTCCATTTTCAGGTTGTGAGTGTAAGTGAGGTTGTTGGAGAAAAGGCTTAGTATGAGCTTCTTCCACTCAGTGAAATGCAATGATGCCACATGACCCCAGCATCACTACCCTAGTTTGAGGGGGGAAATATATGTTTTGGTATACATTACATTCAGTAAAAGTAGTCCACACCATACTGTCCTGTTTTTCCATCTACTAAATCTATAAACCTAGTATAGAATCTTCAAATCAATAGGTTAGTAGCATTATATTGAGCTGTTGTAGTCTGGGGACAGACACATTGTGTAGTCAGGATCACATGTTTTGCTACGGTGCTACGTACAGCCTGAAGCCATGTTAGTGCTGGGGCCTAGCCTGGCTCCTTCTGTGTCAGAGACTCCTGTGGGAAAAAAGGTTTAGCACTATCCATGTGGGACTGCAGCCTATTCCACAATGTCAATCCAACCACACAAAACAACACCCCCTGTGTTGTGTCAATCTTTTACTTCACATGAAAAAGTATTTCTCATCTAAAAAAAATAAGTCATATCCCTAAACATGCAACCGGTTGTTCGAGAAAAACCGAACTCCTATATTTCATCTTCTACATTTAAGTATCCCTTCTTTGGCGCTAAAGTGGGAGGAGTGAAGGTCCCGGCAAGCAGCTTTAAACCCAGGGGTTAACAATGGGAGCTTGGCGTGGACAGCCCAAGGCAAGCCATCTGCCATGGAGAGAGTGGAGTCCCATTGTCAGTCATTGTGGAATGTGTGGCCAGATTGATGAGGGTGATTCCTTCAGGGTCCTCCGAGGCAGCAGACAGCACAGAGAGAACACCATGCACAGGGCACACCACAGAGCACACCACAGGCAACACCACAGGGCACACCACAGAGCACACCACAGGCAACACCACAGGGCACACCACAGAGCACACCACAGGGCACACCACAGGGCACACCACAGGGAGCACCCCCTGGCTCCCTCCTTGTCCTTGTCCTTGTCCTTGTCCCTGTCCCTGTCCCTGTCCACACACACATCCACCAATCACAGGACGATTCAGCAGCAGGGCTTTCTGTGCTCTGTAAATATAGAGGGAATGTACTTTTTTAAGTCAATGTGAAGTTAGCCTACATAAAACCAAGGTTATCAGTGCTCTCAACGGTCATTTTTCACTTCAGTGGAACATTGTGGATATACCACAAGAGATTAAGCAGATGCTTTGGGGTTTGTAAATGTAGTTTGTAATACCAATTGAAATTGAGCAATTTCTCAAAGTTGATAGATGAAAGTACTTTAAGAGAATTAATCCTCTTACATGTAGAATGGTTGAACCCGTCATAAGTTTCAAAGTGAATTCCTTGTTATAAACCCTGTTAATGCCCGACAACAGATCTTTCCAGCAGTGCACAGTCATTCTCTGTGGAACATGTTTTTGATCTGTGTGTTTTTTTTTGTGAGTGACCTTTCTGGAACCTTAATCGATAACAAAGAGCCTGGTTCCTCTCTAGGTTTCTTCCTAGGTTCCTGCCTTTCTAGGGAGTTTTTCCTAGCCACCGTGCTTCAACATCTGCATATCTTACTGTTTGGGGTTTTAGGCTGGGTTTCTGTATAGCACTTTGTGACATCGGCTGATGTAAAAAGGGCTTTATAAATAAAATTGATTGATTGAAGAAATTGACATATGACTTTATTGGTTGATAATCATCCATAAGATTTTACATTGACTGTAAAAGGCACAGTCAGGAACTAGAGAGAGGGTATGACTTTCTCCTGAACATTGGGAGAGAGGGAAACCCCAGGCCTGCCATTGGTTGACAGGAGGCTGGAGTCCTGCTGTGTTGTGGGTAATGTGTGCATGCCTTGGTCGGCAACCCCTGACCCTCTCAGCAGGTGTGTGTGGCCAGGCTTTATTGAGAGAGGTGCCCTCTCTGGCCTTTCCTAGAGGGGGCGGATCAGTGGTGGGGGAGGAGGGGCCTGCACAGGACAGATGTTGTATGTGAAAACCTCCAGGGAAAGCGTGCCGTCACTAAAGGGGGGAGGGCAGAACAATAAGGCAGATCTCTGACACAAGCAGCCACACAACACACAAGCCCCCGGTTTCCATGGCAGCTTGTTGCTCTGGCAGCAGTACTAAGAACCGTCTGTTCATTGTGACATAAATTATGCCCTGGGATCCGGGAATCCAAAAAACTAAATATGCCTTTATTCCACTACTGCAATCATAAAACCATGTCTGTTCTAGTTAGAATCACACAACATGTATCTGCTTAGCTTCTCACTCAACGCCCTTGATACAGTGAAAACCCACAATGTTTTTGTAAATTGTGAAGTCAGTATGATGAACCAAATAACAGCACTTCACACAGAGCATTGTTGCAGCCATATGGTTTCATCATGTCTCTCACCATCTGTTTGCATGTGACTTCATGAATAGATCATGCCTGCACCACTCATTTGTATAAAACCAAAATGGAGGTTGTACAATATGGTTAACTGTGCCACAATTGTGGAGTAATTTCCATTATGTGGGATGATGAAAGAAGATCGGTTGCATTTGAACCGTCTCTGACAAACAAACAGTTTTGTGTCCACTGCGCAGTCAGAGAGTCAGTGTTCTGCAGGCTCCTGGGCCCCTATTCATAAAGCGTCTAAGAGTAGGAGTGCTGATTTAGGATCAGTTTAGTCTTTTAGATCATCTGCTTATATGGACAAGGGGGGACCTGTTCCTAGATCAGCCAAATTATGAAAACAGGCCCAGGTCCTATAGTTGTAATAGACTCCGTCTTGAATCCTGACCAACGCACATGGACAGAGTGTCTGAGGAATGCACTGTGTCTGGGGACAATTCCAACATGGAATTGCTAAAGCTTCAAAGCGGTGGGGTGTAGCAGACAGCACAGCTTGTTGTCCTGTCTGTTTACTGCGCTTGGGTCGTTTCCTTTGAGGAGATGGCTGCTGCAGAGGAATGTGAGAGTCTGCCACTGTCTTTGATCAATCCACGGCCTAATCAGGTCATAGTACTCAATAAATGAGCAGTAAACCAGTCACTTCAATAGCTTCAATCGCTGACAAATCTTTCCAATTGAGTAATAATGCACACAAGCACATTGCATCACTACTGTAGTAAACCTTCATGGACAGGAGAGAGTCTCTGCAGCTAGTCTAGATCTAGTTTCTCCAGCCTGGCCACCATAAAATGATCTTGGAAGGGACATGTTTTTTTACCTTTATTTAACTAGGCAAGTCAGTTAGGAAGAAATTCTTATTCACAATGACGGCCTACCCCAGCCAAATCCAGACGACGCTGGGCCAATTATGCACCGCCCTATGGGACTCCAAATCACAGCTGGTTGTGATAGAGCCTGGAATCAAACCAGGGTCTGTAGTGATGCCTCTAGCACTAGAGATGCAGTGCCTTAGACCGCTGCGCCACTCAGGAGCCCAAGAATGATGAAGGTGATTGGAATGGAAGGTGCATGGAAGGTCATAAAACCAAAACAATATAATGATGAAAGATATATGAAAGATATGGGGAACAATACATGGAGAAACTGTAGCTGTTCAGCACTCCACAGTGAGTGACACAGGATGATTTTTCACTCAGACAAATCTGTGGGAAGACCTCGCATTGACTTTTCTCCGTGCTGACCTGTTTTTGTTGCATTGAATTTACATTCAGAGGGCATTTTGAACTTAGTTCCTGGAAGGTTTTCACATGAAATGCTCAGGGGGAAACGGAGGGAGAACAGGCAACCTCTAAGAGTAAATGGTAATCGGGCAGGAACCGAGGAGAAAGTCTTAGGAAGCGGTTCTAAAAGGAAGCTGCTGTGAGTAGAAAATATCTATAAAATATCTTTGTTCATTTTTCCAGGGGTCTCTGCTCTTCTGCCTCCAGGACAATGTTCGGAGGGTAAACGCTGGTGCCTTGCATGGGAGATGTCAGTCCAATGATGCATGACATTTGTATAACATTACTGGGTTCACAGCCTTGGGTCAAAGTGACCCAGGGAAAAGAAAGAGCCAGGGCCAGGCCTGAGGATAAATCTTGAACTTCAGCCATCAGGAAGAAAGCACAGGTCAAATAACCCTTAGATACACATCTTGGCTTTAGCTCGGCTATCAAGTCTTTGAAAGGATCTAAAGATTATTGCTTTAAATGTTATGCCCCAAAAGCCATGGTCATCATCTCCCATTGAGAGACACCAAAGAAAGCCCCTTCAGAACCTATAGAGATGATGTACAGTTTGTACAATATGAGGTCTACCATTTGCTTCTTCTAATTGTGACCACTTCATTTATTTACCTTATGGAATTTGTGTTGACAAAAGTAATACTATTGCATGGAAGTTTTTTTTATGGGGGATGAAGATCTGTTATATTTTTGGGACAGATACATAATGTGAGAGAGGGAGACGAAGGGAGAGAGAGGGAGACGAAGGGAGAGAAAGATTGAGACGGAGGGAGCGAAAGAGGGAGACGGAGAGAGAGAAAGAGAGAGACGGAGGGAGAGAAAGAGGGAGACGGAGAGAGAGAAAGAGAGAGACGGAGGGAGAGAAAGAGGGAGAGAAAGAAAGAGAGAAAGAGGGAGATGGAGGGAGAGGGAGAAAGAAAGATGGAGACAGAGAGAGAGCTGTATTTTTAAATAGACGTCTTAACAGAAATCAGTTGCTGGTGGTGGAACCCCTTGGCTGTTTCCACATTTTGTTACGTTACAGTCTTATTCTAAAATGGATTCAATCAATGTTTTTCCTCATCAATCTGCACACAATACCTCATAATTATATTTATATAAAAAAACAGAAATACCTTATTTACATAAGTCTTCAGACCCTTTGCTATGAGACTTGAAATTGAGCTCAGGTGCATCCTGTTTCCATTGATCATCCTTGAGATGTTTCTACAACTTGATTGGAGTCCACCTGTGGTAAATTCAATTGATCGGACATGGTCTGATAAAGTAATCCTTCTAACCCCCCCCTTAAAAGATTTAGATGCACTATTGTAAAGTGGTTGTTCCACTGGATATTATAAGGTGAATGCACCAATTTGTAAGTCGCTCTGGATAAGAGCGTCTGCTAAATGACTAAAATGTAAATGTAAATGTAAATGTAATGTGGCCTGTTGAATGTATCAGATCTAGCCAAGTTTCAAGTGTATTTATTTTGTGAGATTAGTAAATGATACACCACTGATTTACAATGTGATTTGTTGAGCATGCAAATGAACAGACCTATGCCCAGTTTCTAGATAGCGATGGAATTTAGGCTTAACGATGCATCTTTCCTACATTTCACAAAACACCACGCAGAGAACGTTCGCTAAGCGCGTCGTTGAGGCATTTGGGGCGGCCGGTAGCGTAGTGGTTAGAGCATTGGGACAGTAACCCAAAAGTTGCTGGAGCGAATCCCAAACTGACAAGGTAAAAATCTGTCTTTCTGCCCCTGTAGGCCGTCATTGTAAATAAGAATTTGTTCTTAACTGATTTGCCTAGTTAAATAAAAATATGTGTCGATACTGATAGGATGGAAAGGCAGCGCTGCTCTCGGGTCAGCTTTCTCCATTCAGATCTTACCTTAACAATATAATTATTCCACAATACTGATGGCGGATCAACTCCTAGAAAGATATTATAACCTATGCGGCTTATTCTAACGCTTACCCTATAATAGATTTGACAAATCATTGCGCACATGTAAGTCTATAAATTTAATGAACATGAAGTTGATTTCAATATAACTGAAATATACAGAAAGTATTCATACCCCTTGACTTATTCCACATTTTGTTGTGTTACAGCCTGAATTCAGAATGGAATAAATTGAGTTTTTTTCTCCCTCATCTACACACAATACCCCATAATGACAAAGTGAAAACATGTTACATTTTTTGTGGGCAAATGTATTGAAAATGAAATACAGAATGATCTAATTTACATATGTTTGCACACCACTGAGTCAATACTTTGTAGAGCATCTTTTCCAGTGATTACAGCTGTCTTTCTTTCTGGGTAAGTCTTTTAAGAGCTTTCGTACCTGGATTATGCAGCATTTGCCAATTATTATTTTCAAAATTCTTCAAGCTCTGTCAATTTGGTTGTTGATCATTGCTAGATAACCATTTGCAGGTCTTGCCATAGATTTTCAAGCAGATTTAAGCCAAAACTGTAACTCGGCCACTCGAGAACATTCACTGTCTTCTTGGTATGCAACGCCAGTGTAGATTTGTCCTTGTGTTTTAGGTTATTGTCCTGCTGAAAGGTGGATTCATCTCCCAGTTAATGGCTGCAGCAACTTACTCTGTAGCTCTTCTAGCTCTTCCTATATAATTTAAATATGTATCACTTTCAGCTCTCAGAAACCCCCAGAAACACCTTATAGAAAATAGGCTAAAATATGAGACACATTGCCACAATCATTTTTTTTGTCAGACTTTCACATGTTTTCTACCACAACCACAAACCCTACAGCAGTTTCTGGTTCTCACCTCTGAGATATGATCTTCCTCACAGACAAACTGACAACAGTCTTTCCCAGGGTTTGTTTCCTACTGTGTCGTTACAATACAGACAAAAGTATTACAATAGAGAGGAGCAACTTAGAGGTTATTCTTCACTGCTGTATTGCTAGGGCAAACGGGTTGTAAAGCAACGGTTATTTTAGGAATCCAGCACAGCTCATTTTATGACATCTTGCTCAATCATATTGGCGTAGTCCAGAAGATCCCTAGAGGTAGGAAAATATAGTGAACAAAAATATAAACGCAACATATAAAGTGTTGGTCCCATGTCTCATGAGCTGAAATAATAGATCCAAGACATTTTCCATCTGCACAATAAGCGTATGTCTCTCAAATGTTGTGCACAAATGTGTTTACATCCCTGTTAGTGAGCATTTCTCCTTTTGCCAAGATAATACATCCACCTGACAAGTGCAGCATATCAATAAGCTGATTAAACAGCATGATCATTACACAGGTGCACCTTGTGCTGGGGACAATAAAAAGCCATTCTAAAATGTGCAGTTTTGCCACACAACACAATGCCACAGATGTCTTAAGTTGAGGGAGCTTGCAATTGGCATGCTAACTGCAGGAATGTCCACCAGAGCTGTTGCCAGAGAACTGAATGTTGATCTCTCTACCATAAGCTGCCTCCAAATTCGTTTTAGATAATTTGGCAGTACGTCCAACAGGCCTCACACCCGCAGACCACATGTAACCACGCCAGCCCAGGACACCCACGTCCTGCTTCTTCACCTGCAGGATCATCAGAGACCAGCCACCCGGATACCTGATGAAACTGTGGGTTTGCACGACCTAATAATTTCTGCACAAACTGTCAGAAACCATCTCAGGGAAGCTCATCTGCATGCTCGTCGTCCTCACCAGGGTCTTGACCTGACTGCAGTTTGGCGTCATACCCGACTTCAGTGGGCAAATGCTCACCTTCGATGGCCATTGGCACGCTGGAGAAGTGTGCTCTTCACGGATGAATCCCAGTTTCAACTGTACTGGACAGATGGCAGACAGTGTGTATGGCATTTGTAAGTTGCTCTGGATAAGAGCATCTGCTAAATGACGTAAATGTAAATGTAAATGCATCGTCTTTGCGAGCGGTTTGCTGAGGCCCATTGTGGTGCCATTCATCCGCCGCCATTGCGTCATGTTTCAGCATGATAATGCACAGCCCTATGTCGCAAGGATCTGTACACAATTCCTGGAAGCTGAGAATGTCCCAGTTCTTCCATGGCCTGCATACTCACCAGACATGTCACACATTGAGCATGTTTGGGATGATCTGAATAGACTTGTACAACAGCGTGTTCCAGTTCCCGCCAATATCCAGCAACTTCGCACAGCCATTGAAGAGGAGTGGGACAACATCCCACAGCCCACAATCAGCAGCCTGATCAACTCTATGCAAAGGAGATGTGTCGTGCTGCATGAAGCAAATGGTGGTCACACCAGATACTGACTGGTTTTCTGATCCACGCCCCTAGCTTTTGTTTAAGATATCTGTGACCATCAGACGCATATCTGTATTCCTAGTCATGTGAAATCCATAGATCAGGGAATAAGGAATTTATTTCAATTCACAGATTTCATTATATGAACTGTAACTCAGTAAAATCTTTTAAATGATTGCATGTTGCGTTTATATTTTTGTTCAGTGTAATTTCCAGTAGTTCAGAGTGACCAGCACCCTGGCTATGTTGAGGGACTTAAAACAAATTGAATGAGATTACATTGAAATAATTCATTGAGTGAGCACATGAGCTAGGGTGCTCAGTCAGTAGCAAGCCAGGAGCATTACGATCAATCCTCATGTCTGTGTTTTTCAGTTTGAGCCAAGTCAAACATGGAAACCTCATCATAGTGGGAGCAGAAGTTAGGCCCGGGGAGGACCCCTTCCTCTCAGCCAATCTCCTCCTGATTAGTGGGAATAAAGGGTCATCCTCCCCTGACATCCCTTTGTGTCTGTTCCGACGAGAAAAAATCCTATCCACTGTTTCCCCTCAGGGGATATGATGATCACTACTGTTGGCGGAACCATCGCTGGTCCAAACCAAGTAATGTTTGATGTAGATCGGGCTCATCTTGGCAGGTCTGAGCCCTGCTGTGAGACCATATGGACACGGTCACATCTGCAGGAAGACTCCTGATTATGATTATACCTTTGTGGTCAGCATGTGTTCCTCTCTGTTCTTCTCCCATTTCCTCTTTATCGTGGGCACAGGCTTGCTTCATGTGTATCTCTGATATGTTTCCAATATGTATGCAGCGTGTGTATTTTCAAAGAGTGACTGAAGCTAGGGCGTTCAAGTTGAGGCAGTGTTGACTTTGAGAGTCCTTGTCCTTTTATGTGTTCAGTAGTGTTTACTGTTTTCAATTTGTTATTTCCCACCATTGTCTGCTGTGAAGGCGTTTTCTGGAAAGCATCAAGATATTTGTTTATCATCTACTTTAACGCTTGCCTTGTCCAAAGAAGCCGCTGCTAAAGATGTTTGTTTAGAGGATCAGGGAATCTGTTTAGAAATATAGATTTGTTTAGAAGTGTTTAATGCTGGAGATGTATTTAGCAGCTGGGGGTGACCCTTTGCTATTGTAGACAGGATGAAAATAACTTCCCAGAGTGTTATTATTTTCTGTTCAAATTCAGGAACATGGTTGTGTACATAACATATATCTTGAAGATACTGAGATACTGTATGCATGCAAACTGAGAAACACAACACTGTCTGTATAACAGAAACCGTACAAACACTAACAAATTAAAATAATGTGAGGATAAGGGATATTACACACAATAGTCCAGAAAACGTTTGTTTACAACTTCAGTAAATCGGAAGTGAGCAAACATGAAATTTGGCTGATCTGGGATTTGATCAATTTAGCCTCAGGTGTTGGTTTAAAATCTTCAAAGCATTAAAGGGCTTGCTACTGGCACTGCCGTGTTGTCTTCTGGATCTATGGTCCATTGTACATTGTTAATACCATCTTAGCAGGAGAGCCTTTGCTAATTATCCTGGTTTACCAGCTCTATGTGACATTATAAACTCAGCAAAAAAGACACGTCCTCTCACTGTCAACTGTGTTAATTTTCAGCAAACTTAACATGTGTAAATATTTGTATGAACATAACAAGATTCAACAACTGAGACATATACTGAACAAGTTCCACAGACATGTGACTAACAGAAATTGAATAATGTGTCTCTGAACAAACGGGGGGTCACCAGCTGCATTAAGTACTGCAGTGCATCTCCTCCTCATGAACTACATCAGATTTGCCAGTTCTTGCTGTGAGATGTTACCCCACTCTTCCACCAAGGCACCTGCAAGTTCCTGGACATTTCTGGGGGGAATGGCCCTAGCCCTCACCCTCCGATCCAACAGGTCCCAGACGTGCTCAATGGGATTGAGATCCGGGCTCTTTGCTGGCCATGGCAGAACACTGACATTCCTGTCTTGCAGGAAATCATGCACAGAACGAGCAGTATGGCTGGTGGCATTGTCATGCTGGAGGGTCATGTCAGGATGAGCTTGCAGGAAGGGTACCACATGAGGGAGGAGGATGTCTTCCCTGTAACGGACAGCATTGAGATTGCCTGCAATGATAACAAGCTCAGTCCGATGATGCTGTGACACACCGCCCCAGATCATAACGGACCCTCCACCTCCAAATCGATCCTGCTCCAGAGTACAGGGCTCGGTGTAAAGCTCATTCCTTCGACCAATAAACGCAAATCTGACCATCACCCCTGGTGAGACAAAACCGCGACTCGTCTGTGAAGAGCACTTTTTGCCAGTCCTGTCTGGTCCAGCGACGGTGGGTTTATGCCCATAGGGGATGTTGTTGCCGATGATGTCTGGTGAGGACCTGCCTTACAACAGGCCTACAAGCCCTCAGTCCAGCCTCTCAGCCTATTGCGGACAGTCTGAGCACTAATGGAGGGATTGTGCGTTCCTGGTGTAACTCGGGCAGTTGTTGTTGCCATCCTGTATCTGTCCCGCAGGTGTGATGTTCGGATGTACCGATCCTGTGCAGGTATTGTTACACGTGGTCTGCCACTGCGAGGATGATCAGCTGTTCATCCTGTCTCCCTGTAGTGTTGTCTTAGGCGTCTCACAGTACGGACATTGCAATTTATTGCCCTGGCCACATCTGCAGTCCTCATGCCTCCTTGCAGCATGCCTAAGGCACATTCACGCAGATGAGCAGGGACCCTGGGCATCTTTCTTTTGGTGTTTTTCAGAGTCAGTAGAAAGGCCTCTTTAGTGTCCTAAGTTTTCATAACTGTGACCTAAATTGCCTACCGTCTGTAAGCTGTTAGTGTCTTAACGACCGTTCCACAGGTGCATGTTCATTAATTGTTAATGGTTCATTGAACAAGCATGGGAAACAGTGTTTAAACCCTCTACAATGAAGATCTGTGAAGTTATTTGAATTTTCACAAATTATCTTTGAAAGACAGGGTCCTGAAAAAGGGACATTTCTTTTTTTGCTGAGTTTATGATAGTAGCTCTGATGACCAGAAAAATCTGTACAGTTATGTGACCAAAAACGATCATGGATGGACCCAAACCAGGACCCATTACAACCAAACCTTACTCTTATATATGCATCCTCATAGAGAGAAAATAAGTCTTATTGAGAACAAAATCTTGTTTTAGATGAGTCTCTCACAATTAGGACAGTCCTGTCTATGAGTGTATCTGTGTGAGCGGGGACGAGGGAGTGGAATAACAGGCTAAATTGTGAGTAGGATGTGAGCACCCAACTCTGACCTCCCTCCCCACTGCTTCCTCTCCCAACTCCCTGGGTGGGACTTCCCCCAGGCTGCTAGAAATCACACATATCTACTGTTCTCATGACCATTGTCTTCAATTATGCTTGCAATGCATTCTCTCGCTCTCTGCCTGGCTAGTGTTTCTCTAGTTAGTAGTCTTAGGGACTGGGACTGAGAGATAACATTTATTGCCTGGTTGGCTGGAGTAGCAGGGAGGGAAATCTGTCAGTTTGTTTCAGTTGGGTTTCTGCCATGGTAGATATTAATCTGCTGTTTTTAAGCAGGAAATGAAAAATAATCCTTAAAACACATAAAAAGGGTGAAACAGTTAATGAATCCTCTGTCATAACAATAACACTGTGGTATGTCCCTGTTTTCTTTTATAACCTTCTCTTATTATGATCAGAGTGACTGAGGATTCGAGAGAGATCAGGCCTTGCTAAGAATTAAATGGCGCATTCGGGAAAATAACAAATCATGAATACATGTAGAATAAATTACGGAAAATACGTCAGCATAGTCCAAGAACGTTGTGACATTTTCTGCCTCATACGTGTCACTGAATTTGACATAGCTCATAATGTCATATCCCATCATAAAGCATTCTGCATCACACACAATATGTTGACAATAGGTTTGGACGAGTACACTTTTCCGTGCACAAGAGAGGCATTGAAAAGGACACATGGCTTGAATTTGTATCAGTGAATTGTTTGCCTGTGGAGAGGCCTAAAACAGCTTTAAGCTTTATGAAGAAGAGGAGGCTTCTATCTGACGGAACTCTATCTCTATAGTATCAACCCCCCCAGGAAGCGTGTGCACCAGTTCAACCATGGAAAGTTTACACTGCTGCTGAACAGATCAGTGTTTACGTTGGGGCCACCTCAGTAGGAAGCAGTGTAGCAGCAGTAGAAGCAGCAGTGGTGGGCTCCGGATCCCTGTGTCATCAGATGAGTCACTTTTTCCATTTGATAAGTACAAAGCAAACAGTTTGATTCCACTGTTATTGGCAGGATGTGACTCTGCTCTAGAAGACATCAGAGAGTTGTTGAAATTCCAAAGGAATGTTATAATGGTTAATTGACTGGCTATGATGTGGGTTAGTAGTGTATGTATGTATGGAAAAGATATGCTGGTTCTGTAATTTCCATGGGAAATGTGTGTTGGACCTCAGCTGCTGGTTGAGGATACATGAGGCCAAAGTGCTGATAACAGGATGGGGGTTTGGTTTCAAGCAGGTTTCCTCCCATAAAACACACACTCATCACTTTTACTGCTGGGACTGACAGTCAGCGTAAAAAGTTGCCCTCTTGCTTTACAATGAGCATAACTGAATGCTGGATCAGGTCCAATACAGATGTTTTTATCTCAATATCAAAATCAATTTTGGGGTAACAATTAAGCACCTTAGTGTGATTGTTTTCAATTAAAATGGTCAAAAGGAAACAAAATCGCAATTTCTCAAGCAAAAATGTTGCTAGGACTGTCTGGGAGTGGTCTGAGTGTAGAGGGGAAAACTGAAAAGTAGCTGTTATTGGCAGAGAGGGTTGGAACTCTCTTTCTTATTGGTCTATTAACTAATTTACCGCCTGGGATGTCACAGGCAGGTCAAAAATCCATCCCAACAAAACAGGCTGAAATTTCAGGCAGTCTTTTAAAACAGCTCTTACACTAAAAGGGCATTATCATCGTTTTCACAATTTCACAGTATTATTTCAACATCATAGTGTGGAGATATATATAAAACACAGGCAAATTCCATTTTTGACAGCACTGGGACTTTAAAGCTATTTGGGAAACGTTTCTGCATAGTGTGCAATGTATCTCCGTAACTCTATCATGATTGCCTCAAATCAGTTTATTTGGTGCCATACTCTAATATACTCTTCTTTGTATACAAGAAAGAGATGGAAATGTGTTATCTCCCTGTCCCCTAGGGCATTAAAATAGCCAGAAACCCCTCATTATACGTACTTTGAATTGCTGTGGGTTCAAAGATGCTATCTGTCTCCAGATAACAGGAGATACTGTGTGTTTTAACATAGCACAGAATGGGTGACTTGTTTGCGCTTTTGAGATTTCAGTCATCTATTTCATGCCAGTCACACCATAGACTAATGAGAGATATGTTCTTCTGGCAACAAATACAGTAATATTGCACAGAGACACAGAGGCACAGAGGCTATCTGTTGCTGTCACTTTTCTGCCTCCCCTGACAAAGACTTAACAGACAAACACTCATGAAACCTCCCTCTCTCTCAATTAGTGCCTGATCACAGCTCTCATTCCCAGCATGCAGGGATGTCACGGACTGCTGCCTCACTGCCACTGCAAATATCAGACTTCACATGGTGGTCAGCTGCAAACTCTCACACTTTTTGTACCACGTTACCATGGGAACTGCGAATCAATCTATTTTTTTACCCAGCTACACCACAGTCCCCACTCATTGTGCTAGTATACATATCTGTAGAGTCATGTAAAACCTGGGAAGTGTTATTAAATGCTGAGCTGCAGCAGATTCCTGAGCCTACCCCAGTGGAGCCATGATACAGTGTTCTCATTGAGCCGGGTCTGAAACAAGTTAAGTAGAAAGCCCTTTTTCCTGTTTTCTCGGTCACATGATTCTTTTGTCACTATGATGGGATCACAACCTGAAGGTTCTCAGAGAGCACTTGGGTGTGCTGTCGGCATTTGATCTCTATTGTTCACTCTTTCCCTCTACAATTTGCTGAAGGAACAAGATACAGTTTCTTTCTCCTCTCCATAGAAAGTACCTCGTTTATGGAACTCCATTGAAATGTGACTTTTTGCCTCTTTGTACAATTGAGTTTCATCAATTGAGTTTGTTGAAAGACTCTCATAGATAGATTCCACTGGGCACACACTGGTTGAATCAACGTTGCTTCAACGTCATTTTAATGAAATGACATTGAACCAATGTGGAATAGACGCTGAATCGTGGGATTGCTCATAAAAAAAACTAATCTAATCATATTTTTTATTCATATTTATAAAGGTGGATGGTTAAAACATTAACTTCAGTGATTATATTTGTTGGGGGTCTTGTTTGAAGGATTATGTTTTTTGTAAATGAGAACGGTGTAATTGATGAACTAATGATCATAGGAGAGCAGTGGGAATGGGGACATTGGGTCAGTCACTATCTAATCGAGATATGCTGGGGTCAGCATGGCGTCTTCTTCTTAACATATTTTACTGATTGTATCTGGCCTACATATGACCATTTGTTTTGGCATCTTGGGAAAATGTCCTGGGTACTGGCATATCTTACTGTCATGGTAATGACACTGTATACATTGTGTGCATTTTATTAAAAGGCATCCGTCAGCTGTTTCCTTCTAATTTATAGTTTGGTAAGAATACACAGAGATCCTCTTGGGGCTAACCCTTTTTTTCTTGGGGAAACACTGTTGTTATGTGGTTACTCTCTGCTATTCTTTCTTTCTCTCCTTTGTTTGGTTGCACTGTATTTACACTATATTTGTATTGTGTAACACATCAGGAACAAAAGACAGAACAAACTGTAATATACACCCACTTTATCTAGGATCACAGCCTGGTCTCATAGACTAGAAGTAAAATAGTAAATGTAAACCTGGGACACTCCAATTAGTTCGAAAGGTTACGTTTGGTATGGTTACATAAGACAGATGGTTACTTAAAGCAAAAACAAAAGTATGGTGGTTGGGGGTATGACATGAATGTCAAGCAACCCAAAGGTTGCGAGTTCGAATCTCATCATGGACAACTTTAGCATTTTAGATAATTACCAACTTTTCAGCGACTTACTACTTTTTAGCTACTTTGCAACTTCTTAGCATGTTAGCTAACCCTTCCCTAACCCGAACCCTAACCTTAACCCTTTAACCATAATCCTAAACTTAACGCTAATCTTAACCATAACCCCTAACCTTAACTCCTAGCCTAGCTAGAATTCATAACATATCATACATTTAGCTAATTCGTAACATATTGTACGTTTTGCAGATTCGTAACATATTGTACATTTTGCAAATGTTTACATATGATACGAATTGTGACTTGTAATATATTATACAAATGGGTGATGGACATCCACAAATTATTACATACCATACGAAATGTAATATATCATAGAGTGTTGGGCCAGTAACCGAAAGGTTACTGGATTGAATCCCCGAGCTGACAAGGTAAATATATGTCATTCTGCCCCTAAGCAAGTCAGTTAACCCACTGTTCCCCGGCGCCGAAGATGTAGATGTCAATTATGGCAGCCCCCCGCACCTCTCTGATTCAGAGGGGTTGGGTTAAATGCGGAAGACACATTTCAGTTGAAGGCATTCAGTTGTGCAACTGACTAAATATCCCCCTTTCCCTTAAATGGAGTGTCTCTGATTTACGTAAAGAATAATACCAAATGCTCTGAGACCAGGTTGAGCTTCAGCAAAAACCTCATTACAAACAATCTCAAGTATCTACACTGACACCCAAAGTTGTAATTCAACAGATTCCACTAAAAGCATAGTCTTTGGTAGCTGACCTCAAATAACAGCAGCAGTAGGAGCAGCAGTATCTCGACTAGCTGTGTGCTGTGATAGGAAACGAGATATGCCACTGAGGCAAGATGGAGAGATTGGGCCTGTGTGCTGATTACTACCAGGTTCCCAGGGTCTTGTCTCTCTCTGGGGAGAGACCTGATCACAGCTTGGGTCTCCCCACTGTCATTACTGCCAGTGAGTGCCACAATAGGTCAGGGAGATGAGATAACATTGTGGGTGAGGAGCAGCAGGTGAGAAGCTCAACAGGGCATGATTAGGTATCTGGGTCCCAGAGTGTAGCATTGCTGCTGGCCTCAGGGGTTATGACTCACCATCTGCCACAGAGAATTCCTCCTGCTCAGAGCTCAAGCCAAGGGCCAATTCAACAGGGAAACAAACTGTTTGTGTTGTTTTGGCTTTGGTTTGTCTAGTTTCTTTGTCTCTTTTTGTAAACAGATGAATGATAATGAAAATGCTTTCAAAAAGTTACATCTATAGTAGTGTCTGTTTATCATAGCCTTAGTGGCAGACTACATCCTAAGGAAAAACAGATTTGTAGCATTTCAGATTTATTCTGTCTATATAGTCACAGGAGATGACCTGTAAAACACAATGCATAAACAATGAAAATGGAACCTGTGTTTCTGCCAGTCAGATATGTGGCCCACATTATATGGGTTTTCAGATTCTCAAATTCCAGTAGGTTTACAGGACCATCAGTCACTGAGAGCACACCCCAGGGATGCTCTGATGAAAGCCATGTTGGATGATTCACACACATGACCCCAGTCTGCTAACGCTGGGTACACCCTGTACCTTGATCTCTGACCCCAGCGCCTGTTTGATCTGAGACCCTGGTGTAAAATCAGAGGTGCCCATCACACCCACACATGCCAGCCATCCGTCCGGTCTGACAGGCAGACACGGCAGAACCTGGGAATATTGAATTAGGACCTGCTGCTTTGACTGGAAAGTAGGAGCCAGCTGTTAAGAGGATGAGGCTGGCCCCATGCCCCATCTCTGACCAGCCAGCTTCAAGAGCAGCTGGTAACAGCTATCAGCTTTCACTGACAGACCAGGTGAAGTATAATCATTGTGCATTTCTATTAACTATTTCACTGCTCAAAACAAACGTGTAACTTTGTTTTGAGAGTAAATTCACCAAATTTGAAGTACCTGCATTTTCATTTGCATTGATTTATAAATAAACCTTTACCATTGAATACGGAAATGAAAACTTTGATAAGATTATGCTCACTTAATGGATGCAACTCAAGCCATTTCATAACCAAAATTCAGAGATTGATTTATGGTATGGATATCACATTTTGATGAAATGAGAGAATGGTAAGCCCCATCTGCAAAACCCATTCTAATCAGTTAAGGAGTCGACCTCACACTTGTAAATGCACTGCTGTTGTTGGTACCAGACACCTCAAGCCATGACCAGCACCTCTGACCTTTGCCTCATGTATTCTGACATGCTAATGATCAGCACATCAACTACTTTCACTGGCACCAAACATCCTATATCATCTGCTTTTAAGGGGCGGCAGGTAGCCTAGTGGTTAGAGCGTTGGGCCAGTAACCAAAAGGTTGCTAGATTGAATCACCAAGCTCAGAATATCTGTCGTTCTGCCCCTGAATAAGGCAGTTAAGGCACTGTTCCTAGGCTGTCATTGTAAAAAAGAATTTGTTCTTAACTGACTTGCTTAGTTAAAATAAGTGTGTAAGATATGCATATGATTGTCTGTTATTCTATTGACACCCTTGTCTTTCAATAGAAAGTTGTTGGACACAAATATAGTTGATTTGATCCAGGGACAGTGGATATCCTTGTGCACATCTGAAGGGCTGATGCGTTGTCCAGATGTGGTGTGTGACCCGGCGCTGACCCACAGTGCCCCAGAAGACTGCCCAAGCCTGGAAAATGTACTCACCTTTGAGAAACAGAAAAGCGTACAGCTAGACATCAGCATAGCAAATACTTCCTAATGATTTTAAACATCTCAAGAGAATGACAAACATCAACAAAGATGAGAATAAAAACTGCATTAACATACATATCAGAAGTACAAATGTTCCTGTATGATTACAAACACATGTTGAGAGTCCTCTACAACAACTCTTAACATTCACATAATCATACATAAGCCACCAGGGCATCATAGTAAGACAATATCCTCCTCCTACGTGCAACCTCAGAGTGCAGTACCTTGACAGCTCTGTGTTGATAACCCAGTAGAGCAGAGGACTCAGCCCCTTCCCCACCCCCGCCTCTATGCTGACAGAGGGCAGGGGGCCATCTGAGGGGCTGCTGATGCCAGGGTCCATGTTCCACTACGTTACGGTATACAACCCCACTCTGCTCCCATCTGCTCAAGTCATCGGGCCTCCTCCACCAATGCTGGAAAAGAGTTTGTGTGCTGCTTGCTGACATGTCAAAACAAACCAAGAAGAGGGCTCAGTGCAGCACCGTGACCCCTCCTGCCGCCTGCCCAGACCCCTGCTGGGACACCATAAGGCCTGTGTTGTACTTTCAGACATGACCCTTACGGAGATGACCCTCAAGACTAACATCCCTGTTGCTGAATGGACAAGTAAGAAAACCTGTGTGCATGCTCAATGACACTAGGTAAACATGTAAACCTGCAAGGCACTGGACTGTTAATTGGTGGACAGTAAATAATGTGGAGAGGAAAGGAAGCCAGGCAATGCAGGGCAGTGATCTGCTGTGGTCTGTAGTGCCATCCCGCTGGGAACAAACTGGTTGAATCAACAATGTTTCCACGTTATTTCAACAACAAAAAGAAATGTGATGACGTTGAATCAATGGGGAAAACTGACTGGTTTTGCAAAAAGTCATCAATGTAAAGGGATTTCAGGGATTCCTGTACTGCCCCCCCCCCCCCAAATCCAATGGCACGGATACAATTATTGTTGATTTCACATTGAATTTGCGCTCGCTGACAACTCAATAAAATGTATGTCAAAACTAGATGTTCAAATGATGTCTGTGCCCAGTGGCATGCCACCGTTTAGAGCAGCTCTCTCTCGCCCCCCTAGCAGTCTAATCTGAACCTGCTAGGGCAGCATGGGCCCAGGTCACATGCCTGTAATTGATGGTCCATTCACTTCTAACCCTCTCAGTAGTGCTAAGCTGCACCTTTTGGGACTTTTTCCAGCTGGAAAGTGTTGAGCTTTTTAGCAGAGAAATTAGATGGACAGGGACAGGTTTGCCCTGGGCCCTCTTTCAACAGTATCCTCACCTGGAGAAATAGCTCGATTTTCCATCAGTGTGTTACATAGAAATGATCTCCACTCCATCAGGATGTTACATAGAAATGATCTCCACTCAATCAGGATGTTACATAGAAATGATCTCCACTCAATCAGGATGTTACATGGAAATGATCCCCACTCCATCAGGATGTTACATAGAAATTATCTCCACTCCATCAGTGTGTTACATAGAAATTATCTCCACTCCATCAGTGTGTTACATAGAAATTATCTCCACTCCATCAGGGTGTTACATGGAAATGATCCCCACTCCATCAGGATGTTACATAGAAATGATCTCCACTCCATCAGGGTGTTACATGGAAATGATCCCCACTCCATCAGGATGTTACATAGAAATGATCTCCACTCCATCAGGATGTTACATAGAAATGATCTCCACTCCATCAGGATGTTACATAGAAATGATCCCCACTCCATCAGGATGTTACATAGAAATGATCTCCACTCCATCAGGATGTTACATAGAAATGATCCCCACTCCATCAGGATGTTACATAGAAATGATCTCCACTCCATCAGGATGTTACATAGAAATGATCTCCACTCCATCAGGGTGTTACATGGAAATGATCCCCACTCCATCAGGGTGTTACATGGAAATGATCCCCACTCCATCAGGGTGTTACATAGAAATGATCCCCACTCTATCAGGGTGTTACATGGAAATGATCCCCACTGGAATGGGCTGTACTGTACAGTACCAGTAGACAGACCATGTAGATGTTTGTTTAGTGGAGACTTACAGCCACATTACTCACAGCTCAAAAAGTAGCAAATCTCATGAGTCAGGTTACCTAACTAATGATACAGTGAAGATTGAGACATGGAAGAAAATACAAATTAGATGAGATTGTAGCGAGAGCAAATGATCTAGATAGTTTGGCATCTTAATTGAACCTATACAAAATATTGAAAACTTACAAGAAGAATCATTCAGTCCCATTCTACCCACCGAAAACAGTTTCTGACTGAGAAGGAACCAAAAGACGAGAACAATATAGAATATCTGCATCTTCTTCCTGTCTTTTTGCATTGTTAACATTTATTTTAGAGTTACAATGAATTATATGGATCCCCCAGTGAGTCATTGGTATTGAACTAACAGCTGCGGCAGGTGTGAGCGCAAGATGCACGTATCAACATGGACTAACAATGAGGTACACTCCATAACTGACAGCTTTAACTGCCATGTAATAAATGAAACAGATATGCTTTGAACTGCTGCAAGTGGTTGCTTCTCAAGTTGTTACATAAGTTAATATTTCCTTGCTTGATGGCATTGTTGTGTGCGCCTAGGATAATGATATCAGTCACTGGAGTTCCCCCTGTTTGCCAACGGTTTGGTCAGAAAACCTGCAATACAAAGTTAATGTACACAAAATCAGAAATGGGTAACTTCCCACTGGGTACAAACTGGTTGAATCACCATTGTTTCCACGTCATTTCAATGAAATTACGTTGAACTAACGTGGAATAGACGTTGAATTGACATCTGTGCACAGTGGGTTACTGTACCATGGTTATATGTATTTTTATCCACTACAGAAACTAAATCAAGCTGGATTTATGAAAGAGATTTTAATTAAAAGCCTTATAAAGATGATATCATAAAATATTCAAGTATTCTTTCGCAAAACGCATTGCAAAGGTCAACGGTTATATCTATTTTATGAGGATAGAACAGTGGTGACACTGTTCCACACCTTAAAAACCTCCACATCCTTTGATCTCCTGTAATTTATGGACCTATCCTCATCAGACTGAGACCTGTGTTTATGATTCATAATAAAACCATCTCTATAAAGTCTCTTTAGTTACAGAATCCTCCATCCTCCACGGAAAACTATAGGGGCTGATTTCCTTACTTGCAATTGATTGCCTTAGCAAATCACCAACTAACACCAAAACAATGGTGCGTGGTGACCATTGTAAAAATGAGGCTAACAACTATTTGTCAGTGATATAGTGAGCTCCAATTTGAGGGTATTTTCATCCATATCGGGTGAACCGTTTAGAAATTACAGCACTTTTTGGAGTGCCTTTTATTTAAAATATTTGAGAATAATTTTGTAAACACTTCTACATTAATGTGGATGCCACCACGACTATGGATAATCCTGAATGAATCGTGAATAATGAGAGGCATAAATATCATACCCCCCCCAAAAATGCTACCCTCCTCTGTTAATGGTAATGGTGAGAGGTTCGCATGTCTTGGGGGTATGATATAAAATGCTACCCTCCTCTGTTAATGGTAATGGGGAGGGGTTCGCATGTCTTGGGGGTTTGATCTTTGAGCTTCTGTAACTTTCTCACTCATCATTATTCACGATTCATTCAGGATTATCCGTAATCATGGTGACATCCAGAACATATTCTATTCTTATTTACAATAAACTGTATCAAAAATGATACAATACATTATTTACCATTAATTTCTATTGGGCACAAAATAATCTGAAACACAACTGTTATAGTGTGGACACTATATAAATAATTACATGGTTATTATTGGCATTGACCGTGACCTGTCCCCTTTGATGATGTCATCACTAAGAGTCAGATCTGTGCAATGTGATTCTACCACTGGTTGAGTGGGCTATATAGTTCTGCTATTTTTGTACTGTTTGTACCTGGCTGTACACCTTTTAGTTATTGTTGAAAGTAAAGGAAAGTAATATTGAAAGCGTGTGGGCATTCCTTGTCAAGTTACTACATCTTTTTGGCGACGAGGATGGGATTCAAAAGTACCCAGAGATTTTCAAAGATGAACTGGGCACACTGCAGGGCACTGCAGTTAAGCTGTTCGTGGATCCTCAGGCCGAGCCTCACTTTTTCAAGCCCAGGACAGTGCCTTACGCCATGAAAAAGAAAGTGGAAGATGAGTTGGAGCGGCTGCAGGAAGCAAACGTCATTACTCCCATTCAGTTCTCCCGCTGGACAGCTCCTATCGTTCCCGTTCTGTAAAGTGACGGCACGGTGCGTATATGTTGGGACTACAAACTCACCATCAACAGGGCCTCTAAGCTAGGAGGACCTCCACCATCTGGACCAGCTGTTAAAGAGATTCTCTGAGACAGGGCTGCACCTGAAGCGTAGCAAGTGCACATTCCAAGCACAGAGTGTGACATACCTAGGTCACAAGATCACAGCGCAGGGTCTGTGTCCTGTGGAGGACAAAGTCAGGGCAATCAAGGATGCTCCAAACCCCAAGAATGGGTCAGAGCTCAGGTCGTTCCTGGGCATGGTGAACAACTATGGTAAGTTCCTCCCTGAGCTGTCAACAGTGTTGGCTCCACTTTATCAGCTGCTCCACAAAGACTGTAAATGGAAGTGGGGGCCAGCACAAGAGAAAGCTTTCAAGGAAGTGAAAGCACTACTACAATCAGCACAACTTCTGGTTCATTTTGACCAAGACAAAGAGATCATCCTGTCGTGACGCCTCACCCTATGGCGTCGGGGCAGTACTCTCTCATCAGATGGAGGACGGTCAGAGAAACCCATTGGATTCGCATCACGTACGCTGATGAGTGCTGAGAAGGGTTATTCACAGTTAGACAAGGAAGGTCTGGCCATAGTCTTTGCTGTGAAACGCTTCCATCAGTACCTCTACGGTCGTCACTTCACCATATGCACTGACCACAAACCACTGATGAGCCTTTTTAGTGAATCAAGATGCATTCCGCCCATGGCTTCAGTAAGGATACAGCGCTGGGCCCTGACACTGTCAGCTTACCAGAACACTATAGTGTATAGAGCGGGGAAGGACAATGCAAACGCAGACGCGTTCAGCCGTCTCCCGCTACCAGAGATGCCTGCCACAACTGTGGTGCCTCCCGAGCCAATTTTCCTAATGGAGAGATTGTCAAACTCACCTGTGAATGCCAAACAGATCAAACAGTGGACAGACCGGGATCCTATCCTGTCCCAAGTGAAAAGATTCCTGATGCAGGGTTGGCCTCCTGTCATAGAGGAAGATGGACTAAGACCTTATGCAAAGCGCAAAACTGAGCTGAGTGTGCAGGATGGCTGCATACTCTGGGGGTCCAGAGTGGTTGTTCCACTCCCTGGCGGTGCACAAGTCATGGATGAGGTCCATGAGGCTCACCCGGGTGCCTCCCGGATGATAAATTTAGCCAGATCTTACATCTGGTGGCCTAACATGGATCAGGAGGTAGAAGACCAAGTTAAATCATGTTCTGAGTGCCAGATCAACCAGAAGGTGGCGCCGCCCGCGCCACTACATCTGTGGGAGTGGCCTGACCGCCCATGGTCCAGGCTGCACATAGACTTTGCAGGCCCGTTCATGGGTCACATGTTCCTTGTCATGGTGGACGCGCACTCCAAGTGACTGGAGGCGCACATCATGAGCAACATCACAGCGACCACAACCATCGAAAAGCTTTGGCAGGTGTTTTCAACCCATGGTCTGCCGGACTCTCTGGTGTCCGACAACGCAAGAACGTTTACCTGTGTGTGACTTGTTCCAAGAATTCATGCGGAGAAACGGGATTCCCCATGTCTGCAGCTCCCCGTTTCACCCGTTTCACCCGGCCCCTCTTTCAGTGTGCAGACACTGAAAGAGGGGCACAAAAAGATGACTGGGGGAACCATCACAACTAAGCTCTCTCGGTTCTTGTTACAATACCGCATCACGCCACAAACAACAACAGGACAGGCTCCAGCAGTGATGTTAATGGGCAGAAAGCCAAAAGCTCACCTGGATCTACTGCGTCCGAACATCAAAGCACGAGTGGAACGGAAGCAGGAGAAACAAAAAGAGAGACATGACCACCACGCGAGGGAGAGACAGTTAAAACCTAATGACACTGTCTACATCCGCAACTTCACAAGCAGCCAACGCTGGTTGCCAGGTATCATTCTGAGTCAGAGTGGTCCCGTCTCCTTTGTGGTCAAACTGACTGATGGTCGAGTCATGCGCAGACACCAGGACCACCTCCGCCTGCGCTATGACAAAGACAAGACCATGTTTTCAGACGGAACAGCTGTGGGTGGTAGTATACAAGTTGAAACCCCACAGGAAACAGCATCTGAGGAACAGGGGCATTCAGTGGTTCCAGCAGAGGGTGATGGACATTCTCTCACAAACACCCAACCCGCTCCTGTGACCTCAGACCCAGCTCCACGCCTTACCTTTGTCTCGTTGCACACCAGGAGTACTGCGCCGATCACAGCGTGGTCACAAGCCTCCTGAAAGACTAACTCTGTAGTTGAGACTGAGAGACTCGTGGTGTTAGTGTTTGTTTGGAGCAGAAAACCTAGTTGAAAAGACATAAGGACTGTAATTTTTTGTTTGTTTTGTTTACATTTACGGTAACACCAGCAGAAGTTCTACAGTGTGGTGTAGTAAAGAAAAGAAAACACTGATGTGGTTTACTTGTTAACCTTATGTTTTCCTTACGGGGGGGATTTAAATTGAGGGGGGAGAAGTGTTATAGTGTGGACACTATGTAAATAATTACATGGTTATTATTGGCATTGACCGTGACCTGTCCCCTTTGATGATGTCATCACTAAGAGTCAGATCTGTGCAATGTGATTCTACCACCGGTTGAGTGGGCTATATAGTTCTGCTATTTTTGTACCATTTGTACCTGGCTATACACCTTTTAGTTATTGGGTTGAAAGTAAAAGAAAGTAATATTGAAAGACGTGTGGGCATTCCTTTTCAAGTTACTACAACAACCAAAACAAACTGCAAATGCATCCAACAAGTTTGTATTGTCACAAGCTTTATGTAGTCACTTCGTGCTAGGAATATGGGACCAAATACTAACATTTTTAACTACTTTAATACACATATACAGTTGAAGTCAGACGTTTACATACACTTAGGTTGGAGTCATTAAAACCCAGGATTAAATGTCAGGAATTGTGAAAAACTGAGTTTAAATGTATTTGGCTAAGGTGTATGTAAACTTCCAACTTCAACTGTAAGTGAATTTTTCAGAATACTTTTGATTCCCAAAAGTGCTGTAATTTCTACATGGTTCACCCAATATGGATTAAAGTAACCTTAAATTAAAGCTGACAGTATGCATTTTAACCTCATAGTCATTGTATCATTTCAAATCCACTTTTGGACCTCACTGTAAGTGACGCCGCAAGTTTCAGAGTAGCATTAAAAAGAACAAAACCAGATGCACACTATGACTGCTCACAAAACAAACTCACTAAATGATGATTCATCTCTCTTGCCTCCCCTCAGTATGGATTCATGAGCACCTTGACCATTGAGGGGTCATGGTTAGGTCTCTCCTTCCTCTCCCTGGGGTGTCTGTGCGTGAGAGGAGCTATGGCCCACAGATCATCTCTGGGGCCTATCCTAACCCCATTACACAGTCCCCTGTCTATGGACGCCTACGGAGTGACAACCCCAGCGTTGGAGACAAGCCTTGCTGATTAAGTAATGCAGTTAGCCCTGTAGTTATTTTTTTATCCCAGTATTTAGAATGATTTCCATTGAACTGATGTGTCATAATCTTGGGAGTTGACAGAAACTCTACCCTGTTAGACATGTTTCATTTATTTATTTCTGTTACTACCTTTCTTGAGAAGCTGTATTGTATGCCATGATTCTGCAGTGATTAGGAGTCAGACAACAGTCTGGTAGAAGGTTTAGGGCTGGATTCAATCTGCATAGCTGAAGTATCGTGGAAGATCCGCGTTTACCGTGAATGCAGTCTCTGCGAACGCGGGAACATTGCCTTTAAACTTACAAAAATCTATAACGTGGATCTTCCTCGATACGAATTCAATCCAGCCCTTAATCTGTGACTAGGTCAAATGGGAGGTGGGCATTAGCAGAGTGGCCAAGGCTCAGGGATTCTATGGGATTGCAAGCTTCTTATGAATGCTGTCTAGCAAGGTCACTTATGGGTCTGGCTTCATCAGTGTGTCTACAATGTGAGAACATGCCCCACTCAGGCCCCTACCATGGCTGGACTCACTCACGTCACCACCATATGGTCCACATTCACATAGGCACTGGGAAAGCAGCAACCTCCGCATCATTATGTAAATGCAGACGCCAAGGCCTTGGTAGACCCAGGCAGCAAAGTAGACAGAAGCCCAGCCTGAGGGAGGGGCTGAGGGGGCTCTCTCATTCCCATGTAGAGACTGAGGGCTTGGCCATCACAATCAAAGCCACATGATATGCCTCAGCTGATGAATGCAGGCAATTTAGCATGTATTGCATATGTTTGGGTACGTTTTCTTCTGGATCTCAGAAGCCATTGGGCGTACAGGCCTATAGCAAAACACCTAGGAAACAATGGAACAAGCTGAAAAACAAGACAACCCTAGAATGAGTCCAACCAAGGACTTGTGTACATGATTTTGTGTGTGGGTTCAAATGTATATGGTCTCGTGGGAGAAATACTATCATTCAGACCAACCAATATAAAAAAAAATCTCACATTGCCAGTTTGAAAGGGAAAGCCCCACTGGTATTTGGCAGTTGAAACATTTGATTTCTGAAAGCATTTATTTTGTATTCCACATTGATGTTTCTTTATATTCACATTGGGAGTTTCAGTAGCATGTCACTGTTCACAGCAGATCCCTCCCATAACTTGAGAATACCTGGAATGTATGCTGTGTGAACCATGGGTGACATAATCAACTTGCCTCAGCCTCAGCTGAATGTGACACACTAAATGTGAATGAATTTAAGGATAAAAATGACATGAGAATCATTGGTTTACTGTTATGGTACTAACAATACTTTTTATCATCTTTCTACACCCTATTTACATCCAGTCCCAGGATGGAAGCCAGTGTACTATTACGTCAAACCTTATCAGTACATTTTGTTTTGATTTAAAAATAGGTGTTTGTCACCCTCTGTTGGTCAAGCCCACACACTTGAGTCTCGACATGGATTTAGTTATCCACTAGGGGTCACTATTGTGTATCCATCTGACTTTTGAGACCAAGGTATATTGGTTTATATATAATTATAAACTGGATGGGTCCAGTCATGAATGCTGATTGCCTGAAAGCCGTGGTATATGGGAGTCAGTTGACGGATGGACAACGGAAAGAATTGTCTGGCAGAACACACAAGTCAGCCTCAGATATTACACAAAACACACTCCTTTTCAGTTAATTGGCAAAGGTTCCCCATTGAATTGTACAAATGTAATTATTTAACAAAAGATAGGCCAGTAGACCAAGATACAGAACATTTTCTTTATTTCAGATACTTCAGAGCAGGTCAGCCTAGAAAGCCTTCCTGTCAATTGGTCTCATCTCCTGCACATCCTAGATTAGAACTTCTGGAACTGCTTCTTGGCTCCAGCGGCCTTTGTGACCTTGAGGACGTTGAACCTCACTGTCTTGCTGAGGGGTCGGCACTCTCCGACGGTAACAATGTCTCCGACGGAGACGTCTCTGCAGGGAAAAGGAGGGGATTATTGGAGCATAATCCTAAAGTGACCATGGCACTGCTTTTCTAGGAATAACATCAAGATAATCCAAGGGAAATTGAGAAACCACTGCCATCTCATGTGATAGGTAGGCCAAACTGCATCAGTGTAGCCATTAGGCAGTGTCGTCAGAGCCACATGGGCTTGGAAGACCATCGTGAGGAAAAACATCATTTGCAGCCAACATCAATCTGATTTAACGGAACTTCAACTGTAGTGCAACAGTGAGTTACAGCCATCCTTGCAGTAGGAAATGCACTAGCTAGGCAAGATCAGCCAATTATTGGATACAGCCTGGCAAGAACAAAAACATGCAAAGAAGAGGTTGAAAAGACTCGACAGAGATCCTCTTACCTGAAGGCAGGTGAGAGATGGACAGACATGTTCTTGTGCCTCTTCTCAAAGCGGTTGTATTTGCGGATGTAATGCAGGTAGTCACGTCTGATGACGATGGTCCTCTGCATCTTCATCTTGGTCACCACGCCTGAAAAGGCAGAATCAGGTCAATGTGTGGTCAATCTTAGAATACATCTAAGCACTGATCTAGGGATAGGAGTAAACCGTTGAATAGGGTGAGCATGGTCTTAGGGTCATTGCATCAGAAATGCCATAAGGCGTTGTCGTCATAACCAGAAGGCTTGGAAGACCATCGTGAGAAAAACAATTTTTAGTTCAGTGAGAAAATGTTCATAAAGGGCTCTAAATGCCAAAGATGAATGTTAGATGAATGTTTTACATCCAAACCAAAAACAATGAACAGCAAGGAAATGTAAAGACTAACCGGAGAGGATACGACCGCGGATGGAGACATTCCCAGTGAAGGGGCATTTCTTGTCAATGTAAGTACCGTCGATAGCCTGTTGAGAAAAAAAAAGTTACGTTCTCTGCAACTCCTTCCAAAACCCTCAAACCTGTCTAAAAAATAAACCATACTGAACAAAAAATAAACCCAACATACAACAATTAACCGAGTTAGTTCATAATGAAATCAGTCAATTTCAATTAATTGGGGCCTAATCTTCAGATTTCACATGAATGGGCAGGGGCGCAGCCATGGGCAGGCGTAGGCCCACCCACTGGGCTTCAGACAGAAATACTCATGTTTCATGAGTTGTCGTCAATTTTAGGGCAAAAGCTCTGGGGAACATTCCTGCAGTCAGCATGCCAATTGCACTCCCTCAACTTGAGACATCTGTGGCATTGTGTTGTGTGACAAAACTGCACATTTTAGAGGGGCCTTTTATTGTGCCCAGTACAAGGTGCTCCTGTGTAATGATCATAGTGATCAGCTTCTTGATATGCCACAGGTGGATGGATCATATTGGCAAAGGATATATCTTCACTAACAGGGATGTAAACAAATGTGTGCACAACATTTTAGAGAAATATTTGTGCATACGGAACATTTCTGGGGTCTTTTATTTCCGCTCATGAAACACGGGAGCAAAACGTTACATCTATTTTTTGTTCAGTATAGATGGCCAAAGCCCTCCTATAACTGCATCAGTGTTGCCATTTGGCAGTGTCGTCAGAGCCTCAGGCTTGGAAGACCATCGTGAGAAAAACATCATTTGCAGCTTTAAAGAGCGGTTAACCATACTAGCTAATTGACACTACAGACAAGGCTGTATTCAAAAAACAATTAAACAAATGTATCATACTGGCCATAAGGTGCACAACTGTAGTTTTAGGATAGTTTAGGTCGTTGGGTACATCACCTCTCTTGGGGTTTTGAAGCCTAGACCAACGCTCTTGTGGTAGCGTGGGAGCTTCTCCTTGGCCTCCTTGCCACCTTCACCAACCAGAACACGCTTCTTGTTCTGGAAGATGGTTGGCTGCTTCTGATAAGCCCTCTCGGTCTGTGGGGAAAAGACATAACCCCAAGTCAAAAAAAACATATATGCAGAGACTAACCCGTTGCTCCATCATGGATCTGAAAATACCCATCTTCAAGCTGCACTGCATCAGTGTTGCCATTAGGCAGTGTCGTCAGAGCCTCACAGGCTACGAAGACCATCGTGAGAAAAACATAATTTGCAGGTAAAAATAGACACTACTGTGCATTAACGTATACAAAATATTGTAAGTTAATTTAACAGAGAAGCAGTAGATCAGAAAGGGTGCACTAGCACGATTTACAATCTATGAAGCTGGCCATTATGAAAGTTCAGAAAAGTTTGAGATGGCTGCACTCAAAAGTAGAGCAAAATAACTAGATTACTAAAACAATAGCTATAACATTTGGAACATACAAGTTCAGAAAGTAGACCGCTGAGTTTAGCCAACGAAAGGGTGATATGGCTAGCAAGCTAGCCAAGTTGCCGTAAAAACGAACCTAACGGCTATAGCTTTTTCAGGACGTTAAGACTTCTCGCGCATACATTTATCTAGCAATGACATGTTTTAGCTATCAACTCTGCCATGAATCAGTAAACTTCGGTTATCAACTACAGATTAAGCATACGCACAATGTTGTAAAGGCCTAGTTAGCAAACCGCCTAGCTGGATCTCCGACAACGCGCTCCACAGCACAGGGCCTCGAACGCGACAGTCGAAACAACAATTGCGGGACCAAACTACAGTGAGATACTTCAATCTCATGCTCTTCGCTTAACCAAAGCTATTTATTGTACGCTACGATGACATGCTAGTTATTTTTCTGTCAAAAAGAAGCACATTAATTTCGCCACGCTGTTTTGCAAAACGTACTTGTGCATCCGCCATCTTTGCCAGCCGAGTCGTAAAGAGAACTAAGCATGCGCGCGACGGACCGAAGTCAGAAAGGTCAGGATATGACGTTTAGAAAGGGCAAGGCATAAACGGAACCTTGGATTACGTTTGTGAAAATATTTGTGTTCATTGCTGATTAAACTTGCTATACTCTTAGTGTTTTGTAAATTGACTACTCATAAATGTTATCGGCCCTCTGCGTAGTGCTCTTACAAGCTGGCATTCATGAACGAGCAACAGGAAGCCACTCCTCTGTTACTGTAAACATATGTCACATGACTGCAGGCGGAAGCATACTCCAAATAATCTTAGTAACGTTACAAGATGGCTACGCCGTCGGGAGGAGGCGATTCAGGTAAGTGACATAACTATGATAACAACAATCGATACGGAACCGTGGCACTGATATCGTAATTAGCGTGAGCCGGAACAAAAAGTATTTGTCACCGTTTAGTTGACTTGTTAAAGATTTGAGGTTTGTTGCTGGTTGGACCCAGCCGCGTCGAGCTAGCCAGCTGGTCAACTCGCTAGCATAACACCCAGCCATCCCATCTCTGAAACATGCCCATAACTAGGTAAACTAGCTAGCTATCTATCTATCTGGGAAAGCTACATTATAGTTAACTTGTTTTCTTTTCTCATCAAGCTAGCTTGTAAGTCTGTAACGTCATTGTGATAGTCTGTAATAAACAGTTAATTGGTATATACATATACACCCCAAACATTCTGTTTTGTATTGGATATTCGGTTTTCACTCGTTAATAGCTATTGAACCAAGCATGCCATGACATGGAGTATTGTGACATTATAATCTGAATCAGGGGAGGATGGAGAACAATCGACACCTTCTGTGTGTTAATCTTAGATCTTTTTGAAGATTGAAATCTGATAAGAAAATGAGAGATTCACACAAAAAAGATACGGATTGTTCTCCATCCTTCCCTGATTTAGAATATATTTCCATTGTCATGACATGCTTGGTTCAATAGCTATTGGCGAAAGAAGCGAATATCCTATATAAAACAACCTTTACCGTGGTACTGAACCATATACCTACCGGCTCTCTAAAAAGTCGGTTTAACAATACTTTCCTGGGGATATTTTGTCTCAATGAAGATGAAGGACAAACCACACAGACGATCGGTATAGTAAGTTTAAATGTAATTTTATTCAACATTCTGGCAAGGAACATTTACAAGATTTTGCAGGTATTTGTTTCAAGCTGTTTAAACCAATTAATTGTTTATTACAGACTGATTCGTCAGACTAGTATGTGGGTGCTAGCTAGCTGTGTTTAATATGCATTTTAGTAATTTAGCGACGCTCCATTGTGAATTACAGTTAGTGCATTTGTCTTAAGATGGCTAGGTGGGACAACCACATATCACAGTCATATTAAGTACATTTTCCCTCTGAAGTAGCTATCAGCAAAGTAAGAGGGGGTGGGGGGGGGGGGGGGGGGCTGTGGGATTATTTAAGATACTCTTTGAAGGGGTAGTGTTTCAGATGTTTTCGGGAAGATTGGCAGGGGGAAGCTGGTTCCACCATTGGGGTGCTAGGGCACAGAAGAGCTTGGACTGGGCTGATTGGGAGCTGCCCTCCTGTAGGGCTGGTAGGGCCAGGTGTGGCAGTCCAATGAGTCGTTGTACTTCATTCTTAATTGTTGTCATTCCCGAAACGTCATTGCCAACTAACCTACCTGTAGTACATCTTGGTCCAGCCAAACTGTTACTAATGTCAGCTGAGAAGTCTACTTCTGAAAATGAGCCAGCTGGTGTTTTAACTTTCACATTAATTCATGTCACACTGAACTGGTCATGAGGCCTGCATACTTCAGTACCTACTTGTTCAAAAATATCTTTGTGTGTCACATTTCAATCATATTTAGCCCATTACATAATATATTTGTGACTGCCCGGTTTTGATATCACAGACACCCATATGTTAGCCTGGCTGACGCTGCCTATGTGACTCAGTCAGGAGGACTTCAAGAGTTCAGAGTTAGCCAGACTACCCAGACATAGGCATTGTCTTAAATTGCCTCTACCTGCAGTTGGTTTATGTCCTGGTAGTACTCTCACTCCAGTGCTGCTTTGTGTTCTCAGGTAATGGAACTGATCAGGTACTAGAACTGGGAAAAAGATTACTGACAGAGTGAGTATACCTTCTTGTTTACTCCTGAATTTGATCTTTATTCACATTTGTCTGATTTAATCAGGCTGTAATACACCATTTAATTTGTACATATAGCCTGAAACATTGGAGTCCAAATCGTAAATGTTCCTTACAAGCCAGAATGTTGAATAACATTACATTTGAACTTACACTACAGGTTGTCTGTGCAGTTTGTCCTTCAGCCACTCTAAATTTGAGACAAAATATCCACAGGGAAGTATTGTTTACCAGACTTTTTACTGAGCCGGTAGGTATATGTTTCTGTTGGCTTGTATTTTTAGTGTGTATTTTCAATCTTCTGACGAATGCGACGTAAACACATGCACAATATGTAAACAATAGCCAAGGGTCAGCGAACCACAGATCAGACGTTGCTCGCATTCATCTGACCTACCAGCTCTCTAAAAAGCCTGGTAAACAATACTTTCCTGTGGATATTTTGTCTCAAATTTCGAGCATCTGAAGGACAAACTGCACAGACAACCAGTAGAGTAAGTTCAAATGACATTTTTTATTAAACATTCTGGCTGAACATTTTATAAGATTTTGCACTCCAATGTTTCAGACTGTATATACCAATGAATTGTTTGTTACACCCTGATTAATCAGACAAGGATCACATTTACTAACTAGTTGTTTACCCGTGACCCTCTCTTCGCAGTTTCATCTACGAGCGGGTTCGTCGCCATGCTGACAGCAGTACTCAGTTGTCAGTGTCACGGACCCAGTTGGGCGGGAGTGAGCTGTGTGACCACAACGAAAAGAAACTGGCCCACTGCCTACAGCAAATTGGAGATGAGCTGGATAGCAATACACAACTCCAAAGGTATCTTAAACAAAGGACTTAGAAAGGGACTCCAGCTCTTTGCTTGAATCGATATTCACTTTGAATTGACCCCTGGAGTTTGTGCAATACTCAGAGCATCTCTCTTGTTTTTCCATTCAGTATGATAAATGATACTGCACTCCAGCCCAGCCAGGAGGTTTTTATGAGAGTGGCCTGTGAGATCTTCTCTGATGGAAAGTTCAACTGGGGCAGGGTGGTGGCACTCTTCTACTTTGCCTGTCGGCTGGTCATCAAGGTGAGGGTTGTCAGTGGTTGTGTTTTATTTAGCTCTCCTTTCTCTCTCAATCAATCTCTTGCTCTCTTGTCCTCCGTTAGACAAAGGAAACGGGGCTCATCTCAGTCGGAATAGATTCACTGTTTTGAAAACCGCAACGCTTGGAATGGAACTGCATTTTCTACGTTTTGGGATGAGTTGTCTTCTTCATTGTGTAATAAGACAGCATGGTCTTTCTCTCCTCAGGCTCTGTTGACCAAGGTCCCCGACATCATCAGAACCATTATCAGCTGGGCCACAGACTACCTGCGAGATCATGTGATCAACTGGATTAGGGAGCAGGGTGGCTGGGTAAGGAATCAGTAGATGTGCTTTCCCCACATTGACTTACAGGGTTCATTTTTTTTATAAATGTGTTTTTGAAATTGTAGTTGTAGTGATGGTTGAAGACAATGGTGTCTCTTCCTAATTCTTAGGAGGGAATCCGTTCCTACTTTGGCACTCCCACCTGGCAGACCGTGGGTGTGTTCCTCGCTGGAGTTCTTACCACTGTGCTGGTCATCCGCAGGATGTGAAGGGGAGGAGAGCCTGAGAGAAGAAAGGACAAAGAGGGAAGGACATAAGACTGGGAGGAGAACTGGGTAGTAGAGACAGACCTGATGTGAGGGTAAAGGGGAAGTGTTTCTGGAGAAGGAAAAGGTGAGGAAAAATAGAGTTGGGAATGGAAAAACAGCAACGTTTGGACCTGATCAACCACTCCTCTTTCCTGCCCTCCATCCATGGCAAAGGATCGAGTCAGATTCAAAGTTCTTCTTACCTCTGTTCCCTACACCGCTGAAAATGTGAGCGGCTCTTGACCGCACATACAGGAGAGAAGGATGGAAAGAGCTATATAGAGACTCGGCCAGGGCACATCTTTTAATTAATTTATTTTTATTTCTTACAAACAAACAAGTCGCTGCATGACATTTTGTTGCTTAAGTCTTATGACATGAACTGATGACATTAAATCATCCCCCCCTCAGGTTAGCCATGAGAATCTCCTATGCTTTCCCGCTGTGCTTTATTTCTGTTGCACTTCTCCCATTGAGTCTCTCCTTTTTCCTATCTGATCATTCTCTCCAGCCGTCTTCATGGTATGTCTTTGCTAGAGTATGCATTTTGGGGTGTGTGTCTGTGAGCATCTACGTGTGATCATAGGATCAACAGGTGTTCCAGGTGCGTGTGTGTGTGTGTGTGTGCGCGCAATTCTACTGCACACACACAGCACTGTCCTTCTCTCACAGATGTTTACCTCGCTCTCAGCATAGTGTTCAAAGTACTGTATTCTATGGTGGGCTATTTAAAAGTAGACTATACCATAATCCTTCACAATCAAATGCTCTTTTTATACACCTTGTTAATGTGTTAATAAATAAGGGAACCTTTTCTTATTTCTTTTAAGTTGTCAGTGCCTTCGTCCTTTTTTAATTTCTACAATAAATTGCTTTGATATTGTTCAAATTTTGTAACTTTTTCTATATATCTTTTGTAAAACTCTTGTCCCCTGAAACAATCTTTTTGCAGTGACAGTTTGTTTTTGTATGTTGTAATATGAACATAAAATAAACATTTTATGGATTGCGATCATTATTAAGCTGTGACATATTTGGGGAAAGATTGTGGGTTGTGAATGAGATGAATTTAAAACTATTGCCTGCTTATACACATTCTCAACTGGAAGCATTATATCTAAAGAGAGTGTCTAGTAGTAATGCAGTAGTTGGATTGAATCTTTCCTATTGATCAGCAAATGGATATGAAATTCTCCAGAGTAGAGCTTTTATTTCATGTTACTGTAAGGTACACAGGGTTGAGATGTTAACATCCTATTGGCTCAGTGCTGTTGTTGGGTGTGCTCTAGCTAAGTACAGAAAAAAGCTATCATTTTTAACAAGTTGTATAAAATTATGCTAGCTCAAGAGCAATGTTGGACTTTGCATACCTTACTTTGAGAAAAGGCAGTTGGAGCTTATTCATATTAACCATTGTCTCTAAAGAGAACACAAACACCACGTGTGTGCTGTAATTTACAGAGATATCCATTTATAAGAAAGCCATGGCATTTGTCCTTTTATCCTCTACGGGATCGGTGTCCCTATACTGGAACAATTGTTGCTAATGTGACTAGAATGACGTAAGTAACATCCAACTTTCCAGGACATACACGCCTTATATGTGCAGAAAGCTTAAATTCTTGTTAATCTAACTGCACTGTCCAATTTACAGTAGCGATTACAGTGAAAAATACCATTTATTGTTTGAGAGTGCACAACAACAAAAAACTTATCACGGCACTTGGTTTGATACATTGACCTCTGAAGGTAAATAATGTACTTACATTCAGTAATATTGCTGATTTGTCATCCTGAGGGTCCCAGAGATAAAATGTAGCATAGTTTTGTTTGATAAAATCTATTTTTATATTCAAATGTTGGAACTGGGTTCTAAAGATTGAATCCCTGCTGTTAATATTCTCCTACATTAACTTGACATTTCCACAAACTTCAAAGTGTTTCCTTTCAAATGGTGTCAAGAATATGCATATCCTTGCTTCAGGTCCTGAGCTACAGGCAGTTAGATTTGGGTATGTAATTTAGGCGAAAATTGAAAAAAAGGGTACGATCGTTATAAAGATTATACATAACACAGTTTGATAAAAAGCAGGTTTGACTGAGACAGGCGTACAGGAGTGAGTCTACAGTCCTGATGCTTGATGAGACTGCTACTGATGAATGGGGGGAGTTGATGGCTCAGTCACGAGTCTCCAGCACCCCCTCCTTGACCCTCCATCTCCAGGCCTGGCTGTAGTCAGGTGCAGGGACACAGCGGAGCAGGAGGCCAGAGTCCTGCACCTCCTCATCATGGGCCACTGGCTCCCGCTCCTGAGTCTCCATGGTGAACACCCTCTCAGAGATCTAGGGGGGAGAGAGACACACAGGTGTAAGGTGGTGTAATGAAGGCCTGTGTGTAGTCGCCTGTGAAAAGGACAAGAGCATCAAAATGAAAATATGAGTGTGCATGACTTCTTGTCAGGGGAGGCATATTGAAAAGTCAACCATGAGTCCTCACTCACCTGATCGCTGATCCCCGTGGCAATGTGGCCCACCTTCACCCTACGTTTCTCTCGGATCCGGATGCTTTGCCCATTTACGTCCGTGATGCAGACGTCCACTCCTGAGCCAATCACAACGCAGAGAAACAGCCAACATGAGTGCACTGCACATGCTTTCTCAGCATGAATGATATCTCTATGGGAATGTGGTCCTATCCAGTGGGAAACAATATGACATGATCCTCTTATCTAAACGTCCTGAGCTGTAGCACCTTCCAGGGTCAGAAAACGATGTCACTCACCCTCAAAGCATCGGGGTGGAGACAGGTGGCTTTGTTGAACCAGCCAGTCCATACTGAGAATCTGTCCATCCGGTTGGCTGTTGTAGGAGAACACGCCAGAGCTGAGGTCATCACCTGGGCTGATGGACCAACGGCCAGAGTCCTGTAGTCAGGGAGGAGGGAGACAGGGAAAAGAGAGGGAGAACCGTGAATGGGCTGATAATGTGACCGAGAGGTCCAGATACCAACCCACAGAAACACATTACACACTACAGCTGTTCATATTATCTAACATGTCAGGTATGGCAGGCTTGTATGGTGGGTTACCTTTCTGTCCCATAAGTCCCTGTTGGAGTAACAGTCACTGCTGCTCAGGCAGGACAGTAGCTGCTCCTGGGTTTCTGCTGAGTGCAGCTGAGACAGACTGGTCAGGTAGAACTCTGCAGACAAGCAGAAGAGGAGCGGTAAGAACAGAGGAGTTGACTTCAGTTGATATAGACACACACAGATATACTTCAAGTAAAATGAACTAAGATACACAGACTAACAGACAGCAAACATGCAGAATGTTGCAACAACCCTTACCTGTCTCCAGTTTGCGCAGTTCAAGCTCAGACACATTGGAGGTGATGTCGGCCATCTTGGGATTTTGCCATTCATGGAGTTGTGTCAGTAGAGAGCAAGGTGAGTCTGGAGATGAGGTTGTCTCCTCTGTGTCTGCCTCACTGCCTTCCTCCTCCTCATCATTGTTAAGCTCCCTGCTCCCTGGGTTCATGGATTCCAGCAATAGCTTATGGTTCTTCTCAGAGCAGGTGTCTCTGCTGAAGGGATGCCAGGGCTGGCTAGACTGGCTGGGGCTGTCATCTATCTGTAGGGGCTCCTTATAGGACCCTCTGATGGGGCTGCTGAGTCCTCCCACTAAAGACACACAGTAGGGTTGGTAGTCAGTTATAACAAAGTTATAACATCTAAGGACTGATCTAAAAGCAGTGGGTTTGTTAGCCAGTATTCACATGAACATGGTTAACAGCCACAGTTTTTAACATCTAAGAACTGATCTAAAAACAGTGGCGGTGCTACACCCTCACCTTCTCTCAGAGCTCTGGCTGCTCTTCCCTTGAGCTCCGAGGCGGAGGCCCTCTTGGTTGGCTCCTTCTGTAGTCCCACCTTTATGACATCAGCAGTGAAGGGACTGCAATCGGGCGGGATCTCCCTCAGAGGCGGTGGTTCATTGGCTATCTGTAACCATAGCCACATGAACAATCAATCCACGACATGAAGATTCAATCCAATCGGAGGCCAAATATTGGCTCTGATTTTTTTTTCAAACATCAAAAGCTACATATGTGTCACATGTCAAGTATGAAGACAGGGTGGTGTTGTGTTGAAGGATACCTTGAAGTACAGTGGGCGGGAGTAGTATCGTGTCCAGGGCTGGCAGCCATTGAGCATGTGCAGTAACATGCAGCAGCTGCTCCACACGTCTGCTTTGGCTCCGCGGGTTTCCCCTTTCACAATCTCCGGGGCCATGTGTGTCTCTGTCCCCTTCAGATCTGCTTCCACACACATACACAGAGTATACATTCAGACATGACAACCAGGTCAAACACTTTATTTTTTTGGTGTATGCCTCTTTTTTATCTAGTGGGGTCTTGAGTTCATATTTTGCTACCTCCTTGGGATGCACTTAGGCTCTGTCCACCGATGTCCATTCTCTCCGAGTGTCCAAAGTCACACAGAAAAGTGTCCCTCCCATCCTCTGACAGCAACACATTGTCCGCTGCAACACACACACACACACACACACACACACACACCACACACACACACACACACACACACACACACACACACACACACACACACACACACACACACACACACACACACACACACACACACACACACACACACACACAGGAAGGCATGTTAATCTATGGCTATATACTGGATTTGGTTATTGTTGTTCTATAATCCTGGGATGAGACAGCCATATTTAGCGGCACTGTAGCTATGCAGACGGGGCAAGGTTCTGGTAACCAGGGGGAAAAGAGAGTCAAATCCAAGTCATGCTGACTATTAAGAAACAGCTGTTGGGGAAGGACTGAATCTGGGGCTTATAGCATTATAGACAGGCAGGCAGCTGGTGACTTGGCAAAACCTCCCTGTTGTATCTGTGCCTGTGGTGTGGCATATCTGACACCAGGTGGCGTCTGAGCACTGAGCCATGTGGTTCCGACTGTCTATCCTTTGCTCTGTCGCTCTCTCTCTTCCTCTAGTTCTGTCTCTCCCTCTCTCTGGCTGGCGAGCGCATGCGCCCTCTAAAGAGCAGCGGTGAGTCACGCTGTGGGAAATTCCCGGCTTGGCGCGTTCTCAGCCTGTGGTGCTCTGGTTTCACAACACAGGTGCTGGAGATCAAGACACGATCTGCGACTCTTGTGTTCCACATAACAACTGCAAAAACAACTGAGAAAGAACTTACTCTCACCAAGGCGAAATATGAATCAAAATATGAATATCCTGAACGTCTGCTTCTTCTATTTCTCTTTTTCAACTGTCAAGACACCGTGTGTTTTATGAACCTTCTGCTGTAGTTTTGTTCATAAGTCAGTCATCTTTCATTATCTCATGTCTCGGCCTACCCTTTATGTCCAGATGCAGCACTCGTCTCTTCAGCAGGTGTTCCAGCGCCTCCAGGACCTGACAGTGGTAGTGCAGGGCCAGGTCCTCAGGTAGCCGACCCCTCTCTTTAATAAGCTGACCCACAGAGCCTAGAAGCAGATAAGAGAGAAGGAGGAGGGGTCAGTGGGTGATGGAAAATCACCTCAAAATCATAGTGGTGATCTGAGGCATTCTTCGAGAAACTCTAACAGAGGCGTCTAGTAGTGATGCCCTGGTTGACTCATAACCCGGACGGGTTTAGGGTCATTAAATATTGTGTGGATGAAGGGCGGGTGGGTAGCAGGCGGGTTGAATAAAGAGAAAACAATACCTTTAAAAATCCATAAATGTGTCATTCCTGCGCAATTTATATCTATAGGCTACATTGAGGATGTTCTTTAATTATTTTAGGCTACCTGGCATTAGTGCATAAACCTAGGGGTCTAACTGTACTAGCGCCAAATAGCCTACATGCCAATAACCACATGCTTTTCGGAACGGGCAAAAAAGTTTACGTCGGCCTCCCGAGTGGTGCAGCGGTCTAAGACACTGCATCGTAGTGCTAGCTGTGTCACTAGAGATTCTGAGTTCTAGTCCAGGCTCTGTCGCAGCCGGCCGCGACCGGGAGACCCATGGGGCGGCGCACAATTTGCCCAGCGTCGTCTGGGTTAGGGGAGGTCTTGGCTGGCAGGGATGTCCTTGTCCCATCGCGCACTAGCGACTCCTGTGGCGGGCCGGGCGCAGTGCATGCTGTCGCCAGGCGTACGGTGTTTCCTCCGACACATTGGTGCGGCTGGCTTCCAGGGTTAAGTGGGCATTGTGTCAAGAAACAGTGCGGCTTGGTTGGGTTGTGTTACGGAGGACGCACGGCTCTCGACCTTCACCTCTCCCAAGTCCGTACGGGAGTTGTAGCGATGAGACAAGACTGTAACTACCAATTGGATACCACGAAATTAGGGAGAAAAAAGGGGTAATTTGTAAAAAAACAATTATTAAAAGGTTACGTCAATCCACGGAGGCAAAAAGGAGTTTAATTCAACAAGAGAAAAGCTTCGAAACGTTGAATATAAAGAGAAAGGAGTGCCAGAAAAGTAATGTTGGGAAAATATTTGGTGAAGTGGGAAATGTGTGATGATTGTGAGGCGCTATACAAGTTCAACAGTCACAAGACTGGGACTTCAAATAGGGAAGTTCAAGGGAACTGTAGCCTACTGTTCAGATGGGTTAAATGGAAACTGAAATCTGGATACTGACTGTAGGTCTATAACCTCTCACATAGCCTTAATATTAACTCCTACAAAATTAAGGATTTATTGCAGTAACATGATACACCAAATGTAGGCAAAATTCTGACTCAGGAACAGGAGTGGAGAAATGTGATTTCTTTCTTTCAGCATCTTGAGAGAATGCAAATGCTCAGTTAGTACCTCTACAGATGGTATCTATATCAGCATCATTAAAGCTGATAGAATTTCAACCACATAAAATATTCCCTCTTTAATTATTATTATTTATTTTTTTTGGTCCCTAAACGCCTTTGCTCCATGAAAGAAGATGACAGAGAAAAACTTTACCGATGTCAACTAGATTAAAGCATTCATTCTATTGATTTATGACAATCTGGTGAGCAGGGGTTAATATAGTCTTTGAGGGCAACATAAAATGACAGAAGAGAAGCTGCATCTATTTAATTGTAGACAAGTTGACTAACAAATAGTCTACCAAAATGTCAGAAATTATAAGCAGAAACATATCTAAAATCAGGAGAAAATCTGCACCCCGTTTCAAAAAATCATTCCACTGTCTTTGACTGTAGCCTACAGCATTTTTCTATGTTAGCGCGTTAGGGTCAGGCCACAGATTGTCACTTTATCACATATAGTCTGGCGGTTGTGGATGGGTTATTAGCATTTGTGGGCGGGTGCAGGTGAACAAAAAGCTGGCCCGCGCATAACTAGCGTCCAGGTCACTGCCTGAGATCGAGGGACAGTACAGTATAGGTACAGTATAGTGTAGGTACAGTATAGTGTATAGCTCACCAGCTTTGAGGTCCATGAAGAGGACGACGTAGGGCCCCTCTCTGATCACTCCGAAGAGTTCCACCACGCGAGGAGACTTCAGGGCACTCCACGTACCCACTTCCTCACTACTAAAACTCTTCAGGAGAATCTGGGAGGGAGGAGAGAGTTAAATTGTTCTCAATAGTGGGAGATAACGCACAGGTAATGTACACACAGAGAGTGTAAGTGCTGTTGTACCTTTTTGGCGCCAAATCTGAAGTGTGTTCTGTTGTCTTGCACACTGTGCACTTCCCCGTATGACCCTGTGTTGATACACTTGCAGAGGCTGTAGTCCTTCCCCTCCCTGTACTCATAATTCACAGGCTGAATATTCTAATAGGAAATAAGAGAGAACAATTGGCTGAGTGAATAAGGAGGAATCAGAAAAAGCCACAAGTAAACAACCGCATTTATCGACAACTATTGCAGTCTGGAAAGTTACCTCATTGAAGATCAGGCCCTCGTTGGTGTCAGTCTCTGAGACTTCTCCCTCCTTCTCCCTGACATCCCTTTCCACGTCTTTGCAGAAGGGACCTGCGTAGCATCGGTCCTCCTGACTGACACTGCCCCTGAGCCCTGCTAGGGCCAACGAACAGTCTCCCACACTGCTGAGAGGAGAGTCCGAGTCACTCTCCTGCCCATAGGTGGAGAGGTTGCAGGAGGGGCTAAACACCTGGGGGCCCCAGCAGGGGTGGGAATGGCTGGGGCCCCTGTTGCAGTCCTGGAGGGGGTAAGGGGGGCGTCTTGTGTCATGCGCCTCTAAACTCGGGATACTGCTACTGTAGGAAGTGCTGATGTTACTTAGGGGCTCTGAAGCGTCCTCCTAAAGGGGAGGAAGACAAACCAACCACCAGATGATTAAAGGTGACAGTCTGCCAGGAAAGAACTTTCACCTCCAGGTGATGATACTGACACTGACAACTATCTATGTGGGTGAGGCTTCAAGACTGTGGACACCTGAGGAGGAAGCTTTGTCAGACAGTCAAGAGTTCTCTGAATCACTTCCTCCCGGTTGGAAAGCTAATGTTTGTGCTAGGATGTTTGCTGATAGAAGCTCAAACACTATATGAGACCGTCTACGGTTCATACCACAGACTATGAATTATAAGAAAGGCACTTCAAGTTCAATTAGAGTTCAACGTCATCCATTTTGTGTCTGACGGTAGGATGTTACAGGGAGAGTGCTCATCTTACCTGGGTCTGGATCAGTTGAGGAGAACTGCCAGTCTGGGTCTCCTGCTCAGGGACACCAGAAGGTACTCTACGTCTCTGTCTCTGCTTCCCTGTCTCCCTCTGCTCCTCTTTCTTCTCCTTCCTCTTCTGTTTCTTCCTTGGCTTCTTCCTGGGGGAGCAGTGGGCTGGGGAGCCTGGTTTGTCCTGGTTGGAGGCTGCGGTGGAACACGCCACATTGTTGTGCTCTGATGAGTCCCTGTGGAAGACACAACAGCAATGCCTGTGTAAATGCAGTACTGTCACGAAAACCGAAACTGTAAGAAGACATTAGTGGTTTTACTAATGCTTTGTAGCTAAAGAAGAAAACCAAAGATTGAGATAGTTGGAAGGCGAGATAAGGTTGGAGTGTGTACTGGAGGGATATGTGAGGTCATACCGGTTGATTAAGCAGTTGGGGGACCCGACATAGGAGCGTTCGGAGCAGGAAGGGCTGAACTGCTGGGAGTCTTGGGTTTCACCTGGGGAAGGACAGACAGCAGGTGTTAGCTTGGTGCCATTCTCTCTCTCTCTCTGTAATTAATTCTATCAAAACTAGTATCGCCCATCCTTAGTATACTCACATTCAGCCTGGGCTATGAACGAGTTCTTCTGATAGTTCAGTGGACCTGCTTCACCCACTTGTTCTGCTGTGCCCTGTGTTAGGACTTGAATTAGTCTGGGTTTTAAACAAGCCATGAAGTCCCCTTCGCTCTCCTTCCCCTCCTCGTCAATCGTCCTGTCTTCTGGGCTGGGGAGGCTTGGGTAAGACCCCTTCAGCTCTATTTGGGGTGACCCTGAGAATGGTCTGGTCGAGTTAAAGATCCTTTGATTCACCGCCATTCTCACCTGCTGGAGAAGGAAACAGAAAATTATGTCAATTCAGAATAAAACATGGTTTTATCCTGTTTACTAACTTCGCTGTTGGTTGGACTATTCAAAACGGTCCGTCCTTGAACAGCTCAGTGTACAGCACTTCATTTGAAGCACATCTCCACAACAACCAACTTGCTGATCTAAGCGATCCTTACACCTGTCCATTAGCAGAGAGCGGAGCAGAGCTTGTGATTGCAGGGACAGCGACTGGGTAATCAAAAACCCCAGTATAGCTTGTTAACTTCTGGAAAGAGCCTCCCTCATGTCAACTGAACTTCTCACCTGCTAAGAATGGAACAATGGCCGGCTTTGTGCGGCAGTGAAACAAGTCAATCTAGTAATTGTTTATCTCTGCCTTGTATTGCGCCTCGTTCCAAAGCAAATATTTTTTGTACTTTTTAACTCTGCATTGTTGGGAATGGACTCGTAAGTAAGTATTTCCCGGTAAAGACCACACCTGTTGTATTCGGTGCATGAGACCAATAAAATTTGATTTGATTTGAAACATATCACTTTCTCAACATGGAGGAAGTGTATGCTTGACACAAAAACTTGATTGCAACTCCTTCTCTGCTGAAACTTCACGTTTTGCGGTGAGCGAATGAAACAGGAAACTCGATCACGGCCTTGTTTTGACAGTTACAACTGTGTAGTTAACACCAGAAAGTAGTTGTGTTGTAAAGACTGCTACATGGCATGCTCAAGGAACAGAACTGCCTCAGTTCCACAGAATATAATGTGTGTGTGTGTGTGTTGGAGGGCGCAAAATAGATTGAGCAGCACAAAACAATGTGCACAACACCTGCCAAGATTTACCTTAAAGATCTTGAGTTGAAAGTCTGACAAAATACACTTGAAAACTACTGGGATAAGATACAATGAGCTAGACTATGGTCAAATATGGCATGATTTCTGTCTGTATACCAGCGATATAGGTGTATGCTGTATTCATTTCTGTATTGTCAGTTAACAAGCATCAAGCATGGAGTATGTCTTTCAAATGAAAACCCCTCTGATCTGAGCATGTTTAATTCAGTAGAGAAAGGCCAGAGAGGCTTTGGACCTAGGCCCGCTTAGTGAGCACTCTAAGCGGAGAGCTATAGAGCTAGGGTTGCTGCATGTTGCATCAGTGTGCCAGCACTTCACAGGAGTTTATCTTTCCCCCTCACTTTTGATCTTCCCTTAGACAGGTGCCCTGTTCCCTTTATGACACGCCAAGCTCAGGTTGACTGCCAGGGTAAATGCTATGTAAATACTCGACTACCCTGTTTATACCCGGATATGCAAATCGCGTTAGAAATTTCTTAGAACCTGTATAGCATTCAAAACAAACACTCCACACTGTTTAGTGAATTTTCCTCCACTTTCCTGTCAATCTCTCATTCCCCTCCTCCACACACACTTTGTCTAACCCAGACTCTGATCAGGCACACCAGCTTTCTCATTCACTGATCATCACTTCCTGCTAAAGCGAGAGCTCCGCACACGTACCCCTCCTCCAAAACACAGCACCACACCCCAACTGAAATCAAGTGGGGCGGAAGTAAGAACAGGCCCTTTGACAAAGAACTGGACAGAAAAATAGACGCTGAGGAAGGAAACATAGACCTACCGACAGAGGCAGGTCCGAATTGCAGGTCTGCAGTCTCTTCTGGTTATCCGTTTTTCATTAAACTAAACTGAAGTCAAATATTCTGCAGTAAATACCCCTATCCTTCCAAATGATAACTCACTCTCTGTAATATAGGTCTCTTTCGACTCTCTCTGTCTCTCTCTCTACTTCACTCTGTAATCTTGCTGTGTATCTCGGTTGCTTGGTGTCGCTTGATCCCACTGGCCCACTGCCAACCTGGGTAGGAGCTGTGATTGGTTGACGGTGATTTACGGGAAATCCATCTCACTTCCCCACATCCCCCCTCCCTCTTTTCCCTGCAGCAGCAGGGCTGTCTTGCTCTTTCTGCACTTTCTCTTTCTCTCGCTTATGCTCAGTGTCTTTCTGTCCCATTTTCACTCTCCCTAAATAATGGGAAAATTAGAGCACATTATTAAAAAGCGCACCCAACAGTGTCCAAATCTAACCTGTCTAACTCTTTAAATGTTCATTTGGGACCCAAAACAACAGACCCTGAAGATCTAATTCCCCAAAGTAAGGGGCCACGTGTTAGTTATGTACTAGACTATGTTATACTCTTTGGACACACTTTAAGCCTCTCATTGTGCTGCGTCGGGGCTGCAGAAAGGGGTCAGGGTTCAGGGATATGCTCTTAAAACACACTGACGGTCAAATACCAAGCAAACGATGATGCATGAATAAGCCACTTGATCCCATCAGGCCAGAGTAGTCGCATCAATCATGTCCACAGGAACACCCTGGTTCTGTTCTGCATATAGCCAAAGTTATGTGCTCCCATAAATCAATGATGCTGCTATCAATCCCCTCTGTCTGTATAATCTATGATTTTTAGTTATGGGTGTTGAACTCCCAACCTTTAGCCCCTGCTGTTTTCCCTTCTTATTATAATCATTTTAATAAATAAAACAACATCAGATTGACCCATGAGGATTACATGTGAGAATTGTGAGGTTTTAACTCATAGCAAGGAAAAGGTCGGCCACCTTCTTGAGTTTAGGAAAACCTCACTTCCTTTTTTGGTTTCCTCTTTTTTGAGAGAGGAACAACAAATTACTCAGAACAGAGCCACTAAAGGGCAAGGAAACTCAGGGACCACATTTGGACATGTCAAACAGCCAACTCTTGTATCAAATCATAGCAGTGTGTGACAGCTTAAAGCAAGTAGCCTACAGTATATGAATTTATCATCACCCTTGACTCTTGCTTAATTTTACTTGTGATCGCTTAAACAGAGTGAATGTGATAATTTTCTATCCTGGGATTAGCCTACATCCTCTGGCCTTGATGGATCACTCACAAGTCATTTGCCCTCTTAAAAACCTCTTGAAGAGGTTAAACTATGAGAACTACAGGCTAATGATAGGTTGTAGAGCTGCACTCCACAGCCCAGAAAACCACTCTGACCATAGAGACCAGTCATTGTGATATATAAAGTAAGTCCTCCCCTAGCTGTACTCAGTATTTGGTAAACTGTGCAGATTCAGTTTTTTGTTTCTCTATGTTGTGTTATTACAGCAATGTAACAACTTTGTAATAACAATGTAGGCCCCTGCCTAACTGTCAATGTGACAATGTAACTGTGTTTGAGGACCTCTCGACTCCCTATCAAAAACACATGCATGAAAAACATGAGCATGATACTCAGTGAGCAGAGGGGTGGGGGACAGTTGGAATCTTGGTAGAGGAGTGAGAGAATGTGGGGGCAGAAAGGACAGGAATGGGAGGAGGGGTGGAAAGGGGATCCAAAAATGGCAGCTAGATTCTGGGGGAGTGAATGTAGACTGTAGAGGATACAACAAAGAAAGGAACAAATAGAGGAACTGCTACAGATGGAACTGCTGAAAAGATTCAGGATGGATACACACAGACACACAATGACCACTGACTCATATACACCCACTCAGATTAGCAGAATACCAGAGGCTTGAGTAAGGACAGCCGAGGGCTCCATCTCCTGCAGGACCTGGATAATTTAACACACCAGTACGCCTCCACCATTCCTGGATACCTGCCAGTACTTCTGGGCCCCCCAGTCCCTCACAGATCACTGTTACGAGGCATTCATTCAGTGACTAGCAAGCAACTCATGGGAATCCAAAATGAATGTCTCAATGAGTGAATAACGCAGGGTATCAGAGGGGGTGAAGGCCTCTGTGCATAGCAACATATCCTTCACACGCCAGAAAGACAACAGCTATTCACTCTGGTGCTAAAAATGCATCATAGACATAGAGAAGGACATTGCTTCTCTTTGTCATTTCATCAGGTTCGCGTCTGGTCCCTGAGTGGAAGACTTAAGCCCAGTGGTGTAGTGGGGGCTATATGCTGTATACCCACTATTCTTTTCAGTGGGCATTGTGTATACTCACTTTTTAATCGTCACTGATGCTGCTCAATGTTTTGTTCTACGACACCCACAAGTGTCACAGGACTCGTCTGAAGGTAACCAGGTACCGGTTCAAAAAATGAATGGGTTAAATATGTGTTAAAAAAAATATTTTAAAAATAAGAAATCTGAGCTTTCTTCTATCTAATAGATATAGGACAGACACTTCAAAACCTTATTCCTTAGGATACATTTTTTGACTGTCTGTTTTGCCATTTATGAACGTGTCATTGAATGCGTTTCTATGGGCAAATTCTATATTTTAACAAGTACTTTGCAAATATATATATTTTTTTATACCTACAGGGTCTTTAACCTGTTGGGGCTAGGGGGCAGTATTTGCACGGCCGGATAAAAAACGTACCCGATTTAAACTGGTTACTACTCTTGCCTAGAAACGAGAATATGCATATAATTAGTAGATTTGGATAGAAAACACTCTAAAGTTTCTAAAACTGTTTGAATGGTGTCTGTGAGTATAACAGAACTCATATGGCAGGCCAAAACCTGAGAAGATTCCATACAGGAAGTGCCCTGTCTGACAATATGTTCTCCTTCATTGGCATCTCTATCAAAAATACAGCATCTCTGCTGTAACGTGACATTTTCTAAGGCTTCCATTGGCTCTCAGAAGTCGCCAGAAAGTGGAATGACGTCTCTCCAGTCTCTGGGCGAAAAACAGCAGGAGATTTTGTGAGTGGTCAGGCTGAGAACAGTGACACTGGAGATGCGCGTTCATGTGAATTCTCCATGTTTTTCTTTCTCTCTTTGAATGAATACAACGTCACCCGGTTGGAATATTATCGCTATTTTATGAGAAAAATCGCATAAAAATTGATTTTAAACAGCGTTTGACATGCTTCGAAGTACGGTAATGGAATATTTTGAATTTTTTTGTCACGAAATGCGCTCGCGCATCACCCTTCGGATAGTTACCTGAACGCATGAACAAAACGGAGCTATTTCAATATAACTATGGATTATTTCGAACCAAAACAACATTTGTTGTTGAAGTAGAAGTCCTGGGAGTGCATTCTGACGAAGAACAGCAAAGGTAATCCAATTTTTCTTATAGTAAATCTGAGTTTGGTGAGGGCCAAACTTGGTGGGTGCCAAATTAGCTAGCCGTGATGGCCGGGCTATCTACTCAGAATATTGCAAAATGTGCTTTCGCCGAAAAGCTATTTTAAAATCTGACACCGCGATTGCATAAAGGAGTTCTGTATCTATAATTCTTAAAATAATTGTTATGTATTTTGTAAACGTTAATCGTGAGTAATTAAGTAAATTCACCGGAAGTTTGCTAGTTCTGAACATCACATGCTAATGTAAAAAGCTGGTTTTTTATATAAATATGAACTTGATTGAACAAAACATGCATGTATTGTATAACATAATAGCCTAGGAGTGTCATCTGATGAAGATCATCAAAGGTTAGTGCTGCATTTAGCTGTGGTTTTGGTTTTTGTGACATATAGGCTTGCTTTGAAAATGGCTGTGTGATTATTTTTGGCAGGGTACTCTCCTGACATAATCTAATGTTTTGCTTTCGCTGTAAAGCCTTTTTGAAATCGGACAGTGTGGTTAGATTAACGAGAGTCTTGTCTTTAAAATGGTGTAAAATAGTCATATGTTTGAGAAATTGAAGTTATAGCATTTATGAGGTATTTGTATTTCACGCCACGCGATTCCACTGGCTGTTGACTAGCGTCCCACCTTGCCCAGGGAGGTTAAATCAAATAGCTAAATTATTCTTGGTATGACCATCTTGTCACGATTCCCACCGACGGTGGCGCCCCCTCCTGCTCGGGTGGCGCTCGGCGGTCGTCGTCACCGGCCTATTAGCTGCCACTGATTCCCTTTTTCTGTTTCCCCCCCTTTTGTGAGTGTTTGCACCTGTTCGTAGTGGGGGTGATTAGCGGGGCAATAATTATTAGCTGGTCCGCCTTCTCATTGTGCGGGATTGTCATTCCTGTTTGTGTGCTTGTGTTTACGCATGTGCGTTAGTTTTGCGCCGCATGTGTTTTCCCCTGTGTTTGGGGCACTTTGTTTTGTGTGCGCACTATTCGCTGTTTGGGGTGGCTTGTGTGTGTTTGCCTCTTGACCCATTAAAAAGCCACTACCCTGTGCTCGTTGCTTCCTGCGTTTTGATTCCTCACCCACGACGCCCGAGCCTTACAGAATCCCGCACCACAATACTATGGAGTCAGCAGGAGCAGCGGCCAACCCCCTTCCCTCGATGGAGGAACGCGTGCTCCACCATACTACTGTCCTCCACCGAATCGGATCCGCGATGGATCAGATTATGGAGAGGATGGACCGATGGGAGAGGGATGGTCTCCTCTCTCCACCTCCGGCTCCTCCGACGCGGCCACCTCCGCCTCCCACTGCGTCTGTCTCTGGCGCGCTTTGTCTGGCGCTCCCGAGGGAGTATGATGGAGCGGCAGCTGGGTGCCAGGGTTTTCTGCTCCAGCTCGAGGTGTACCTGGCCACCGTCAGACCTGCTCCCTCGGGAGAGAAGAGCGTGAGTGCCCTCGTTTCCTGCCTGATGGGCCGAGCTCTGGAGTGGGCCAATGCTGTCTGGAATGGTCCGGACTCGGCAAGGGACCACTACCCAGAGTTCACCCGCCGCTTTCGGGCCGTGTTCGACCACCCTCCGGAAGGAAGAGCGGCAGGTGAGCGGCTGTTCCACCTCAGGCAGGAGACGAGGAGCGCGCAGGACATCGCGCTGGAGTTCAGGACCTTGGCTGCTGGGGCGGGGTGGAACGACAGGGCCCTTATAGACCATTACCGGTGTAGTCTCCGGGCGGACGTCCGCAGGGAGCTAGCCTGTCGGGACACCGCTCTGTCCCTTGATGAGCTCATCGATATGTCCATCCGTCTGGACAATCTGCTGGCTGCCCGTGGGCGTTTGGAAAGGGTCCTGTCCGTTCCACCTCCGTGCACCCCGCCCCTACTCCTATGGAGGTGGGGGGGGGGGCTGTGCCAAGGGGCACCGGAGGAGGTGGCTCCTCCTGCACCAGCTGTGGTCGGAGAGGACACATGGCCGACCGGTGCTGGAGGAGTCAGTCTGGGAGTCGAGAGGGCAGGCAGAACACTTCTCGGTCACCCCAGGTGAGTCAGCACCAAATTCACCCAGAACCCCGTTGGTCACGTGTTCTTACTAATTTTGTTTTCTGATTTTTTCCCCTCTTCCCAGCATAGGGCGCTAGTCGATTCAGGCGCAGCTGGGAACTTTATGGATCGCGGACTTGCCATTAAGCTGGGCATTCCGCGATTGCCGATAGATTCCCCCTTCCCCATGCACTCCCTAGATAGCCGACCATTAGGGTCAGGGCTAGTCAGGGAGTCTACGGTTCCACTGGACATGGTAACGCAGGGGAATCATAAGGAACGGATTCGTTTTTTTCTTATTGATTCGCCTGCGTTTCCGGTGGTGCTGGGGGTCCCCTGGCTGGCTGATCACAATCCCCGGATTTCGTGGAAACAGGGGGTTCTCCAGGGGTGGTCAGAGGAGTGTTCAGGGAGGTGTCTAGGAGTTTCCATAGATGCCACGTCGGTGGAGAGTCCAGACCAGGTGTCCACCGTGCGCATTCCCCCTGAATACGCCGATCGCTTTCTGTAAAAAGAGGGCGACCAAATTACTACCTCATCGACAGGGGGATTGTGCGATAGATCTCCAGGTTAACGCTGCGCTTCCCAAGAGTCACGTATACCCCTTGTCACAGGAGGAGACGGTGGCTATGGAGACATATATCACGGAATCTCTAGGACAGGGGTACATTCGGCCCTCCATCTCACCCGCCTCCTTGAGTTTCTTTTTTGTGAAGAAAAAGGAGGGAGGTCTGCGTCCGTGCATTGATTACAGAGGTCTAAATGCTATCACGGTGGGGTTTGGTTACCCGCTACCTCTCATCGCTACGGCGGTGGAATCATTTCACGGAGCAAAATTCTTCACAAAACTGGATCTCAGGAGCGCGTATAACCTGGTGCGTATTAAGGATGGAGACGAGTGGAAAACCGCATTTAGTACCACATCGGGCCATTATGAGTACCTCGTCATGCCGTATGGGTTGAAGAATGCTCCAGCCGTCTTTCAATCCTTTGTAGACGAGATTCTCAGGGACCTGCACGGGCAGGGCGTGATTGTCTATATCGATGATATTCTGATATATTCCGCCACCCGCTCCGCGCATGTGTCCCTAGTACGCAAGGTGCTTGGGAAACTGCTGGAGCATGACCTATACGTTAAGGCTGAGAAATGTGTGTTTACCAAATGAGCCGTTTCCTTCCTGGGTTATCACATTTCCACCACGGGGGTGGTGATGGAGTGCGACCGCGTTAAGGCCGTGCGTAATTGACCGACTCCAACCACGGTGAAGGAAGTGGAGCGGTTCTTAGGCTTTGCCAATTACTACCGGAGGTGTATTCGGGGTTTTGGCCAGGTAGCGGCTCCCATTACCTCACTGCTGAAGGGGGGGCCGGTGCGTTTGCGGTGGTTGACGGAGGCGGACGGAGCCTTCAAGAAGTTGAAGGTGCTGTTCACCGAAGCACCCGTGTTGGCGCACCCGGACCCGTCTCTAGCATTCATAGTGGAGGTGGACACATCCGAGGCTGGGTGGGTGCCGTGCTATCACAGCGCTCGGGTACGCCATTGAAACTCCGCCCCTGCGCTTTCTTTTCGAAGAAGCTCAGTTCGGCGGAGCGTAACTATGATGTGGGGGACAGGGAGTTACTAGCGGTGGTAAAAGCCTTGAGGGTGTGGCGACACTGGCTTGAGGGGGCTAAGCACCCCTTTCTCATCTGGACCGACCATCGAAATCTGGAGTACATCTGGGCAGCTAGGAGACTGAATCTGTGTCAGGCAAGGTGGGCCATGTTCTTCACCCGGTTTAGGTTTAGGATCTCCTATAGACCAGGCTCCCTGAACACGAGGGCCGACACGCTGTCCCGTCTTTATGACATGGAGGACCGGCCCATCGATCCAACTCCCATCATTCCAGCGTCTAGACTGGTGGCACCGGTGGTATGGGAGGTGGACGCGGACATCGAGCGGGCATTAGTATTGGAACCTGCGCCTTCACAGTGTCCCGTGGGTCGCATGTATGTGCCGCTCGGTGTTTGTGATCAATTGATTCGGTGGGCGCACACGCTACCCACTTCGGGTCATCCTGGTGTGGCGAGGACAGTACGGAGTCTCAGGGGGAAGTACTGGTGGCCCACCTTGGCTAAGGACGTGAGGTTCTATGTCTCTTCCTGTTCGGTGTGCGCCCAGAGTAAGGCTCCTAGGCATCTCCCGAGAGGGAAGTTACAGCCCCTCCCCGTTCCGCAACGGCCATGGTCGCACCTGTCTGTAGACTTCTTGACAGATCTTCCCCCGTCTCAGGGGAACACTACGATTCTGGTGGTTGTGGATCGGTTTTCAAAGTCCTGCCGTCTCCTCCCGTTGCCCGGTCTCCCTATGGCCCTGCAGACTGCGGAGGCCCTATTTACCCACGTCTTCCGGCACTACGGGGTGCCGGAGGACATTGTCTCTGATCGAGGTTCCCAGTTCACATCCAGGGTCTGGAAAGTGTTTATGGAGCGGCTGGGGGTCTCGGTCAGTTTGACCTCCGGTTATCACCCCGAGAGTAATGGGCAGGCGGAGAGGGTGAACCAGGAGGTGGGCAGGTTTCTGAGGTCGTATTGCCAGGACCGGCCAGGGGAGTGGGCGAGGTACATTCCTTGGGCGGAGTTAGCCCAGAACTCACTTCGTCACTCCTCTACTAACATGTCACCCTTTCAGTGTGTTTTGGGTTACCAGCCGGTCCTGGCACCATGGCACCAGAGCCAGACAGAGGCTCCTGCGGTGGAGGACTGGGTACAGCGCTCCAAGGAGACCTGGAGAGCCGTCCAGGAATCCCTGAAGGAGGCCAGTGGACGGCAGAAGAGGAGTGCTGACCGCCACCGCAGTGAGGCACCCGTGTTCGTACCGGGGGACAGGGTCTGGCTCTCGACCTGGAATCTGTCCCTCTGCGTGCCCTGCCGGAAGCTGGGGCTGCAGTGTGTGGGGCCCTTTAAAGTCCTGAGGAGGATAAACGAGGTGTGTTATCGGTTACAACTCCCTTCCTATTACCGCATTAACCCCTCATTTCATGTGTCTCTCCTCAGGAAAATTAGGTGCTGGAGGTCACTCTGCCCCCTCTGGACATCGGGGGGGTCCCCAGCATACAGCATACGGGCCATTCTGGACTCGAGACGCCGGGTGAGGGGCCTGCAGTACCTCGTAGACTGGGAGGGGTACGGTCCGGAGGAGAGGTGCTGGGTGTCGGCGGAGGACGTCTTGGACCCATCCATGTTGAGGGATTTCCATCGCCTCCGTCCGGATCGCCCTGTGCCTCGCCCTCCGGGTCGTCCTCGAGGCCGGTGTCGGCGCGCGTCAGGAGGGGGGTACTGTCACGATTCCCACCGACGGTGGCGCCCCCTCCTGCTCGGGTGGCGCTCGGCGGTCGTCGTCACCGGCCTATTAGCTGCCACTGATTCCCTTTTTTTGTTTTCCCCCCTTTTGTGAGTGTTTGCACCTGTTCGTAGTGGGGGTGATTAGCGGGGCTATAATTATTAGCTGGTCCACCTTCTCATTGTGCGGGATTGTCATTCCTGTTTGTGTGCTTGTGTTTACGCTTGTGCGTTAGTTTTGCGCCGCATGTGTTTTCCCCTGTGTTTGGGGCACTTTGTTTTGTGTGCGCGCTATTCGCTGTTTGGGGTGGCTTGTGTGTGTTCGCCTCTTGACCCATTAAAAAGCCACTACCCTGTGCTCGCTGCTTCCTGCGTTTTGATTCCTCACCCACAACGCCCGAGCCTTACACATCTTAATACAATTCCATATGTTAGGCAAGTATAAAACACACAAGGGGCGCTATTTTCAATCAGAAGGTTATCAATGCTAACAAGTACATGTACAATCCCATAGCAAATGCTAGCTTAATGCTAACATGCAAACCTTTTACATAAACTATTTGGAGGACAGACATCCCAGGTCATACAAGTAACTCAAAAATGTTACTCACTGTTTGTTGCACGCAAAAAAAAAGAGTATTAGACAGCAAGCCTCTTGATCCAGGAGGGGATTCTCTTTTGTTACCAAGAGGACCTTGATTGCAAAAAGCTAACCACTTAAGCTTACTACAAGCTCTACGCAGACGTACGATTCGGAGTGTTGCAATATCATTTTTCGGCACAAAAGGAGCGTCTCTTTGTAATAGGCTCCGGCATTTTACTTACTTTTTTACTTCCTGAAAATTAAGACACGCTGTATCATTCCTTCCACAGTGGGGGCAGTGTTGTCGCTTGGCTCCTTGATCTGATCTATAGGCTATATAGGCTACTCGAGTACTTGAACAGACGTCAAAGCTTGTTCTTTAACCAGGGATCACAGTTATATTTTGTCCCAATTGTTTTATTTATTTTGTCTTGAAGACAACTTTAATTTGCTTTGACTCTAGTATTCCATTTGTACATGTGCATTTGTGACTACCTCATTAAGCTGTTTGTACAAATGTGCATTTGTGACTAACTCGTGAAGCTGGTTGAGAGAATGCCAAGTGTGTGCAAAGCTGTCATCAAGGCAAAGGTTGGCTACTTTGAAGAATCTCAAATATATTTTGATTTGTTTAACCTTTTTTTGGTTACTACATGAGTCCATATGTGTTATTTCATAGTTTTAATGTCTTCACTATTATTCTACAATGTAGAAAATAAAGAAAAACTCTGGAATGAGTAGGTGTGTCCAAACTTTTGATTGGTACTGTATATGGGGCAATTTAGCAATTAGGATTTGTAATGGTCTGTAATGGTTATGATAAATTATAGATAAATGCGCGCATATTTCTTTCCAGCGCAGGCCTTGTGTTCAAAAATTTGAGTACTCTTAAAAAAAAAACATGTGAATACATGTGAAAAATGTAAAATGCCCATCCTTGCATCAAAGTAACCTATTTTGCATTGATAACCAAATATAATCTCAGCGACTATTTAAACAGTTAAACCAAACATCATGAATCAACCCAAAAAGGTATTTCGTTTAAAAGTAATAACTACAGTAATAACTAGTTATTATTATGAAATGGTAGAACCTGCTGTAGCCAACTAGCGAACCATGTGCTTTTTTTCTCCCAACATGATGACATTCTATTTGTAGCTTATATGGGAATGAATACACAAGCAGCATATCAAACTGGGATCATGTTTTAGGTTACATCGGCATGTATAAGAATATTTTCCAGGCCATATTTTTTAAATTATAAATCTGATTATTTCACAAAGGCTAGCTAGCTTGTTATGTTTTTAGCCAGGTTAAAGCTAGCTTGCCAGGATGCTCAGGGCCAGGGTTCCAGTCTAAAAGCACGGTTTCGAAAAGGTTCAGCGTCGATACTGCAGTTTAACTGATGCCCGGCCCAGAAAGATAATTTCCATAGATGGACACATAGAGAAGTCAGATTAGAAAATTCCTAATAAAACACTTCAGTCATCACCTTTGTGCACAAATCATTACTTTAATTATTCAAATAATTGTTGAGGCTGATTTTTTTCCATCACTCACAGACGAAGATATTAAAATGTTATATTCATCCAATGTCTGCCATGTTTTTGGATGACGTCATGGCTGCTCCCTGTGCGTATGAGATGTTGGCTGTATAAATCGGATGCAACCGAGTCCATGAATCGGCGCATGTGAACGTGAGTAGATCTACCTTGAAAACAACGGTTGGACATCTTGGATGCAGTCTCCAGTTCTTATTATATCTGTGGCTGCCAGCTAGCTACTACTAGCAAGGAAAGTCACAAAATGAAAAATCTTTGCTATCGCCCCCCTTGTGAATGAGAGTGGGCCCATGTTACAAAAAGGTTTTCGCTACTCCAAAAATCCCACTCCACCCACAAAGATCAATGGAGTGAAGCTTTTATTTCATGTTTTTTTTATTTTACCTTTATTTAACTAGGCAAGTCAGTTAAGAATAAATTCCTATTTTCAATGACGGCCTAGGAACAGTGGGTTCTGCCTTGTTCAGGGGCAGATTTATTTACCTTGTCAGCTCCGATCTTGCAACCTTTCAGTTACTAGTCCAACGCTCTAACCACTAGGCTACCAAGCTTGATAGATAACTAGCTACTATGTCAGCAAACCAAATGCACAACTGCAGAGCATTTAGCACATTATAGACAGTTAACTTAATAGTTATATCTAGCTGCAAACATTTAGTTGTGAATTCAATACTGTAACTATGCTATGGTGTATGCTGCACAACAGTGAGTGACTCAAAAGGCTTCGGTCTCTTGTCTTTGTGTGCTTGTAATAACAACATGTGACTGGGAACTACCAGTAAGCTTCATAATGTAAAATAATGTGAGAGGTGAACGCGATCTGCTTTATTTCCTGGAGAATTGCAAAAGTTGACTGCAGGTGTTTATAAAAGTAGAATCAGTGATATGACGCAAGTAGATGCAGAAAGTAAACAGCATAGTGGGTTAATTTCGACAACAACTAAGAGCGTTAAAGTGTGAGACTCAATTTCTCTGCTGTATTGGTATACGGTATACTGCCCAAGCCTATATATATAGCAGACCCTGTACAGACAACTGGTAGAGGGTTGATAGGCCAATTGGCTTATCAAATTCAGCAACTTGTCCAAAAATAGCCTACTAGACTAAATTAAACTGCTAGCATGAAAAACACAAGTTTTGAGGGAGCGTGCAATTCTCACTGCAGCACTGTCAACCACAGCTGTTGCCAGATAGAGAAATTAACATTAAATTATCATAAACTGTCTCCAACATAATTGTAGAGAATTTGGCGGTATGTCCAACCGGCCTCATAACCGCAGACCACGTGTATGGTGGCGGTGGGGTTATGTTATGGGCAGGCATAAGCTACGGAGAATGCATTTTATCTATGGCAATTTGAATGCACAGATACCGTGACGAGATATCCTGACGAGGTCCTGATGCCCATTGTCGTGCCATTCATTTGCCGCCATCACCTCATGTTTCAGCATGATAATGCACAGCCCAATGTCACAAGGATCTGTACACAATTCCTGGAAGCTGAAAATGTCCTAGTTCTTCCATGGCCTGCATACTAACCAGACATGTCACCCATTGAGCATGTTTGGGATGCTCTGGATTGACGTGTACGACAGCGTGTTCCAGTTCCAGACTATATCCAGCAACTTCGCACAGCCATTGAAGAGGAGTGGGACAACATTCCACAGCCCACAATCAGCAGCCTGATCAACTCTATGTGAAGGAGATGTGTCGTGCTGCATGAAGCAAATGGTTGGCACACCACCAGACAGTGACTGGTTTTGTGTTCCAAACCCCTACTTGTGACCAACTGATGCATATCTGTATTCCCAGTCATGTTAAATCCATAGATTAGTGCCTAAGGAATTTATTTCAATTGACTATTTCCTTATATAAACTGTAACTCAGTAAAATCTTTGAAATTGTTGTATGTTGGGTTTATATTTTTGTTCAGTATACAATTCCGATGCTGTGTTTTTAAAGTTTAAAAAAGTCAACAATCATGACTTTCCAACCGGTTTTCGAAACATATGTTGATATGCCCCTTGTCTTTCATATCAGCGAAAAAGAATCCTTCAAATAAGAAAGATACACTTACTGTAGAGTTTTGCACAGATCCACAAGCTGTGCAAGCCTCCTGTTGAGGAACTACACTTCCACACGTGTTCGGAGCGCATTAGATAGGTGGCCACCTGGGCAAATTAGCTATGTCTTCCATAAACAAGCGATGTATATTGGAGATACCATTGGTCTACTAGATACGAAATTCAACAATCGTTTAATAAGGGATATTTTCTACAGGAAGTCTATTCCCTCTGCGATATTTTGTTGGGCTTCATCGTTTGATGTAAACTGGCGCCGTGCTTGGCTCACTCCACACAGATTTATGGTGACCAATAAAGTAAAGGAGATCTCCTTTAAGATAATCCATAGATGCTATCCGTGTAATAGCTTGATTTCTAAATATATATTTGACGTTACCAGTGAATGCAGTTTTTGTGAACTAGAAACTGAATCTATTGAACACTTATTCTGTAATTGTTTATATAGTGAAGTGTTTTGGACTGATGTAAAACTATATCTTAGCCGCAAATTGCATACAACCATTGATATTACTAAGTTTGACATATTATTTTACTACACTGATTCCACAATTGAACGTGAGTATGTCATAAATCTCTTTATTTTATTAGGAACATCTTTTATCCATAAATCAAAATTTATGAAGAAAAAGCCCCTTTTCTTAATTTTTTTATCTGATTTGGAACAGTACGTAGAATCTTTAAAACGTATACAAAACAATATGTCAAAAAAATGTATTCGATATATGTCTGTATTTGATTTGATATAATATATATTTTTTTTTTTCTCTAATTTCTTTGGATTCCCTCTGGCTGTTATGTTATGTTATGTTTATGTTTTGCATGTTACTGTTATTTACAGCAAGTTAAATAAAGATTTGTGCAAACTTTAAATTTTTTTAAAAAAATAACAAAAAATATTGGAGATACATTTGGGCGTGTGGGAACACTAACCCAATAAAGGTGTGTAGTAATTTAAACTTTTGTTTTATGAAAGCAAAAGGTTATTTCTCTCTGATCTGGAAGATACGTTCCTTATGTTTCAAAAAAACGTTCTGCAAGCGATACGTGTTCATGTTTGTAGCAAGCGTTGGCGGCTCTTAACAAAGCACCCGGGTCAGAAGATTACTATCGTCAACAGACCGTGTACTGTACTGTAATATCTGGCAATATCTACTGTAATAGCTTATTTGGCAACTTCGTGCATAACATCTACCTGGGTCATTTGTTATCTTAAATGTAACAACTAAGAAGTTCTTAAGTAATTAACGTTACGTCGTTTCATACGCTGGTCGAGAAAAATGTTGAGGCGACTTCACTTCACCTCCTTTTCCTCCGCCATTTCAAATGTACTTCAACCCATTTGCTAAGAAAGTTATTAATCTTGTGGGCATATTCAATTTTGATATCTTTATAGTTCATATTGACTTACCTTTGTTCAGGTCTGTTGTTTTTACAATAATAAAAGGCGTCGGCTGTTTTCAGCATTTACACAGTTCGCTAAAAATGTCCAACGTTGAAAATTAGGATTGCGTCATCGGAGGGGGTGTAGATCTGAAAATCGAAAGTACATGATCGTTTTCGAAATTAGGTTTGAATGGAGGAAGTGTGTGGTTCTTGTGTACAATTACTTTAGTAAACATCAAGGCTGCGTTTAAACAGGCAGCCCAATTCTGATCTTTTTTCCACTCATACGTATTTTCTCACCAATCACATCTTTTCTCAGATCTTTTTCAAATGCGATCCGATTGAAAAAAGCAGAATTGGGCTGCCTGTCTAAACGCAGTCTAAATCTTTTCACAATGTAGGCACAACTTTTCTCAACTAAGTTATATCGAACCTGGAAGCTATGGATAGTGAGGATCCATAGCGACCACTAGCGGCTGCCAAGCCTAATCCAAGCGCTAGCGGAGGTTTCTCTGACATGGCATGCTTGGTGGCACCCAAGTATGAGCAAGTGTGCATAAAGCGAAGGGCAAGCATGTAGGCCTACCAGTAGCGGTGAGTGGATAAAATCACTGGGGAAGCCAAGCCAGGAAAAAATAGCCATATTACAACCTATGTGTTGTGATAATTGCGTTTTTCACTATAATATCCTGTTAGTTCATATGCCATGGTTCACCGGCGGTCCAGTTTTATCCCTCCCAAGTTTTCTGAGCAAAAGAAAATCTAAAAATACACAGTACCAGTCAAAAGTTTGGACACACCTACTCATTCCAGGGTTTTTCTTTATTTTTTCTATTTTCTACATTGTAGAATAATAGTGAAGACATCAAAACTATGAAATAACACATATGGAATCATGTAGTAACCAAAAAAGTGTTAAACAAATCAAAATATATTTTATATTTGAGATTCTTCAAAGTAGCCACCCTTTTCCTTGATGACAGCTTTGCACACTCTTGGCATTCTCTCAACCAGCTTCAGGAGGTAGTCACCAGGAATGCATTTCAATTAATAGGTGTGCCTTGTTAAAAGTAAAAAATGTGTGGAATTTCTTTCCTTCTTATTGCATTTGGGCCAATCAGTTGTGTTGTGACAAGGTAGGGGTGGTATACAGAAGATAGCCCTATTTGGTAAAATACCAAGTCCATATTATGGCAAGAACAGCTCAAATAATCACAGAGAAACGACAGTCCATCATTACGTTAAGACATGAAGGTCAGTCAATGCAGAACATTTCAAGAACATTGAAAGTTTCTTTAAGTGCAGTCGCAAAAACCATGAAGCACTATGATGAAACTGGCTCTCATGAGAACCGCCACAGGAAAGGAAGACCCTGCTGCAGAGGATAAGTTCATTAGAGTTACCAGCCTCAGAAATTGAAGCCCAAATAAATTCTTCACAGAGTTCAAGTAACAGACACAACTCAACATCAACTGTTCAGAGGATACGGCGTGAATCAGGCCTTCATGGTCAAATTTCTGCAAAGAAACCACTACTAAAGGACACCAATAATAAGAAGAGACTTGCTTGGGCCAAGAAACATGAGCAATGGACATTAGACCGGTGGAAATCTGTCCATTGGTCTGATGAGTCCAAATTTGAGATTTTTGGTTCCAACCGCCGTGTCTTTGTGAGACGCAGAGTAGGTGAACGGATGATCTCTGCATCTGTGGTTCCCACCGTGAAGCATGGAGGTGTGATGGTGTGGGTGTGCTTTGCTGGTGACACTGTCTGTGATTTATTTAGAATTCAAGGCACACTTAACCAGCATGGCTACCACAGCATTCTGCAGTTATACGCCATCCTATCTGGTTCGCGCTGATTGGGACTATCATTTGTTTTTCAACAGGACAATGACCCAACACACCTCCAGGCTGTGTAAGAGCTATTTGACCAAGAAGTAGTGCTGCATCAGATGACCTGGCCTCCACAATCACCCGACCTCAACCCAATTGAGATGGTTTGGGATAAGTTGGACCGCAGAGTGAAGGAAAAGTAGCCAACAAGTGCTCCGCATGTGTGGGAATTCTTTCAAGACTGTTGGAAAAGCATTCCAGGTTAAACTGGTTGAGAGAATGCCAAGAGTGTGCAAAGCTGTCATCAAGGCAAAGGGTTGCTACTTTGAAGAATCTCAAATATAAAATATATTTTGAGTTAACACTTTTTTTGTTACTACATGATAACGTGTTATTTCATAGTTTTGATTTCTTCACTATTATTCTACAATGTAGAAAATAGTAAAAATAAAGAAAAACCCTTGAATGAGTAGGTGTGTCCAAACTTTTGACTTGTACTGTACATATTTATACATTTTTTGGTGGGTGGAATTTCATTTGTTGGACATAAAATACTGTAAAAAAAAAAACACCTGGAAATTAGCTCTAAGAGTGATTTTCATTTAAGAAATCTGTTCCAAAGTATTTCCACACGTAATAGAGAGAAACGATGTGATCATATACAAATGTAAAAAAGGTTTGAAATTACTATGTTTTAGTCAAATATATTTTGGGGGATTCTTGCGGTCAATTTGCAGTCTGCAAATTATTTGTAGTTATGTTACGCCTCCTGACCATCCTCTCAAGAAAAATCATCCTGAGGCTGAATCTAGTAGATGATCCCTGTCATATGCCTTGCCACCATGATACAGTTGAAGTCAGAAGTTTACATACACCTTAGCCAAATACATTTAAACTCAGTTTTTCACAATTCCTGACATTTAATCCTTGTAAAAATTCCCTGTCTTAGGTCAGTTAGGATCACAACTTTATTTTAAGAATGTGAAATGTCAGAATAATAGTAGAGAATGATTTATTTCAGCTTTTATTTCTTATATCACATTCCCCTTGGGTCAGAATTTTACATACACTCAATTAGTACTTGGTAGCATTGCCTTTAAATTGTTTAACTTGGGTCAAATGTTTCAAGTAACCTTCCACAAGCTTCCCACAATAAGTTGTGTGTATTTTGGCCCATTCCTGATGACAGAGCTGGTGTAACTGAGTCAGGTTTGTAGGCCTCCTTGCTCGCACATGCTTTTTCAGTTCTGCCCACAATGTCAAATAATAGTTCTGCAGGAGGGGTGAAGTCAGGCGCAGGAGACTCAGGTACGTGAAACACGTAGTTACTTTAATAAAGAAAAACAAGTCCAAAATATCAAGCCTACAAGGCAAGGGAAAAAATATTCCAACAAAGGAAGACTAACACAGTCTTGGGAATATAACGGGACGCAGCCCAGCAACCCTAATGCCAAAACGCTAAATATAAAAGGACCAGAAAAGAAATCGCCCCCAACTTACGATAACAGACATGAAACAATCCCAAACACAAAACAGACAGACTAAATACCCCATTAATTACTAAACACAAAACAGGTGCTACCCTAACCAGACATTACCAAACGAAACAGAAAAGGAAATCGGTGGCAGCTAGTAGGCCGGCGACGACGACCGCCGAGCGCTGCCCGAACGGGGAGAGGCGCCACCTGTGGACGTTGTGACAGTACACCCCCCCTGACGCACGGCTCCCGCAGCGCGCCGACGCCGGCCTCGAGGACGACCCGGAGGGCGAGGCGCAGGGCGATCCGGATGGAGGCTGTGGAACTCCTGCAACATTGCAGGATCCAAGATGTCCTCCACCGGTACTCAGCACCTCTCCTCCGGACCGTACCCCTCCCAGTCCACGAGGTACTGCACACTCCCTACCCGACGCCTGGAGTCCAAGATGGACCGGACTGTGTACGCCGGGGCCCCCCCTATGTCCAGGGGAGGCGGAGGGACCTCCCGCACCTCAGCGTCCTGCATTGGACCAGCTAACACCGGCCTGAGGAGAGACACATGAAACGAGGGGTTAATACGGTAGTACGAAGGAAGCTGCAACCTATAACACACCTCGTTTATTTTCCTCAGGACTTTGAACGGCCCCACAAATTGCGGACCCAACTTCCCGCAGGGTAGGCGGAGGGGCAGGTTCCGAGTCGAGAGCCAGACCCTGTCCCCCGGAGTAAACACGGGGGCCTCACTGCGGCGGCGGTCAGCGCTCTCCTTGTGCCGCCCCCCAGCCCGTTTAAGGGATTCCTGGACGGCACTCCAGGTCTCCTTAGAGCGCTGTACCCAGTCCTCCACCGCAGGAGCTTCAGTCTGGCTCTGATGCCATGGCACCAGGACCGGCTGGTAACCCAACACCACCTGAAAGGGCGACAGGTTAGTGGAGGAGTGGCGAAGAGAGTTCTGCGCCAACTCGGCCCACGGTACAAACCTCGCCCACTCTCACGGCCGGTCCTGGCAATAGGACCGCAGAAACCTGCCCACATCCTGGTTAATTCTCTCCACCTGCCCATTACTTTTGGGGTGAAAATCCGAGGTCAAACTAACCGAAACCCCCAGTCGCTCCATTAACGCCCTCCACACTTGGTACGTGAACATGGGACCTCGATCAGAGACGATGTCCTCAGGCACCCCGTAGTGCCGGAAGACATGCGTAAACAGGGCCTCCGCGGTCTGTTGGGCCGTAGGAAGACCGGGCAATGGGAGTAGACGGCAGGACTTAGAGAACCGATCCACAACGACCAGGATCGTGGTGTTCCCCTGAGACGGCGGGAGATCCGTGAGGAAATCCACCGACAGGTGGGACCATGGCCGCTGTGGAACGGGGAGGGGCTGTAATTTCCCCCTAGGCAGGTGTCTAGGCGCCTTACACTGGGCGCACACCGAACAGGAGGAGACATAGAGCCTCACGTCCTTCACCAAAGTGGGCCACCAGTACTTCCATCTAAGACCTCGCACTGTCCGTTCAACCCCAGGATGACCCGAGGAGGGTAGCGTGTGTGCCCACCGAATCAGGTGATCGCGAACACCGAGCGGGACGTACTTCCACCCTGCAGGACATTGAGGGGGAGGGGTTTCTGACCGCAATGCCCGCTCGATGTCTGCATCCACCTCCCCGACTACCGGTGCCACCAGACAGGAGGCTGGAAGTATGGGAGTGGGGTCGATGGACCGCTCCTCGGCGTCATAGAGGCGAGACAGTGTGTCAGCCTTGGTGTTCTGGGAACCTGGGATGTACGAGATAGTAAACTGGAATCTCGTAAAAAACATAGCCCACCTGGCTTGGCGTGGGTTCAATCTCCTCGCCTCCCGGATGTACTCCAGATTACGGTGATCAGTCCAGATGAGGAAAGGGTGTTGCGCCCCCACTAACCAATGTCTCCACACCTTCAGGGCTCTAACCACAGCTAGCAACTTCCTGTCCCCCACATCATAGTTACGCTCCGCCGGACTCAGCTTCTTAGAATAGAAAGCACAGGGGCGAAGCTTGGGGGGCGAGCCCAAATGCTGCGACAAGACAGCTCCAACCCCTGCCTCGGACGCGTCCACCTCCACTATGAATGGTAAAGAGGGGTCCGGGTGAGCCAGCACCGGAGCGTCGGTAAACAGGGCCTTAAGCTGACAAAAAGCTCTGTTCGCCTCCGCCGACCACTGCAGCCACACCGGGCCCCCCTTCATCAGTGAGGTAATGGGAGCCGCCACCTGACCAAAACCCCGGATAAACCTCCGGTAGTAATTGGCAAACCCTAAGAACCGCTGCACCTCCTTAACCGTGGTTGGAGTCGGCCAATTACGCACGGGCCGAAATGAGGTCACATTCCATCACCACCCCGGATCTGGAAATGCGATACCCCAGAAATGAGACGGCTTGTTTGGAGAACTCACACTTCTCAGCCTTGACATACAAGTCATGCTCCACCAGTCGCCCAAGCACTTTACGCACCAGGGACACATGTTCGGCGCGTGTGGCGGAGTAAATCAGAATGTCGTCGATGTACACCACCACACCCTGACCGAGCAGATCCCGGAGAATCTCATCCACAAAGGATTGGAAGACGGCTGGAGTATTCTTTAACCCATATGGCATGACGAGGTACTCATAATGGCCAGATGTAGTACTAAATGCGGTTTTCCACTCGTCCCCATCTCGGATACGCACCAAATTGTACGCGCTCCTGAGATCCAACTTTGTGAAGAAGCGCGCCCCGTGAAATGACTCCACCGCCGTAGCAATGAGAGTTAATTGGTAACTGAAACCCACCGTGATGGCATTTAGACCTCTATAATCAACGCACGGACGCAAACCTCCATCCTTCTTCTTCACAAAAAAGAAGCTCGAGGAGACAGGTGATTTGGATGGCCGAATGTATTCCTGCCTCAAGGACTCAGTGACATATGTCTCCCATAGCCACTGTCTCCTCCTGAGACAGAGGATACACGTGACTCCTGGGATATGCAGCGTTAACCTGGAGGTTTATCGCACAATCTCCTCGTCGATGAGGTGGTAATCGAGTCGCCTTCGTTTTACTGAAGGCGATAGCCAAATCGGCATACTCTGAGGGAATGTGCACGGTAGAGACTTAGTCTGGACTCTCCACCGTAGTAGCACCGATGGAAACCCCTATACACCTGCCCGAGCACTCCCTCGACCACCCCTTAAGAGCCCTCTGTCTCCACTAAATTTTGGGATTATGAGTGGCTAGCCAGGGAATACCCAGTACCACTGGAAATGCTGGGGAGTCAATGAGGAAGAGGCTGATACGCTCCTCATGACTCCCCCGCATCACCATAACCAGTGGCGCAGTAACCTCCCTAACCAGGCCCGACCCAAGTGGTCGACTGTCTAGGGCGTGCACGGGGAAGGGTTGGTCCAACTGGATAAGGGGAATCCCTAACTTATGGGCGACCCCACGGTCCACAAAACTCCCAGCCGCGCCTGAATCGACTAGCGCCTTATACTGCGAGTGCGGGGAAAACTCAGGAAAAGACACTAAGACATGCATGTGGCCAACAGGGGGCTCTGGGTGAGAATGGTGCTGACTCACCTTGGGTGTCGACGTGGTACTCTGCCTGCCCTCTGAACTCCCGGGTGAGCCTCTCCAGCACCGGTCGGCAGTGTGCCCTCTGCGACCACAGTGGGCACAGGAGAGACCCCCCCCCTCCGGTCCTCCTAGCTGCAGCCCCCCCTATCTCCATGGGCGTTGGATCAGGAAGACTGGAAGGTGGAACGAAAAGGGCCCGAGGAGAACGCCCCTCGGGCAGCCAGCAGGTTGTCCAGTCTGATGGACAGATCGATAAGCTGGTCCAGGGTGTTTGTAGTGTCCCGACATGCCAGCTCCCGGTGGACGTCCTCCCTCAGGCTACAACGATAATGGTCAATAAGGGCCCTCTCGTTCCACCCCGCTCCAGCGGCTAGGGACCGGAACTTCAACGCGAAGTCCTGTGCGCTCCTCGTCTCCTGTCTCAGGTGGAACAGTCGCTCACCCGCCGCTTTGCCCTCAGGGGGATGATCGAATACAGCCCGGAAACGGTGGGTGAACTCCGGGTAGTCGTCCCTGGCTGAATCTGGGCCCTCCCATACGGCGTTGGCCCACTCCAGGGCTCTACCCCTGAGACAAGAGACGAGGGCACTCACCCTCTCCTCTCCCGAGGGAGTGGGGCGAACGGTCGCCAGGTACAGCTCCAGTTGGAGTAGGAACCCCTTACACCCAGCGGCCGTCCCATCAAACTCCCTCGGGAGCGCAAGCTTAATCCCACTCGGGCTGGACTCCGTCGGTGCTGTGGGGGGAACAGGGTGGTGGACAGTAGCTGGGTCAGGTGGAAGAGCACGTCTCTCCCAATTCTCCAGGCGTGCTAACACCTGATCCATCGCAGCCCCCAAGCGATGAAGGACGTTGGCGTGTTGGCTAACCTGTTCCTCCACGGACGGGGCTGGTGCTTCAGCTCCTGCTGACTCCATTGTGGTGCGGGATTCTGTCAAATAATAGTTCTGCAGGAGGGGTGAAGTCAGGCGCAGGAGACTCAGGTACGTGAAACACATAGTTACTTTAATGAAGAAAAACAAGTCCAAAATATCAAGCCTACAAGGCAAGGGAAAAAATATTCCAACAAAGGAAGACTAACACAGTCTTGGGAATATAACGGGACGCAGCCCAGCAACCCTAAAGCCAAAACGCTAAATATAAAAGGACCAGAAAAGAAATCCCCCCCCCCCAACCTACGATAACAGACACGAAACAATCCCGCACAACCCCAAACACAAAACAGACAGACCCCACTAATTACTAAACACAAAACAGGTGCTACCCTAACCAGACATTACCAAACGAAACAGAAAAGGAAATCGGTGGCAGCTAGTAGGCCGGCGATGACGACCGCCGAGCGAACGGGGAGAGGCGCCACCTGTGGACGTTGTGACACACAAATTTTGTAAAGGATTGAGGTCAGGGCTTTGTGATGTCCACTCCAATACCTTGACTTTGTTGTCCTTAAGCCATTTTGCCACAACTTTGGAAGTATGCTTAGAGTCATTGTCGATTTGGAAGACCCATTTGCGACCAAGCTATAACTTCCTGACTGATGTCTGAGATGTTGCTTCAATATATCCACATAATTTCCCTCCCTCATGATGTCATCTATTTTGTGAAGTGCACCAGTCCCTCCAGCAGCAAAGCACCCCCACAACATGATGATTCCACCCCTGTATTTCACGGTTGGGGTGGTGTTCCTCTGCTTGCAAGCCTCCCCCTTTTTCCTCCAAACATAATGACGGTCATTATGGCCAAACATTAATATTTTTGTTTCATCAGACCAGAGGACATTTCTCCAAAAAGTACGATCTTTGTCCCCATGTGCAGTTGCAAACCGTAGTCTGTTTTTATATGGAGGTGTTGGAGCAGTGGCTTCTTCCTTGCTGAGCGGCCTTTCAGATTATGTTGATATAGGACTCGTTTTACTGTGGATATAGATACTTTTGTACCCGTTTTCTCCAGCATCTTCACAAGGTCCTTTGCTGTTGTTCTGGGATTGATTTGCACTTTTCGCACCAGAGTACGCTCATCTCTAGGAGACACAACGCGTCTCCTTCCTGAGCGGTATGACGGCTGTGTGGTCCCATGGTGTTTATACTTGCATACTATTGTTTGTACAGATGAATGTGGTACCTTCAGGCGTTTGGGAATTGCTCCCAGGGATGAACCAGACTTGTGGAGGTCTACAATTTTTGCCTGATTTCTTTTGATTTTCCCATGATGTCAAGCAAGAGGCATTGAGTTTGAAGGTAGGCCTTGAAATACATCCACAGGTACAACTCCAATTGACTCAAATGATGTCAATTAGCCTATCAGAAGCTTCTAAAGCCATGACATTATTTTCTGGAATTTTCCAAGCTATTTAAAGGCACAGTCAACTCAGTGTATGTAAACTTCTGACCCACTGGAATTGTGATACAGTGAATTATTGTCACGTCCTGACCCTAGTAAGATGTCATTTTCTATAGTAGTGTAGGTCAGGGCGTGACAGGGGGTGTTTTTGGGTTGTTCTATGTTTTCTATTTCTATGTTTAAATTCTAGTTTTTCTGTTTCTATGTTGGGATTGTTTGGGTTGATCTCTAATTGGAGGCAGCTGATCCTCGTTGCCTCTGATTAGAGATCATATTTAAGTAGGGGTTTTTCTTCCTGGGTTTTGTGGGTAGTTGTTTTCTGTTTAGTGTATGTCACCTGACGGAACTGTTGCCGGTCGTTTTGTTAAAGTGTATTCATTAAAAAGTAAATATGAGCACTATACACGCTGCGCCTTGGTCCCCTTTATACGACCCGCGTTACAGAACTACCCACCATGATTGGATCAAGCGGCGTGCCCGGGCAGAAATGGACACCTGGTCACATCAGGAGTGGATTGAGAGGAGAGACTGGACTTGGGGCCAGGTAATCGTGCGATATCGGAGCCTACCTCGGAAGATCGAGAGGCAGCCCCCAAATTATTTTTTTGGGGGGGGCACACGGGTAGTTTGGCTGGGCCAGGACTGGGACCTGAGCCAATTCCCCGTGCTTTTTGTGGTGAGCATGTGCCTGCCTTTCGCACTCTCTCTCCAGTGCGCCTCCATAGCACAGTACATCCTGTGCCTGCTCCTCGCGCTCTCCCTCCAGCGCGCCTCCAGAATCCAGTACGTCCTGTGCCTGTTCTTCGCACTCTCCCTCCAGTGCGCATCCATAACCCAGTACGGCCGGTGCCTGCTTTGAGCACTCGGTCCTCAGTGCGTCTCCCCAGTCCGGTGAGACCGGTTCCTGCTCCACGTACAAAGCCTCCAGTGATAATCGATGGTCCGATGCCTGTAGAGATGATCCATGGCACTAAGCCTGTAGTGATGATCCATGGCCCGGAGCCTGAAGGGATAAACCATGGCACGAAGCCTGTAGGAATAATCCATGGCCCGGCACCTGTAGAGATAATCTATGGTAAGAAGCTTCCAGTGATGATCCTTGGCGCGGAACCTGTAGAGATGATCCATGGCATGGAGCCAGCAACAACGGTCACTAGTCCGGAACCTATTATGACGCCTCCCAGTCCGGAGCCTCCAGCGACGCTTTTCCGTTTGAAGCCTCCAGCGACGCTCCCCAGTCCGGAGCCTCCAGTGACGCTCCCCAGTCCGGAGCCTCCAGCGGCGGACCGCAGCCCGGAACCTCGAGCGGCGGGCCGCAGCCCGGAACCTCCAGCAGCGGCCCGCAGCCCGGAACCTCCAGCAATGATCTACAGTCCGGTTCCTTCGACGACGATCCACTGTCAGGTGGTAATAAAGCAGAAGGATCAGCGGGTGGAGCGGGGAGTACGCCCCGAACTGGAGCCGCCTCCTATGCTGGAGGTTAAGGTTATGTGGACTACATTTGAGCCGCCATAGTCAAGTATCACCCTCCCTACCCTCCCTACCCTCCCTTTTTGTTTTGTGGTTTCGTTTGTTTTTGTTGCATTCGGGGTCTGCATCTTTGGGGGGGGTACTGTCACGTCCTGACCCTAGTAAGATGTCATTTTCTATAGTAGAGTAGGTCAGGGCGTGACAGGGGGTGTTTTGGGGTTTTCTATGTTTTCTATGTTTTAGTTCTAGTTTTCCTATTTCTATGTTGGGGTTGTTTGGGTTGATCTCCAATTGGAGGCAGCTGATCCTCGTTGCCTCTGATTGGAGATCATATTTAAGTAGGGGTTTTTCTTCCTGGGTTTTTGTGGGTAGTTGTTTTCTGTTTAGTTTATGTCACCTGACGGAACTGTTGTCGGTCGTTTTGTTGTTTTGGTTTAAGTATATTCATTAAAAGTAAATATGAGCACCTTGGTCCCCTTTATACGACCCGCATTACAATTATAAGTGAAATAATCTGTTTGTAAACAATTCTTGGAAAAATTACTTGTGTCATGCACAAAGTAGATGTCCTAACCGACTTGCCAAAACTATATTTTATTAACAACAAATTTGTGGAGTGGTTGACAAACGAGTTTTAATGACTCAAACCTAAGTGTATGTAAACTTCCGACTTCAACTGTATATAGGCCTAATTCCTTGATCACACCTACAGGTTAATTACGGAAAATGGTACGCAGCATCTGGATATGTGTCCAATAAAAGTTCAACATTCACCTTCTGCTACCATTTCTGTCAAGTCCACTACCATACAGTTTGATACATACATTCGATAAATCCAACGACACAGAACGCACTGCAACGGCCTCTGCAAGGCAATGCTGCAAGCCAAACGCAGCGTTCTTTTGGAAATGAATGTACTTCTGGTGTACCAAAATGCAATGATGCTAACGCATCGATCACACCGACAGCATCTTTGCATTTTGGTACACCAGAAGTACATTCGTTTCCAGTGGAATGCTTAATTTGCCTTGCAGCATTGTGTTGGAGAGGCAGTTGCAGTGTGTTCTGTGTGGTGCATATGTTGGATTTATCAAACGTATGTGTCAAACTGTATGTGTATAACGCTTTGAACACACTGACAGCATCATTGTGCTAAATAGTTGTAATTAGCCTTTGTGTAGCTGGTGTAGAGAGTCAGGCGCAGGACAGCAGATATGAGTAATCAACGTATTTACTCAATTATTCACAAAATACAACACAATATACCGAGCCCACAATAACGGACCATATACAAGACAAACAATTACTCACAAACAAACATGGGGGAACAGAGGGTTAAATAATGAACAAGTAATTGGGGGATTGAAACCAGGTGTGTAAGACAAAGACAAAACAAATGGAAAATGAAAAGTGGATCAGCGATGGCTAGAAGGCCGGTGACATCGACCGCTGAACGCCACCCGAACAAGGAGAGGGACCAGCAGCATCATCTGGATATGTGTGCAACAACAGTTCAACATTCACCTTCTGCTACCATTTCTGTCTAGCCGTCTACGCATACAGTTTGACACATAGATTCCAACTTACGCACCACACCAAAAGCACTACAACTGCCTATGCAACGCAATGCTACAAGGCAAACGCAGCATTTAATTGGAAATTAATGTAATTCTGGTGTACCAAAATGCAATGATGCTGTCGGTGTGATCAAAGTGTAACTTAACAGAAATGGTAGCAGAAGGTGACTGTTGAACTTTTGTTGCACACATATTCAGATGATGCTGCGTACCATTTTGCGCAATGACACTGTTGGTGTGATCAAGGGGTAAAATGGCACAGTGGCAGAATAAATTCAACCACGTGTTTCATCATCACTGTCAGGTGAAGTCCACAAAGCATATTGCATGTAGGTCATATAACAAACAGTTACATGACCTACAGCATGGTCAAGCAAGTTAATGTTTCTGACATTTTCGTACCACTAAACAACTATTAATTTAGAACCATGGAGAGTTAGGCTACCACAATTAAGTCGCAAAGAAATCAGGAGCTGCCTCCACTATTCCAGCACCATTTCAACTTTAACATTTCAACATAATAAAATCATCTATGTGCAAAATGGCTGTGACAACTAAAAGATACCAAAAACAATACATTCCAATCAATGTAAGCTAAATATGATGTGGCTGTCCATGGTACAGCAGAAAATAGTTGAGATTAGTAATTGTCATGCTGGGTTTAAAGTAAAAACATATTTTCTCAGCTTTTTTCTCCATCTATGTTGAGGAGGTCAGAGACCTGGCAGAGTGGTGCCAGGACAACAACCTCTCCCTCAACATGGGCAAGACAAAGGAGTTTATCGTGGACTACAGGAAATGGAGGGCCGAATACACCTCATTCACATCGATGGGGCTGTAGTGGAACGGGCCGAGAGCTTCAAGTTCTTCAGTGTCCACATCACTAAGGACCTATCATGGTCCAAACACAGTCAAATAGGGCACGACAACACCTCTTCTCCCTCAGGTGTCTGAAAAGATTTGACATGGGCCCTCAGATCCTCAAAAAGTTCTACAGCTGCACCACTGAGAGCATCTTGACTGTCTGCATCACCGCTCACTCACACATAACACACAACTATATGTACATATCTACCTCAATTTCCTCGTACCCCTGCACGTTGACTCGGTACTGGTACCCAATATATATTTCCGAGCTTCTGTATTATTGCGTATTTATTCATCGTGTGGTGGGTTTTTTTTTGTAAGCATTTCACTGTTAGGCTACACCTGTTGTTTTTGAAGCATGTGACAATTAAATGCTGTTTGATTTGTGTGGCCTTGGTGCTATTCAATGTCTGGCCACGAGATGGCATGGGAACCTAGCTTAACTGTTATCCAGGTAGCGCTTGTGGAAATGCGTTGTCTCCCATTGAGCTGTAATAACAAAGTAATAATGTAATGTATAGCTTACTGCTCTCTTTCGACAGCTGAAAGTAAAATAATAATATTTCTAATTTAACAAAGTGTACATGAGTGGGCATTTGTGTGGGTATAAATGTAGTCTAAACTAAATTACCTAGATTGTCATATGAGGGTGCCCGTTGCTGGTTTAGGAACCAGCTAATATGCTTGGGTACGCTTAATAACAATAAGTTACACTGTTTTACAAATGTGCTACATTGTTTCAAAGTATACGTCAATCAAAGCATTTGCAAGTTACAATTGGACAGTTGCTTTGTTGGTAACTCAGTAGGCGTTTCCAAGTCCAGCATTCCAAGAAACGAAAGAAGCTGCTGCGTACAGAAAATGGCTGACAGATTTTCTAGGTTCAACGAAGAACGTGATTTCCAGGTAATATTAATCAAATATTTAGCAACTAAACACAATATAGTATAAATAATATCCGAGAATAATTGTGCACCTTAACACATTTGGAAACGAATCAGGAGTCTGTAATAGGTTCAAAGGTATGCTAGCTAGGCTAGTTAGCAGCAACTTGATAGTCCAGTGTTCGACGAGTTGTATTGCTCTCGAGCTCGTCTTGGCTAGCAAGCAATGCATTGAACCCACAACTACCAATTCTAAGCACGTGCTTAGTGGATACAAAATAATAATAGTAATTTTGACAAAGTAAACCGAGTGACCTTGGGGAAATGAGCTAACTACATCGAGCTAGCTAACATTAGTTGGCTGGCTAGCTGTCACATTGTTGGTGCTGACAATGACAACAATGACAATGTACATTTAACAGACGGTCTTATTCAGAGCGATTTACAGTTAGTACATTCATCCTAAGGTAGCTTGCTAGGTGGGACAAATACATCACAGTCATAGTAACATTTTCCTCATTGTAGCTATCAGCAAAGTCAGAGCTCGTAAGTAGGAAACATGGGTTCTACTGTACTGTAGCCATCATCAATGGAACTACATACCATACCTGGCTGTGCAACATTCGGGCGAGTTGAGAATATGTGTAATGTTAGCGCTAACTACATGTATCATGTGCAGCTAGTTAGCTACTGTAGCTAGTTACGCCGCTTGTTGGTGAATCCTGCACCCACAATGTATTCGCTTTTGTTAACTACTAGTAGGGTACATATACGGTTAGCGGATTCCCTTCTCAGTTGCTCGACAATGCTGGGTATGTGTTTTGCTTCTGTTCTGCTGATGTCGGATTTACCAGTTATGCCAACTAGTTCACGCATTTCTTGGCATGTTACATCTAATGGGCTACAACTTTCTGTATTGCTGGCAGCACCACAACACTAACTATTAACCTCACCAAATGCAATTAATGTATTCAGATTCGTTGGCTTATTGCTTAGCTTGTCTGAAACCCAAGACAGGATGTGGTTGAGTTGGTGTCCTGTCCAGTTTCTGCCTGCGACTGACGTCACCCTTATAATCCGTTGGTCTTCCTGTGTGTAATTTCGGCCTCGGTTGCCAGTGAATACATAGAGTATTTATAATAAAAAATGTCATTGGTTATGTTGTGGTCTTCAGCAATGTTCCCTTAAATGTTTTTAAGCTCTGAGCAAATTTCAGGTCAGCTGAGCGCAAACTTGAACTTTGTGAAAATTCTGTGCAACTTCCCGTACGTGTTTACTGTGAACACTGAGGCTGTACCTGCTTTAAATTGCAATTTTAACAGTGGTAATTTAGGCAACTATGGCTATTTGATCATAATGTAGTCCTACCAGTGTGTCCTACCAGTGTGTCCTACCACCAAAACAATGGAGAAAATGCATCCCATAACATTTTAACATGGAAATAGCTGTTCAATCATTCAGCCTACAGTAGCAGCCAATGTCTGGTGTTCATTGTAGGTCTTCATTCCATGAGCCTTTTGAAAATAAATATACAAGGCTTGACATTAACATGTTTATCCACTTGTGCTTAGGACAAGGAGGTGACTGAAAATGTTGTGTTTGATCCAAGAAACCACTTTTACAAAATGCATTATTATCCCCATACCATTATTAAAGATCATCAGACAAGTTATGCTACCCTCTGCCTATTGGCTACTTAGCTTATTCAAGCCGGTCTCAAAATACAATAGTGCCCCTTTAAGACATAAATAAAGCTCTTTACCTGACTCGGGTTTCAAAAATGTCTAGAAATGTACATGTTTTGTTCTCTTGTAGGAAGAACAAAGCTACATGCAGCTCTAGCTTTGATCTCAAAACAAGCACATCTACTCACGACCGCTCATGCTGCAAACACAGTCCAGTTCAAAGTAAATGGCACAGATCTGTATGTCAATGGTCTAATTGCATATAGGCCTACTGCAGCTCTGATTGTTTGTGCCGCACCGGTCTGTGTAGAGTACGAGCGGAGTAGTGTGTGTCAATGCAATAGAATCCTACTCCGATGCGTTCTGCCTACAACAAAAACTCTTGCATAGTTTGTTTTGTTTCGGTATGTTGAATTGAAAGTGGCTATTGCATTGATTCGAACACATTTGCCACAGTAAAGGGTTTGTTGATAGTGTTAACAGGGAAAACTCTAGAACAGTGGTCATCAACCCTTTCTGAGTCAAGATCACTTTGAGTCAAAATGCAACCTGAGATCTAACATGACTTAAATGTAAACCCTTGCAAAATTAACTGATTAAAAACAGTACTGTAGCAATGAGGTTTTGCCGTAAGCTAGGCCCAATACATTATCACCACACATTGGCTTTGCTTGAATTTCCCTGCCAGTGCAGGGAAATTGTTGGGGCCATTTAAAAAAGATATATAAAAAAAAAATGGAGGTAGGCTACATGATCACATCGGTCGGTAATAGATTACTTGTGAAGCACAGCTGAGTGAGCATACATTTAAATAGTTTGCTTTTTATTTTACTGGGCTGATGGTGCCTGCAATCTGGTCAGTCTCAGTGGAGGGAGAGGGCAGCAACCTGAGGGTCTGCCTCTCAACATCCCTCCGCTTTCCCTTTCCTCCACTGACCAAAAAGTGACACTGTCTACCAGCTGATAGCAAAACTTGAGTCACACCCCATTACTTCTGCCTCATGCACAAATTCATGTTGTTACTCCTATGAACAGAGAAAGTGAAATATTCCTTGATATTAAAAAAGACCCAAACCGCTAATAATAACAACAACGCAAGCCCATAGATACATTTTCCTACTCATTCATTACTGCTGCAGTACTTGTTGTAGCGCTGAGTGGAAATAGGAAAAACTTCATTTTATGGCTTAAAAGTGTTAAATACAACATGTTGATAGTGCTGAGTCAGAACTTGAACATGAACTCACTCATGAAAACAGCAGTTCTTTGCTGTATTCATTGACAGTTTCTCTCTAGTCATAGTTTTAAACATTTTGAAATCTTATAGTATCAACTTTGCTGTAGCTTTCTTTTATGCCTGCTACGTTTCTGCAGACATGGTCATCTGAGCCATCCCATTGGCCAGTGTTAGGCCTATAGTGCACTTGATTTGCTCTCTGGGCCCGCCGGGAAGGCAGAGTTTGTACTTTGACACATGAAATGGTTCAAAATGGCAACAGTTCACCTACCTGGCGAGCAGGGCAGCTGTATTGTGGGACAAGTTGTGCTGAATTGTGTGCCACTGTCAAAAATGTGCACGTCCTGTGCCAGTTTCTTATATTTTGGCAACCTACCACTGCAATGATCATGTTACAATGCGTCAAATTGGGATAACCTACATACTTTTCAAACTAATTCCCTTGGGTTAGAGCTGCCCAAAGGTCTGGCAAAAGATCTGCTTGCCTTCATGGCTGTGTTGTTTTACTGTACCCTACTTTAGTTGCTGTTGGCACCGGTCTGTGCTTATGCTTGTATTTGTGGGCAGCTGGAGCTGTCTACCCACAAGCAGCTTTGGTTGTCTGCTACTCACATTTGTCCTTGACCGTAGAAAACGCTCAAACTCTTGTGAAATGTGTGCGATGTCTACAAGTGACATGCTGGGATTATGTATACAGTAATGGAAAGGACAGTCATTATTTTTGTATGGTGCCCATAAATAGTGCAGAGGCCAAAGTGTTGCTCTGTCACCACCCTATAGTAAAGTCAACTACTAGGCTATATAAAGCAGGACCATGGATGTATACTACCAGTCTATTGTACACTGCATAGTGTTTTCTGTTCATTGTCAGAGAGCGAGTGTTTCCAAAAGAGTCCTGCCACAGTCAGTAATGCTCGCTAGGTCCCAAGGTAATATGACTCTGCAAATATAAGGTGTTCGTGATACAGAAAATGATTAAATGGTGTGCTTTGATATAGCCTACATTTACTTTTTTTATTGGCTGTGTCTGTGATGAATTATGTCTTGCCCTTCAGTCCTCCAATGAATGTCTGTGGCATACTTCCATCTCAAATACCTGTGGCCTATTTGGTGAATGAATGAATTTAGCTCAAGATGTTTCTTAAATATTCATGCCAACACTTCACCTTTTGCAGGGTGTGAGAGAAGGCAGAGATTGGGGGGTTGTCGCTGCAGGTTACACTGCGCAATTGAATGTTGAACATTTCCCATTAACTCGCCTAAATCCCCCTGCTCTGCTCTCACATGCCCTTGCAAGCAAATCTAACCGTCTGCAAAAATGACACATCAGTCATGTCCCTGTCTCATGCTGGTTATGAAAAGCTGTTTGTGTTTCATACTGGTTTTCTTCTTCTGTTCCTGAACCCTGCAGAATTCTGTTCTCCTAATGAGGCTTAGAACACGTTATGCTAACGGCCCTGTTTTATCCCTGTTTGTTCTTTGGGGTGTTTTGATAATTATAAGCCTGTGATCAATGTAGTTTTTATTTAAACCATGTCTAACTTGACACATTCCCTGAGTGTTTTTAGCAGCCCTTAAGTGAGACATTTTGACAGATGAGACTAGGGGCTTATTTTTCTAAGTGAGTGCAGCACCTATTTTTGGACGGGAAGTTTTCTATTTGCCTTTGGGTGCTCTTTAACGCTGCCCTCATCCAAGACCTGATTGAATGATCCAAGATAACATACCAGATCAAGAATGTAGAACAAGGAAATTACAGGAGATTTCTATTTCCAAACTGTTGGTTACCTAGTGGTCAGCATGGTCGTCAGCTTCTCTGGACCAGAAACAGCACTTCAACAATATTATCTTTGTTTTAGTGTGGACAGCCACTGGCCACTCTTATGGTGTCTACAGATCTGTGTCTGTGGCTGGGCATCCTGTGCAGCTGCCGTGGGGTGGGGTGGGGGTTAGGAATAGGAGAGGCAGCACCAGCACACACAGTCTGTTGTGTGGCCTCAGAGCCCAGTGAAGACTGCTCCAGACCAGCTGTTCCCAGCATGCAGTCTGCCAGCCAGAGGCCCAATGAGGCCTCCTCACACCATGCTCCCTCCTGTGAGGAGCAAAAGATGGAGGCATGAGGTCGGCCCAGCCTCACACAGCCAGAGCCAATCCCCGCCAAGCCAGTCTGCTGCCTTCATTCCCTCTGGAGCATTCTGCATTTCCATGATCTATTGTCTCTCTAAACACTCAGGGTTTCAAAGATTTTGTGAACTTTCTGCTGTCCTGGGTTCCGTCATAGTGGGTTTCTTCTAGCTGTGCCCAGACACCCAGTTGGTTATTTTCTCCCATTAGAACAACACTACCTCAACACTACAACACTCTCCCTTGATGCAGTTGTTGGCTTGATTTCCCAGAAATAATGAGGGGTTTCAATTGTTCTTTTATGAATGTAGACCACAGAACAAGCTGTCTATCGTACCTCCAATACTCCCCTACCTGATCAGCTATGTGGTGGTTGGATGGTATGTGATCCTGGGATTATGGGCTTGAATGGTTCTGGTGAATACAGACCCCGGGGGGAAGTGTGGCACTCTCCAATCTGCCTTCTCTGGTCAGAGCTCATTCCTCAAATGCTGCCGAGGCCAGCTTTTTCCCCTTTCGTTAAAGAATATGAGGGGGAATTGGGGAGGGTGGCTTGATGAGCAAGGACAATGAGACTGGACATTCATGTCCCGAGTGACCCATGTTTGTCATGTAAACTCTGCAGCACTTGGGTTTTTGAGAGGAAAACGAAATGTTTTGTGTTTGATTTACAATGAAGCCGTCTGCACTTTTCAACGGATTGATGATGTGATCAGGGTGCAGAAACGCTTCATCTAGGATTTGGGTGTCCCAGTGGGGACCTCAGAGCCCATGTATGGTTGCCTTACTGGCTCCTGCTGAGAGTAGAGTGTTGGCTCTCTGGTGGGGAGCCCTAGGGCAGGCCTTATGTTCCAGTGCTTGTAAGATGGGGTCTGCTTGTGAGTGTGGAAGCCCACTGTTCTTCTGAGTCATGTGGCTAAAAAGTTGCTCCATTGGATTGAAACTAAGGGTGATTTTCTGATGCTTCTTAACTCTTGTTAGATGATGATGATGTATGTTACGCTACTTAGTAAGGCTGGGAATCGCCAAGGACCTCCCGATACGATATTATCACAGTACTTAGCCTAGGTGCCGTGACAATATATATTGTCAATCTCATGATTCAATATGTATTGCGATTTCAATTATATTTTTTTTTTTACTGGAGTTTTGGTGCAGGTACAGCCAACTAGCGCAAAAATAATATTGCGATATTGTAGATACGATGTAATGTCAAAAATAATATCAAAATATGTAACAATGGAGTTAAAATGCTCTCTAGTCCAGGATACCCAGTCGCTCAGTATTCGCCAGGTGTTTCTCTCTTGGTCTACACGAGAGCCCGCTGCCAAGCAACACTGCACATGGAACACCCAGAGATCCACTGACAGTCGGTTTAACTTCCGCCTGTGTACACAGTCTCATCCCACCCATCTAATAGAAAGCCCATTGATTTAGACTAAATTGTCATTGGGGCTCAGGCATGTTGCATGTTATAACACTATGCAGAGCATACTGCTCAGTATTCGGAGCAGCCACCCAGTCTCTCTTCTTTCATGTCTCTACCATCAGACTCGGTCTGAGCAGCAGACTTCCCCTAATGTGGGGTCATTCGAAGGTAAACGTCCATTTCAGTGTAGGCAGTGGTAGCGGGAACCCTCAGTTACAAGTTTAGATGGATGTTTATTTGTTTTTAATGCCAAAATATTTATATTGCTTTTGTGAGTGGTGGAATTAGACCAGAGACGGAGGGGAGATGAGAGGACCAGCAGGCAGCAGTGGGAAGATTGTTGCAGGAGCTGCAGCTGGTTACACATTAGGCATTCTGATCACTTCAGAAAATCAAGAGTTGTGTGTCCCAAATGGTAAATATCCCCCTCCCTTCGCTCTGTTATAAGGAACTGCCTCTTCCTAATGGAAAACTCCAAAGCAAACATGCCCTCCAACTAAAATAATGACCCGTTAATGTGGGCTCGGACAGCGGTTTGAGGGTTATTTGTACCGGTTTTTAAATCGGTCAGGCTAGTGTCATCATTGGATCTCATGTAAAGCTTTACTGTGGTATAAATCATGTTGTCTGGTTAGAAATAAGGGAACAGGTGATCCGTTTGAATTTAATCCTTGTTTTGCCCTGAAGGTTTGAGCCACAATACCATGATCTATTGTAGTTAGGCTAGTATCTGTGTTCTTCAGTGGATCCCCCAGTTGGAAAGATGAAGCGGTAGTAGGCTCAGTAGGTGAGTAGACAGTCACTGCTGCTGGCGGCCGCCTCTACAGACTTCAGAGTCTCATCAGAAGACGTCCCGCAGGTTCTAACCCACTTAGGCTTGATGTTCTGTAATAAGAAGCTATTAGAAATGGATCCTTCTGAGGTTGTGTGTTAAACTCAATAAGCCTCACGGGGCTCTACAGTGCCACGATTTGACTCAAATATTTGTCATTGTGTTCCTAAATTTCACTGGGTGCGCCAACATTTTTAAACTTAGGCGCACACATGCTCCTCGTAACAAAAGGTCAGCGTATAGCCCTACCTCAGTCGTCTAAAACCATTTGAAGTCAGTACCGCAGCTCAACCCAAGCATCAAATATACTCAGAGCAAAGGGATATGGGCCTCAGGATCTCTGTATTATTGAAAACATTGGAACAGTGGCTTTCAGTCAGTCTAAAGAAACACATTGAAAGAACATTGAATGACTGGAAGACACAAGGCAGTCTCAGCAGGTTGAAGGTCAAAGAGGAATCGCATCTGCTTTCCAAGGTGACCTTCATGTGCCTTTCTGCTGCCTCTGCTTTGAGGGGTAATGTGTCTTGTCTGGGAACAGAGACTATATAGAACACCCACCTTCTGGAAGGAGTGACACACTCATTACTCATCTCGTCCATGTCGTCCTCAAGTCAAGGACCCTGTCTCATACAAATAGGATGCCTCGTTTTTGCATCCTGCTGCCCTGAAAAATACAAACAACTCAATTAATTCTAGCTCCCCAATTTGTTCCCCCTCATTGCAGACAGTGAAGTGAAATGGGTTAGATCTCTGCACTGGCCTCATGGCATTTTGAAATGTAGTGGTAATATAGCTACACACACACACACTCTAGCCTATTATTTTGTACCACTGTAACCGGTTTAGCCACTCAGGGTGAACATTAGGTTTCCATCTGTCTTGTAAGATATGGTGCTCTTCAACTGTCAAACTTAGGCAGTAAAGAACCTTATCTCAACAGTGTGTGTGCGTGCATTAATGTGTGTCTTTGGTAGGCATCTAAATGTGTTTTAACATGTCCATTTCATCACCTATTTGATTGTGTGGTTTCTGTTTAATTTTTAAATGTTTTAGCCTCTTGGGAACTGAAATGGTTTCACTTCCATCAAGGGAACACAGAAACAGGAGTTTGTCTTTTGCAGACTGTTACATTTTCCTCTGTCTCTCTCTCGCGCTCTGTCTCTCTCTCTCGCGCTCTGTCTCTCTCTCTCGCGCTCTGTCTCTCTCTCTCGCGCTCTGTCTCTCTCTCTCGCGCTCTGTCTCTCTCTCGCGCTCTGTCTCTCTCTCTCGCGCTCTGTCTCTCTCTCTCGCGCTCTGTCTCTCTCTCTCTCGCGCTCTGTCTCTCTCTCTCTCGCGCTCTGTCTCTCTCTCTCTCGCGCTCTGTCTCTCTCTCTCTCGCGCTCTGTCTCTCTCTCTCTCGCGCTCTGTCTCTCTCTCTCTCGCGCTCTGTCTCTCTCTCTCGCGCTCTGTCTCTCTCTCTCGCGCTCTGTCTCTCTCTCTCGCGCTCTGTCTCTCTCTCTCGCGCTCTGTCTCTCTCTCTCGCGCTCTGTCTCTCTCTCTCGCGCTCTGTCTCTCTCTCTCTCGCGCTCTGTCTCTCTCTCTCTCTCGCGCTCTCTCTCTCTCTCTCTCTCTCTCGCGCGCTCTCTCTCTCTCTCTCTCTCTCGCGCTCTCTCTCTCTCTCGCGCTCTCTCTCTCTCTCGCGCTCTCTCTCTCTCTCGCGCTCTCTCTCTCTCGCGCTCTGTCTCTCTCTCGCGCTCTGTCTCTCTCGCGCTCTGTCTCTCTCTCTCTCTCGCGCTCTGTCTCTCGCGCTCTGTCTCTCGCGCTCTCTCTCTCTCTCTCTCGTGCTCTGTCTCTCTCGCGCTCTCTCTCTCTCTCTCTCTCGCGCTCTGTCTCTCTCGCGCTCTCTCTCTCTCTCTCGCGCTCTCTGTCTCTCTCGCGCTCTCTGTCTCTCTCGCGCGCTCTCTCTCGCTCTCTCGCGCTCTGTCTCTCTCTCTCGCGCTCTCTCTCTCGCGCTCTCTCTCTCGTGCTCTGTCTCTCTCGCGCTCTCTCTCTCTCTCTCTCTCGCGCTCTGTCTCTCTCTCTCTCGTGCTCTGTCTCTCTCGCGCGCTCTCTCTCTCTCTCTCTCGCGCGCTCTGTCTCTCTCGCGCTCTCTCTCGCGCTCTCTCTCTCTCTCTCGCGCTCTCTGTCTCTCTCGCGCTCTCTGTCTCTCTCGCGCGCTCTCTCTCGCTCTCTCGCGCTCTGTCTCTCTCTCTCGCGCTCTCTCTCTCGCGCTCTCTCTCTCGTGCTCTGTCTCTCTCGCGCTCTCTCTCTCTCTCTCTCTCTCTCGCGCTCTGTCTCTCTCTCTCTCTCTCTCGCGCTCTCTCTCTCTCGCTCTCTCTCTCTCTCACGCTCTCTCTCTCTCTCTCGCGCTCTCTGTCTCTCTCGCGCTCTGTCTCTCTCGCGCGCTCTGTCTCTCTCGCGCGCTCTGTCTCTCTCGCGCTCTCTGTCTCTCTCGCGCTCTCTGTCTCTCTCGCGCTCTCTGTCTCTCTCGCGCTCTCTCTCTCTCTCTCTCTCGCGCTCTGTCTCTCTCTCTCTCTCTCGCGCTCTCTCTCTCTCGCGCTCTCTCTCTCCGCGCTCTCTCTCTCTCTCTCGCGCTCTCTGTCGCTCTCGCGCTCTGTCTCTCTCGCGCTCTGTCTCTCTCGCGCGCTCTGTCTCTCTCGCGCGCTCTGTCTCTCTCGCGCTCTCTGTCTCTCTCGCGCGCTCTCTCTCGCTCTCTCGCGCTCTGTCTCTCTCTCTCGCGCTCTCTCTCTCTCTCTCTCTCTCTCTCTCTCGCGCTCTCTCTCGCGCTCTGTCTCTCTCTCTCTCTCTCGCTGTTTCGCTCGCGCTCTCTCACGCTCGCTCTCTCTCTCTGTGTGTCTTAGCTGTCTGGTGTCTAACCCTCTGTCCCCATGTCTTCTCTCCTAGGGGGGAAATCACTTTGACCAGTATGAAGAGGGCCAGTTGGAGCTGGAGCAGGCATCCCTGGACAAGCCCATAGAATCGGTAAGGCCGCATCCTTCACCCCTGCACTTTTTTGGACAAGCCCAACTTGAAACTGTGTGTGTGTGTGTGAGAGAATGGATTATTGGTCCAGAGAGAGAGGAATAAGAGCCTCACCCAGTGTTCCCTTGACAACCCATTCTCCCTACCCAATCAGTAGAATCACTGTAGACCCCCTCCCTTCCCAAGCCCTCTGCTTCCTGTGCCATTTCCTGTGTGATAGCTCTTAGCTGGATGAATAGGGTTATATTTTCATTATTCATTATTATATTTGACTTTAATCGTAGCTCTTAACTCTGAATGTGCGTCTGTCTTTTTAAGCCCGTTTTCAGTCATCCAGGCACTAGTTCACCAGATTGTTAGAGTGGAGTGGATAAGGCACTGTTACCAGTCTATAGTTTAAATACCTTCCAATCACTCTGTTAAAAGGGCAGTGTACAGTAAAATGTCATTTGTGTATGTCCTCTAGGGAAGCGTGAGGTCCCTGAGTTTAGTAGTGGAAGATTACTAATCCCTGTTTGCCTCCCTTGCCCTCGGTGCTAAATTACACCGTGGCTATTTAGCAATAAAGGCCATTTGTACAAACCTCCTCTAGCCCCCTCTACAAACATCTCATCACACACACACAGACAAACTCTTCTTATATATTTACACACACACACACTCTCCCATAGTTAATTTTAGCTTGCTAGCACCCTAGCCACTGAAGCACTATCATGAGATGGACATACTCACAAGGGGTCCTGTTGATGAATAAAATCATATCTAACACTCTCTGGGCTAACAAGATTAGAATTGTAGCACACAATTGCATACTCGCATACATGTTCACAACACACACACACTGGGGGGGGGGACAGGCGAATCAGATGTGGTCTGATTGTTCTGCTCTGACCTGATTTGGAAAGGGAGTCGGAGCCTTATCCACTCCACATCAAGAGAAGAGAATTGAAAAGGTGTAGGTTTGGAGATGGAAGTGTATGTTTAGTACTTGTGTGTGTGGAGTTTGTGTACTCTGTGTGTGTGTGTGTATATAGGACAGTTGTCTCAGAACATTACAGTATTGTACACAACTTGGGGTGTTCGACATTTCTCTCCTGCAGCGAATTGGCCCCTATTAGCTAAGCAGCAATGACCCGGTTTGTATTTGCACGCTCTGCTTTCCTACTCCCATCTTTTAGGGTTTCCTTGTAACGCTTCTCTTACTGTCTCTCTGTCACTCTATCTTCACATCGCTCTACGTCTTTCTGCTCTCTCAATCAATCTTCTCTCTGTTCTTTTCATGCATCTATGTTCAAACAATTCTTTCTCTCTCTACTACACAGTGATTCGGTGTACAGTACCCTCTGTCATTCTGTGCTGGCATGGTGCTTGTGCAACTGGGACTGCATTTTTCGCTGACGAGGCACATGGATAATATCGCAGGCAGCTCTTTTCTCTCGCTCCCCCTTCCATCTCTTTCTCTCCGTGTCTCTCTCGCTCTCTGAAGCAGGCCTGAACTCCACTCTTGTCTCCACAACGTCTATCCCCTCTCCTCCTCAGGGCATAGTGGATGTCCCCTGACTCCAACTATTGATCTGATTCTGAGCATCTCAAGGCACAGCAGAACAGTATCTTAGCCCAGCTGCATTGAGAGTTCCAGCTGCATTGATAAATAAAGCTTTATTTACAAGTAGGTACGAGGAGGGTTTTTAGGCTTTTGTTTGAAAGTATATACAGCCAGTCTACATGGAAACGCCACACACCCACACAACTATACCGCTAGACGTTGAGAGCTAGCCTTAAGCATGTAGCTGTAACAAAGCCAAATTATTCAGCCAGGCACTCTGGTGTAAATAATCCTGTGTCTGTTCTGTTGTGAGGCACATAGACAGCAGCAGTAACAACAGCGGTAACAGCAAGGCCAGTCTGTCCTTCTCCTAGCTCTGCTGTTATCCTGCTGCTCTGAAAGCATTACTAAGCCAAGCTAAAAAAGGCTTCCTTTATGAAATGTGAGGGAGAAACTCCTGTCTGGCCCTGACCATTTCTCCATAGGCCTTCATATGACTCATATATAGACCCTGTTGGGTTGTCATGGTGGGCGGATTGACCAAACCAAGCTGAGCCACGTAGCACCAACCCACTCACTGGCTCAGGAGCTCACTGTGGGAGGGCGGTGGAGAGGAGTGGAGAGGAGAGCAGGAGAGGTGGCCTGCCTACCTGGGTAAAGTTGCTCCTGCGCTATTGTCTATGGAGGGGCGCTGAGAGCCGGGCTGCAGCACGACAGCTCCTGACACACGTGGAGAGAGAGGGAGGACTGTCACTTCAACCACAGACGCATGCGCTCACATAATGCGTATTACACACACACACACCAAACCTTTAATTTCAGTGAAATTGCAGTTGATCAGCTTTGAAATTTCACAGTTCCACTTAGGTTTGTCTGATTTTTAAAAGGCTGTAACACACTCACCAACATCAGCCCCCCCATTCTCCTCCTACTCCAGCAGCAGTGTCATGGGTGACGGGGGCCAGTGACAGTCGTCAGCGTGTCTCACGTCACGGAGCTGGCTGTGTGTGCAGCGCCCGCGCCTCTCTGCGTCCCTCCCCTGCCACTCGTGTGTGTTCTGATCTGTAGGCAGCTAGAGGTCTGTGGTACTTTACTGGGATCTGTTTTCTCTCTCTGTCTTTCCCCTCTGTTCTCTCGCTCTTTCTCTAACATTGTTTTTTTGCATTGCATGTGTTAACTGGGTATCATTCGGTACTAGCTCTCTACTCTGTCCTAATCACAACACCTTTTCCCCTCCCCTCCCCATTTCTCCAATGTCCCCTACCCCTGTTCCCTCCTCCAAATCTCTGGCCCTGAGAGAGAGATGCAGTGGGCAGCCTCAGACACACACAAACACACAAGAGCAAACTCTATTTGAAAAACACCTGTTCACAAACTGTTCTGGCCTCAAACTTGAGAGAGAAGATTGATTTCACACCGTGCCATTTCACATGATGCCTTCCGGCCTTTTACCTTTGGCTACTGAAACACTGCACCAAGCCAGGGTCAGCTACATCACAGCACCACTGACAACAATATTCAGAGTCAAACCTCAGTCAGATTAGAAGGAAACGTACATGCCCAGGGATTTATGACAGGTCAAAGGTCATACATCACCCTCTCATGGTGCAGTACGACTGCAGTAACACACTGACCCCAGCCCACCCTCAGTATGTTATCACGGGTGCTAACAGCCATTTGGTGTCTCTGTTCTGGGTCCAGGTGCTGACATCATCAACATGAGGTGGGTCTGACAGACTGTGACGGTGTACCGACTGCTTAAAGGCCATGTTGTTGTTCACATCCATGTATCAACAGAGCTCTAGGTGTCTTTGAAATGATCAACCTTGTATAGGTGTTTTTTCACTGCCACCCACACGCGCAACAACATTGCTTGCTCGCTCGCCCCCACACACACACACACACACACACACACACACACACACACACACACACACACAGAGAGCCTAGAGGAACACACACTTATACGCACAGACTACTGTGCTGTTTCTCAGGCACCAGCTGTGTCTTTCCTCTGCTCCATGCTGTGTTAGTGTTACACTCCCACCTCCCAGCATTCATTTGGGAAAATGTACCCCTGGAAGATTACCAAGGGAAAGGTCAACTGCCATCAGTCACTCGTCCCCTTTCCAACCCTGACCCCGCCTCGGGCTCCATCTCTATCTATTTAGCACCAGCTCCAACACTGCAGGAGGCAGACTGGCGAGGTCAGTTAGATGTTTTTAAGGTCATTGATGGTCATGGATCCAGTGATCCTGACCAAGTCTGTCCACCGGTTAAGTCACAACTCCTCAAGGTCAACTGAACAGACCCAAGGTTAGGTAACAACTGCTCTCCAATATGGTGGTGCTAACAGGGCAGGGCCTTGGTTGGAAGGTGTCTGTTCTATTTGGCCCTTGAGGCCCATGCAGGGACCGTTGTTTCCATTTAGTCACACCAATCTGAGCCTCAGCAGGGAGGAATGTGAGCATGCAAGGCAGACAGACAGAGCACCAAGGACAGCGGAGCTGGAAATAGAGCTTTACAAGGAAGAGGAGAGCTGCCCCCCTGCTCTGTTCAACAGACCCAGCTCCACAAGACACACATTCCACAGGGGGACGAGAGCGGGTGACGCCTGGCTGCCACCCTCTGTTTTCTACTGTCACATAGTTACTCACACAGAGATAATCATATTAAATATGACCCAAGTTTTGGTTGATATTTTTTCTGACATTATTCTCTGGTTAAGTGGATTAGCGTGCTGTCTGTTCTGTGGGTTAAGGCCTCAGACAGTGATGGTGCAGTAATCCCTATTAAAAACCTGCCATATAATGCAAGGGGCTTCTGAACCCCAGTGTGAGGCTCGCACACAGCCAGCGTCTACTACACACACACACACACACACACACACACACACAGAGAGAGAATTACACCGTCAGCATCACTAGGTTTGAAGACGCACACAGGTTCCTGGTATGGTGCCCCCTGTATACCTCATCCTTCCTTTACCCCTATTTATTTGGTTTTGCCCTCCCTCAACCTCCCATGCACTGTGTCAATGACCGCACAATGCACATTACCCTCCCTACCAACACTCTCGGTGTGGATTTCTCTTGTTTGGATAACATTTTCTTTTTATTTCTCCTATATTAACAGTAATCATTAAATCAGTGAGTTTATTGACATGCCTAGTTACCACATTTCTGTTTTGTGTACAGTGTTTTATAACATTTTTAGGGCAAAATAAAGATTTTAGCTCTTTAAAAAAAAAAAAAGCTATGAAACAAATTGCAGTTGAAAGCGTTAGTGACTGGCCGGTTTCTTACATTGTGTCACGTGTGACTGTTCTTTTGACAGCCCAGTATTTTAAAGCCAGGTTCGTATGGAAATGCCTTCACTCCACTTGCACTGCTGTTGGAACTCGCCGTCGTTGCTTTTCATCGTCCGTCTGTCTGTTTTCTTCTTCATTTAGTGCGTTCATTCATCTGTTGTTCAGCACACAGCCTGCGCCTCATCTCCGCCCTCACACTCTGCTCAGTCCATTCTGATTGGCTCATCGATCAGTCTCAGCCATTTTGGACTGAAGTTTCTCCCCCTCACCAGCCTCACCTGGTCGTCCTCATTCTAATTTACAGACACAGCTAGAGTTATTTTGGGGGAGGGTTACAGACTATTGGCTTGCATTTGATTTCCCCCACCACCACCAACCTACATAACCCTTGAGAGCCAGTTTCTGTGTGGGTTGTTGCAGGCAGCTACAGCACCATCCTACTGCGGTGAGAACTAAAAGCATCCCCAGTATGTCTTTGTCAATGGGAGCAGGGAGGAGCCCACTGCAGTGCAGAGAGACGAGGCTGCAGAGGATCATGGGAATTGTAGTCCTCCAGCCCCTCTTTTATTTATATCTGCTCTGACTTGATGTGTCTAGCAACCAGCATGAACATGTTTATATGGTGACACCATGCTAGGTGATGTATATCCCCGGTTATTAGAAGTACACATGCGATCCCTCTCCTCAGCATATGAGGCCCAGTGTGGATTCTTCTGTGCTTGGAGCGGAAGATCTGACTGGCACACAGATACAGCTCATATATCCCCCATTCCCAGGCTCTGCTCTAGTGGGTGTTCCTGTCTGGAATTAGACGAGGAGAAAAACACAACCAAACAGAGCTAGGAAGTGGTGCAGTTCAACTTTTCCCTGGGGTAAGGTAGGAAAACAAATATTTGGGTATTTTATCAGCAAGGCTCTACAACAAGTACTGTATATGAGGGAGATTGTCTGTGGCTTTGGAGGGGAGTTTCCATTTCAACAATATTTTATGTGACTCGCTTAAAACAAACCAATTAGGTAATGGTATTTTAGTTAACGATAAGCAAGCGGGGAGCGTTTACTTAGTTATACAGATGGGGGGGGGGTACTAGTTTGAGTAGAAATACCACAGGGACTCGATAAAATTTGGTCAAATCCATCTCTTGGACAAAGGCAGATGGGCGGAGATGCAGCATGTTCTGTGTGTGACAACCACTACCCCTTCCACATGCACTAACCCATACTGCCCCACCACCACTCTTACAGCTCCATCCACTTCCACGGCCCTCTGTCTGTCAAGACAATCTACTATGACCCTGTCCAACCATCACCTCTGTGCTTGAGCCCATCTCAGACTAACACCATTGGTCCGTTGGCCTTCTGTTGACCCTGCCCTTCTGTATATGCATCATCATATACAGTCCAGTACTAACACCGTCTCTTTTTGTTCAACTCTTCAACAAAAAGCTGCATGCTGTTTTACTGTTTGGTTTCAATCCCTCCCACTTGGTTTTCTGTTTGTGACATTTGACATCTACTCTCTTTGTGATTATAAATATCCTTTTTTTGGGTTGGTTTGTATGTTTTTGGTAGATTGCAGCACCCTGGTGAATGGTAGTAGAAAAGCTTGGAATAGTTATAATCACAACTGAAACACAACCTTTATTTTTAATTTTTTTACAAATCTCATTGTTTCTGTTTTCTTTGTGCTTGATGATGTACTGTAGTTTGTAGTGGTGCGACAGTCTTGCTTTTCACTTTGTTTTACTGCTGACCCATAGCGTTATAACAGTCTCAGTCACTCACCTGAAGTCTTCCTCTCTCCTACACAGTCATACACACTCTCAACCCTGGGCCTTGTAATGGTAACCCAAGGCCCTCTTAGCACTTTCTCTCTCTCTCTCTCTCTCTCTCTCTCTCTCTCTCTCTCTCTCTCTCTCTCTCTCTCTCTCTTCCCCCTCTCGCTGTATTTCTCTCGTGACAGCTGCATAGTTTTCGTGCCGCTCCCCTCTGTCTTGGTTATGGAATCACAACAAGCTTGGAGTTTCTGGTCCTCTTTCTGTTAACGCAAGATTTCCATACCTCGTTTTTGTTCCATTTGTCTGTGTATGATAGATCTCGCTCTATAGCGGTTCATATATGTATAAGCGTGTGATACATATATTACCGTCTCCTTTCTCCTCTTCCTCCTTCCCCTCGTACCTCCCAGACAGCTGATATTATCTGTATTACAACAACGAGTAGAACATGGGACGCTTCATCCCCAGTTTGTAAGCTTTAGAGGTTTTAATCAGTTCCTGTAAGGGTAGGCTCCTTCTCTACCCCTCAGTGTGGCCATGAGGATGTTAGTACAGAGATTACACACTCCCTCCCTCCTTCCCTCCCTCCTCACCTCCCCCTGTGCTGGAAGTCACTGGTGTCACATGGTGTAGGAGGTGGTGATGATTTGATAGTAGTCCTGTATGTGTTTGTGACCCGTGCCCACGGGGAAAGCGTTTCTTATTATTGGAATGTTTTTGGTCTTTTTCTCCTCTGTTCTGTCTGCCAGGATAACATTGGGCACCGGCTGCTTCAGAAACATGGCTGGAAGCTGGGACAAGGACTGGGCAAAACCATGCAGGGTAAGAAGACACTCGTCTCTCTCTCTCTCTCTCTCTCTCTCTCTCTCTCTCTCTCTCTCTCTCTCTCTCTCCATACTCCTTTCTCAAATGTGTACTAATGCCGTCTCTTCTCCTCTCGGTACTCCTCCTCTTTACCTCACCTTTCTCCAGGTTTTATTTTGTACTTGTTTTGTTTCTTTTCGACTGTTTCCTTTCTATTTTCTGTGCTTTTTCTGATCTCTGTCTTCCTCTTCTGGTAGATGGAAAGGATCAGAGTATTTAGTGCATGACCCCGGTACAGTTGTTCCTGTCGGTCTTGCTCTGGTCTTCGCCAGAACTAGGTGTAGAAAGGATAATGTAATACACCCTGGGACAGGACGGGAGTGGCGGAGGGAGGAGGAGGGTGGTGGTAGTGTTTGTTCTTTGCGCCACTGCTGTTCCCTTGCCATGATGCATTTAGCCTAGAGCAGATTTGACTAAAGTGGGCCAGAGTTTATTTTTTATTTTATTTAAAAAAAAATTGAAGGGGATGAAGAATGCATGCCCCCCCACCCCCCACCCCCCCCACCCCCCACACACGCACTGATGCTCATTGCTCACAAGCTCCCTTGAGACACACTGCCCTCAGTCAATGGGAGCTGCTGTTCATTCTCCTCCAAAAAAGACAGTCTGATGGTGGAATGCCTATGTACCCAGCTTGGTTCCACTGTGAAGTGTGTAGCAGATTGAGTCCAGGTCTGCTTCTCAGATGTTCCACTGATCAAGAGTCAAGTTAGTTTCACACTGTGTGTGTTTGCCTTTGATCACCTGTCATGTTTGGAATTTCACCTTAATTTATAGAATGTCTTGGCTTCATAGCTGTGGTGATTAGTACAGTGATATTAGCCACTGTAGGGTTGGATATGTGCTCGTAGACGATTGCAAAGTTGATGTGGTCTGTATCTAGCTATGTATAGTCTAATATAATCGCCTATGTCATGCCTTCGTGTTCTACCCTCCCCAGTACTTAGTCAAAGTAATTCAGTCAATATGTTGGTTAGATTTAAAAACTGTTAATCTCACTCCCTCCATTTCTGTTATTGATCTCTCCCTGTTAACTGCCACTTTATTTAAATGAATTTAAAGCTAATCTGGTTGGGTTACTTTAAGGGGTACACTGGTTTTCTGTTATTTCAGGGTTTCTATGGTAATTCACTTAACTTCTTATTTGAATGAATTGTATTGATGCATATTGTGTGCACTGATTGACCACAGCTCATGTCAGATGGTGTTTTTAGTTGGCTGGCAAGGGTTTGAGCATAAAAGCCTCTGAGTTTAGTAGTGACAGACAAGACAGTACAGCCAATGCACTCCGTGTCTGTCTCTGCAGTTCCTCCTGCCTTAGGCCTGTAATGTCCTGGTGAACTTTCATTAGACAGCCCAAACACGTGTTTGCATGTTATCTGTCTGCACTTCTGTGCTAGTACAAGCTTTCATGTCTGTGTTTGTGTGTAGGACTGTCTTGGTCTGAAAACGGCCTTCAGAATATCACGCAGCAACACTCGGTGCAGGATGCAGAGCTGTTGGCTGTGGTTCATAATGTTTTTCCTCTATAGGCAGGGATTGGCTGGCCCAGCATAGACTGGAGCTCCGCAGGATGAGGGGGGGGGGGTGGTTGGCTGGCTGGCTGGCTGGCTGGAGAGAGCTGTGTTTGTGTGGGTGGGGCTTAGGCCACCTCAGCCTCTTTAGTTCAGCTCAGCTCACAGCCTCATTTGCTTGGTCTTGGTGGTGCAGCGCCCTGGCTTCTCTCCACTCAACTCCTGCCTGCTATGCTACATTCTCTTCCCTCGCTCACTCACTCTGCCCCTCCTCTCTCTCATACTCGCACCCATCCTCTTTCTCTCCCTCTCTCCATCTCACTTCTCTCCAGCTCTCCCTCTCCTTCCCCTCTCTCTATAGGGTAATGAATAGCAAGTCTCTACACTGACCTTTTTTACAAGGAGCACGTCTGCGCCTAAGTTGTAAAATGTAGAATACATTTTGGAGCACAATGCAAAATATTTTTGGTTATTAAGCTAGAATCTTACATTTTTCTAGGCGCACTGGTGCTTCTAAATAAAAATTCCAGGTCGCACAACAAAATCTTTAGGTGCCTATGCGAGTAAAATGGTCGCACTGTAGAGCCCTGTGTCCTGTTTTCCTTCAGCTTTGAATGATGTCATAGTTGGCAGGCTGGTTGGTCCATGTAGTCTATTGAGAATTGGTTTAGAGTGAGTGTGTCTACTTTATGGGGCCGAGTCCAGGGGCCTTAACCTCTTCACCCAACCCCTTTCACTCTCATTTGTTTCCACCCAGAGCTAGCTACACAACCAGACCCGTCTTTCACCCAGCCTTTTCTCATCCCTCCATCGTTCCTCTCTTTCACCCCGTTCCCTTAGTCACACCAGCCTTTCCCTACCCACCCAGCAGGAAGCATCTGGGCTGCATTACAACATGCTAATGGAAAACATCCCAGTCTGCTCATTCTCTATCTCCTAACACACTGTCTTGTTTTCAACCAGGACACAGTGCCTGGATGCCTTCTCCCTCTCAAAACGATACACTACTGGGGGCTTGTCCTCTTGTTCAGTCTGACACCCTGAGCAGGTGATTGTAACAATGTGTCGAGTGCTACATTTGCATCTTAACATCTTACTAAGTGGATAAATAGGCCCGTGTTGGAGAACCTTGTTTTTATATTTGCTTTTAGAGGAGGATGCCGTTACAATGCTGCTTATGCAACTGTAGACTGCCAGCCCTCCCTGCAGTAGTAGCCTCAGGTGCAACATAAGGATCTGCATTAAGACCTGCGTCAGTCAGGTCAGCTGGCTATTTGTTTTAAGGGAGGCGAGTAGTGTACATAGCGCAGGGCACACTGCATTCTTTTAGTGTCTGCTTTTCTGTCTAGTGTTTAGCCATGGCTCATCTAGCTGGGGATCTGTCCCACCCTCCCATTTGGCAGCGCTGTGCTAAACACAACAGTCACACTGAGGAATGCCACACACACACACACACACACACACACACACACACACACACACACACACACACACACACACACACACAGCAGCCACGGCAAATGTAATACCAACAACGCTCTCGTATGCTAAGGAGCTTTTTGAAGACGTTGCTACACTTGTGTCAACGACTCATCTCTGGCCTTGAAGAGGACACAGCCGTTGCGTGGCTTCTTGCTTGCTGCTGATGGTCTCGACGCTGTCCCATGAGGAATGGTGGATTGAGGCTCATGCCAGGGGCTGGTTGTAAGGAGGTTGGCAGGGGTTCCTGGTATTGCTGCTCCCTCTCCTCTCCTCTGCTCATGGACATGTAGGGCTTTCAATCCACTTCTCTATTACCAGTTACCAGCCAGAGGCCCTACGGTCCAGGACACTGCCTCCTACAGGACACATTGGGAACTACCTGTCTGTGAGTGTGTGAAAGCACTGCGGTGACCCATGACTCTGATGCATTGATAACAGGATTCAGACAGACAGTACAGGGTGTTTTGTTTTTAAATATGCATTTTAAAAATGGACCTGCTGTCTGATTGTCAGTAATGTAGCGAATAAAGGGGGTTGTATTTGTGTGTTTGATGTGATAATCTGTAAACGTTTCCGGCTTATGTACTAAGCGGCAGGTAGCCATTTGGTTAAGAGCGTTAGGCCAGTAACTGAAAGGTTTCTGTTTCGAATCCCTGAGCCCACTATCTGTGCCCTTGAGCAAAGCAGTTAACCCTAATCGCTCCTGCAATTTGCTCTGGATAAGAGCGTCTGCTAAATGACTCAAATGTAAAATATTTAAATTGGTTGAGTGTAGCTCTTGTGTTTCTGTTTGCATGGTGTCAGTACAGTGTGGTTATGTAAGCAGTGGCCTCTGCTCTGTGGGTAGATGAGTCTGTTTGTGGCGCTAGCCTGCCTGCCCAATTGTTGTCTATATGAATAGTCCTGTGTCTGAACCCGACAAATATGGTCATCTACTTTACTCCGGAGTGGACTTATAACACAATCGCAGTATCACGCCATCACATCACTATAGAATTAATCTGTGGGATCATATTCTAATAACAATAATACAGGATTATACTCGTTCTCTCCTGTCAGAACAGAAGCTTTTTTTGACTTGATAGCAATGTGTCCCCTGTGCTTTGAGTTTTCACTGTATTGACTCTGTTCTTATTTCTTCTTTTGTTCTTTTTGCCCCTTTTTTTAGGTAAGGTTTGTTGGATTCCCTCTGTATGTATGTATGTCTGTCTGTGTGTGTGTGTGTGTGTGTGTGTTTCTCCTACTCTACAATTGACCTCAATGTAACACCCCCTTTACAACGTAGGCTAATACTGGCCTCTCTCAGCTTCCTCCTCTTGGCTTTATAAACCACTAAACTATTATTTCACTTTTCACAATCTGCTCACAAGTACCTACAGTGCTTTGATTCCAAGTATGAAAAACCCAACCAAAATCCAATTAAAATCAAGGTAGATCCTAGTAACCAAAGATTGCATCACATCCTGTAGAATCACCAGCTCCAAGTCTCTTTAGATTTGTGTTTTTCCCCTTTGAGTGTCTGTGGCTGCCATGGTTGGGGGTTCTGATTGGCTGTGACCACGGCTTAGTCTTTTGAATGGCTTGCAGAGTAGCCCCCTTTCCCCCCATCTGCCTGTATCTACCTTCAAACCTGTGGAGTGAGTGTGTACTGTATGTATGCGTGTGGTTGTCATGTGGGACTGAGACGTGTGTATTTGTGTGCGTCAGTCACTGACGGGGGCCCTAGGGAAAACTTACAGGGAAAACCTCACTCCCCCCTCCTGCACCCAAAATGTGTCTGCCCCTCCCTCCCATGTCCACCAACGTCACACACACCCATCATCCCTCTCCTTTTGGCCTTCCCCCCTGCACAGCATGCCTGTCCCAGAGGTTCAACCCTGCCTGCCTCGACTGTGTCAGTCATCTGGGGATTTAAGCAGTGCTCTGTATAGGCAACCTGCTACACTCAAAGGACCCTTCATATGCTCCATGGAGTACTTCAAATTCAACTGTAAATAGTCATTTGACTGTTATTTTTCTGTTGTTGCACACTTACAGTGCTATACCAAGTCTCCTAAGCACTGCTCAAAGCCCTGTGGCCCCCTTTTTCAGGTACCTGTCTGTCTATGTTCACCATCCTGGGGGTAAGCATGTCCCTAACTGAGCTTGCTGACAGTGGGACAGTGAGGGTATTTGGGGGAATCTAGGCTAACCAGGCTGACAAGACAAACATCTGTCTGTGAGGCTGACAGAGGGGAGAATGGTGGCTGTGTGTCGAGTGGTGTTCTGTTGTCAGGGGCAGCTGATTGGTTGCATGCTCAGATCAAATGAGGCATGGTCATTCCTCTTTACTGTAGCAGATGCGATAGATGGATAGATATTTTAACACACTACATTTAAAGCATGATCTGTAGGACAGCCGGACAGGGAACCTCGCCCTGTTTTCCTGTTCCATGTGGATCTGTCCTCAGATTCAGCTGTTTAAACAATCATCCCCTACCCTGAAGAACAGAGTCCAACTCAACTCCCCCAGAGCTCTTATCTGATGGGAATGTTATTGAAGCCAGCTGCTGGCTCTAGCTCTCAATCTTTGGGGTAGGGTGAAGGAAAAGTGAGGGGTCTTGTGGGTTACTTACCACAGATATAGGCATACAGGAGAGAGGAACAGGGGGTCCAGGCACCCATGGGATATTGGGGTAGTAAGAGCCAGGACTGGGACGGTGCGTGAGAGAGTGTGGTGGTGAGAGGAGATCCCTGTAAGCACCCAGAGGGCCAAGAGTGAAGAGAGGAGAGGAGGGCTTTAATCCCCCCAACCCCCCCCCCCCCCCAACTCCCATCCCCACCCCATCCGCCCTTCTCTATGTGCCTCGAATCTTCCTGCTTAACCAATTGGTGTTTCTTTTTTACAGCGATTTGATCCTGCCCATGTTGTGCTGATGGTAAACTTAGTGGTAAATGTTATTTTTCCCCCGATTGAATTGTTTTTATTTTGTTTCTTTTTTCCCTCCCATTTCTTTCATTTGTTTTCCCGTCATCAGAGCACCAATGCTACATAGGCTTTCAATTCTCTCTCAGTATTAGTACTCATTCTGCTGCGTGTATATTATCATATATACATCTACATTACTCTTACAAACATTCTCATTTTGTTTTCAGTTTTTTTTATTTTTTTTTACCTTGTGATTCACACTGTGATTTAGATGCACACTTTTTTGTCCGGTCCCTTTGTTGTCCACTGGAATGGGTAATGCTGAAGGTATTGTCACTGTGTTTTTAAAGATGGTTATAGTTGGGGACATCTCCTGTAATTGTAAAAAATGGTATTTCATGAAGATTAGGTGCCTGGATTGTGACTCCTCCCCCGTGTTCTTAGTGAACTGGTCCATTGGTGGAGAGCTTTACTGCAGTGGCCAGTCTGTCTGTCTGTCTGTGGGCTGGTCTCAAGCAGTCCCCCTTGTGGTTGGGCTGCTCAATATTCACTCTAATAGTCTAGGTCCATCAAACTCAACTCTGGACCTCGAAGCTAGTTCCACTGTATTTTCATTGTTCCCCTCTAATTAGCGACTGATTTAGACCTGGGTGCAATTAATTATCAGGTAGAACAGAAAACCAGCAGGCTCCGGATCACCTAGGGTGAAAGGCGCTGCATTGTCATTTGGACGTCTGCATTGACTGTGCAGCATTTATGGTGATACAGCCTCTGCGGAAGTCAGGGCATTGATACTTCTTGTGCTTCAGGGAGCAGCGCAGAGCTGTTGTCAAGGAAGTGAGTTTGTGTTTTATACAGGCCCTCCCACCTACTGTCAACCAATCATGTCAATGCGGATCTATACGGAGCCCTCCACATTGTTACAAAATTTGAGGGGCGCACGGCGATGCGGTACGGACCTCAATTTGGCAATTGCGTCACACCCCGCCATACGGCGCCGCGACCACTTTTTCAGATCATAAATTGGCTGAAAGAGTTGGTATGAGACCATGCCTTACTGTGTCCACCTGGCAGACAGACACTGTAGTGGGGTTTGGAGTCCAGACAGGCCCTTATTTGATCCACATGCGGCTATAATCTAAGAATTAGGATTATACCATTGGGCTGTGACCATAACAATGATACAAGAACAATTCAGAGAACAGACAGATGTTATTAACAGAGAGGATTCAAATTACATTTGTGGTTTTTTTTTTGCCACATGGGCTAGGAATTAATTAGTCTCACATCTGTATTCTGGCACTAATGAATACATTAGGTATGTAAGCCTATGCTGCTGCCCTGTTATGCCAACGCTGATTATCACGCTGGCTTCCATTGCAATAGAAGACTGTAGTCAGTCGAAACGTAAGACCATAGTCACTGTATTATCACTAGCCCCTTTTAATATGTCTGGTTTTATGCGATCAGACCGCTAATGTCGTTTCAGCCCTACATTAATAGTTATCACATGATTTAAGATGCAAACCAAACCTGCTCTTTTAGTTTCAGAATGAGAGACTACAGTCTATCCTCCTCACTAGTGAGGTAGGGGGGCATGTGGATTAGAATTAAGCGATAAGGCACGAGGGGGTGTGGTATATGGCAAAAGTACCACTGCTAAGGCCTGTTCTTAGTTACAACGCAACACAGAGTTCCTAGATACAGCTGTTAGCCGTGGTATATTGGCCATATACCACAAACCCCCAAGGTGCCTTATTGCTATTATAAACTGGTTACCAATGTAATTAGAACAATACAAATACATGTTTTGTCATACCCGTGGTATAAGGTCTGATAACCACGGCTTTCAGCCAATCAGCACTCAGGGCTCGAACCACCCAGTTTATAATGGCTAATAAGTTGTGCTATGTGGAAATAATAGTTAGTCATTATTTGTTTCCGATTGTGGATTTGTTAATTCCTAGCCCTGTTAACTAAAGACAAGCATCTTTAAAATGTTCGTAATCGCTCTTGCCCAAGGGTATAAACTGAGTCTAAAATCGATCAAGAGGATAATAACGTAATCTTGTGTAAGGAGAAAAAAAAGAGAAAAACTGAAACCAAACTGAAGTGCTGATTGGACACTTATCTGATTTACTGTGTACCTGGCTGCCAACCAACAGCCACTGCTGCAGCAGACTAGTCCAAATTCTGTTTTGTGCCTTTTTTGTTTTGAGAACCCCTGTCTGTCCAACCCCACCCCATACCCTATTTTCTCAGGTAAGTATCCCCTCCCCTGCAATGTCACCATGGCGATTCCTGGCCTGTGACGTCACTCCGCTGTAGTTCAGTGCTTGTCCTTTATTTACTCCCTCTCTCTCTCTCTCTCTGCTTCGTTTGGCTGATTATGAGTGGATTAAGCAATTATGTGTCAAATCTCCAACATAGTTTTGATCTTTTTCTGTTTCATTCTGTTTTCTGGTTGTTTTTGGTTGGTTCATTTATTTTTCTAAAGTTAATTTCCTTCTGATCTAGCTCTTTTCACAGCTTACGTAACATGGCTTAAGTAGACTGAGGGAAAGAGGGGGAGAGCCTGTTAGTCCAGGGCCATGATGAGAGCCTGGGGTAGAGGGGGAGCAGAGGCTGGGTTTCCTATGGGACAGTACAGGGGTTGTGGGGTCAGTCACTGGGCAGTTCAGAGCCGGGTGATGGGGAGGCTGTACTATATTGTCGCAGTGGTGTTCTGCTCAGTAATCTGTAGCAGCTGCGTCAGCCAGCCCCTCCGGCAGTGTTGTCCTTGGTAAACTTAGTGTTCTTGTTCAACAGGACTGCTGTACTGGAGGGAGGGAGGGGAGAGAGAGGGGCTACACTCAGTAGTAGAGACTGGAGGGAGACAGAGAGACTGCGACAGATACAGGCTTAAACCCTGTCCTTGCCACTCCGTTTTTGTCCAGTATACTTTACCCCTCCATTTCCTTGTCCTCTCCCCCTCCCTTATCCAAATGGACATCTCTGAACTGCTCATATGGCCTCTGCTGGTTACCTCTTAGAACTAGGATCAGTGCAGCAATTTGGATGCATCTTTCTAGAAAAGAGAACCCAGCTGAGAAGTAGTCAGGGTACTTAAGCTGTGCTGTGCCTGGTGGCTATGGTAAGCTGTGAGAATGGCTGGTGTTTGGTTCACTGTAGCTTTTCTGGTCTCTTTGCACTTCAAGGCAATATTCTCTAACCCCAGCACCCTGTGCTCTAAAAGCAGGCTGTCCCCGAGCTGTCCCCCCGTCCCAGTGTCAGAGCCTCACCTCCCCCTCTCTCTGTCTCTCTCCCCCCAGGACGCACCGACCCTGTGCCCATCATCCTCAAATATGATGTCATGGGGATGGGACGCATGGAGATGGAGGTAAGACACTGTCAGTGGCTCGCAAAATATCCATATTCTACATTTTGTATCCTACGACATCTTAAAATGGGTCTGTGTATTTGTGAGTTCTATTTTAGTTTGTTCTTAGCGAGGTTTGTTAACTTACATATTGTGTGTGTGTGTGTAGTTGGACGTTGCCGAAGATGCTACAGAGAAGAGGAAAGTGCTGGAGGTGGAGAAGGAAGTCACAGAGGAATTACAGCAGAAATACAAGGTGAGACTCTTATTACTAGCTAACTCAATCCAGCCTCTCTTCTCAAGGTCCTCGTTTCAACAATCTCTCACTAGCATTCGTTCACTCGCTTCAAGGTGACCCCGTTTCCTGCATTTGCATACCTTCTTGCTTTTCTCCTGTGCCAGTGACTCATAGCCTTGTCTTGTTAAGATTCTGCTGCCGTTCTGTGTGTCGGTGCAATAAAATCAGCCTTGGAGAATCATAGAGCTTCTTCTGTTCCTCATCTCCCACTCCCTCGCACTTCTTTCTAGTGGAGAAAATTGGATGACTTCATGTGAGGAGTTGCTGTCTGTGCTGGTGTGAGACAAACACAGACAGACAGACGGATGCTCAGTCAATGGAGCTACTGGAACGCTCATACTGTCATGCATGTGCCAAATCATTTATTTTAGCGGGTTACCGGTATAGCTGCAGAAATGACATATGCAGTGCATTTGGAATGTATTCAGACCCCTTGGCTTTTTCCTCATGTTGTTACATTATAGCCTTATTCTAAAATGGATTTTTTTTTTTTAAATGTCCCTCATCAATCTACACACAGTAACGACAAGCACTAACGACAAGCAAAAACAGGTTTTTAGAAATGTTTGCAAATTCATAAAAAATGTCAAACTGATATCACATTTATTTCAGACCCTTTACTCAGTACTTTGTTGAAGCACCTTTGGCAGAGATTACAGCCTCGAGTCTTCTTGGGTATGACGCTATATGCTTGGCACACCTGTATTTGGGGAGTTTCACCCATTCTTCTCTGCAGATCCTCTCAAGCTCTGTCAGGGTGAATGGGGAGCGTCGCTGCACAGCTATTTTCAGGTTTCCAGAGATGTTCAAGTCCGGGCTCTCCAGAGATGTTCAAGTCCGTGCTCTGGCTGGGCCACTCAAGGACAACCTTGACTTGTCCCGAAGCCACTCCTGCGTTGTCTTGGGTCACTGTCCTGTTGGAAGGTGAACTTTTGCCTCAGTCTGAGGTCCTGAGTGCTCTGGAGCAGGTCTCCAGAAACTTTGTTCTGCACTTTGTTCATCTTTCCCTCGATCCCTCCTGCTGCTGAAAAACATCCCCACAGATTGATACTGCCAGGTTTCCTCCAGATGTGATGATTGGCTTTCAGGCCAGAAGTTCAATCTTGGTTTCATCAGACCAGAGAATCTTGTACAACTGAATGCATTCAACTGAAATGTGTCTTCCGTGTTTAACCCAACCCCTCTGAATCAGAGAGGTGCGGGGGGATGCCATAATCAACATCCACGTCTTTGGTGCCCGGGGAACAGTGGGCTAACTGCCTTGATCAGGGGCAGAACGACAGATTTTTACCTTGTCAGCTCGGGGATTCGATCCAGCAACCTTTCGGTTATTGGCCCAACACTCTAACCACTAGGCTACCTGCAGTCCCTTCAATTGATTGACTCTAGGAAGAGTCTTGGTGGTTTCAAACTTCTTCCATTTAAGAATGATGGAGGTCACTGTTTTTCTTAAGGACCGTCAATGCTGCATACATATTTAGGTACCCTTCCCCAGATCTGTGCCTCGACACAATCCTGTCTCGGAGCTCTATGGACAATTCCTTTGACCTCATTGTTTGGTTTTTACTCTGACATGCACTGTCAACTGTGGGACCTTATATAGCTTTCCAAATCATGTCCAATCTATTGAATTTACCACAGGTGGATTCCAATCAAGTTGTAGAAACATCTCAAGGATGATCAATGAAATATTTTTGTAAATAAGATATTTCTGTTTTTAATTCATGTGCAAAAATAAAACTGTTTTCGCTTTGTCATTATGGGGAATTGTGTGTAGATTGAGGGGAAAACAATTATTTAATCCATTCTAGAATCAGTTTGTAATGTAACAAAATGTGGAAAAAGGGAAGGGCTCTGAATACTTTCCGAATGCACTGTATAAATAACAACCTTCGAGCACAATCCTTGTACACTTCAGTTTGTTACCTTGTGATTTCTTTCTTTCAGTTATTGAACTTTTTAACCTCAATGATAAATAACCATAGAGTTTCCTGTGGATTTCTCAACCAGTACCAAGCCCTATGATAGGAGAATAAAGACCAGATTATACTGGCTCTGATCTTATTTCATCTTTTCATCTCTAATCTGTATCAATGTCACTTACATCTCCTGTCTCCGCCCCCCGCCCTCCCTAACCCCAACAATAGGACCAGGTGGAAAAGGAGAAGGCCATCGCTAAAGCCCTGGAAGACCTGAGGGCCAACTTTTACTGTGAGCTGTGTGAGAAACAGTACCAGAAGCACCAAGAGTTTGACAACCACATCAACTCGTACGACCACGCTCATAAGCAGGTGAGGAGGACCTCCGCTTACCCCCACGCTGCTACACCCCTACACACTGGGTATACTGTCACCGTGTACACGAGCTTAGAGAAACAGAGCCTTAAATCCCAGACACTCCAGAAACAAGTGTAAGGAGCCTGTCTCAGTGGAGAGGGCTTTGCAGATATAAAATGGTTTTGTTGAATGTCGCTGCACCATTGCCCTTATTGTGGATGCAGAAATCCTTAACTGCTCTCTTTCTCTCCCTCATCCCTCTTCTTCCCCATCTCACCCGTGCTGCTGCAGAGGCTTAAGGAGCTGAAGCAGAGGGAGTTTGCGAGAAACGTGTCATCACGCTCCCGGAAGGGTGGGAAGAAGCAGGAGAAGCTGCTACGCAGGCTACATGAGCTGGCTGAGCAGAGGAAACAGCAGAACCGGTGAGCACATGCTACAGTATATACTGCAAACTCAACCGCCCTCTACTGGCTGAAGTGGAGGCTGTAACCCAATAATGAATAATATCAAATTTGATTTTATTGGTCACATACACGTGATTAGGTTAGCAGATGTTATTGCGGGTGTAGCGAAATGCTTGTGCTCCGACTGTGCAGTAATATCTAACAAGTAATATCTAGCAAATTACACAACATATACCCAATACACACAAATCTTAGTAGGAATGAATTAAGACTATATACAGTGGGGGGAAAAAAGTATTTGATCCCCTGCTGATTTTGTAAGTTTGCCCACTGACAAAAAAAGTATCAGTCAATAATTTTAATGGTAGGTTTATTTGAACAGTGAGAGACAGAATAACAACAAAAATATCCAGAAAAACGCATGTCAGAAATGTTATAAATTGATTTGCATTTTAATGAGGGAAATAAGTATTTGACCCCCTCTCAATCAGAAAGATTTCTGGCTCCCAGGTAACGAGCTGAGATTAGGAGCACACTCTTAAAGGGAGTGCTCCTAAACTCAGCTTGTTACCTGTAAAAAAGACACCTGTCCACAGAAGCAATCAATCAATCAGATTCCAAACTCTCCACCATAGCCAAGACCAAAGAGCTCTCCAAGGATGTCAGGAACAAGATTGTAGACCCACACAAGGCTGGAATGGGCTACAAGACCATCGCCAAGCAGCTTGGTGAGAAGATGACAACATTTGGTGCGATTATTCGCAAATGGAAGAAACACAAAAGAACTGTCAATATCCCTCGGCCTGGGGCTCCATGCAAGATCTCACCTCATGGAGTTGCAATGATCATGAGAACGGTGAGGAATCAGCCCAGAACTACACGGGAGGATCTTGTCAATGATCTCAAGGCAGCTGGGACCATAGTCACCAAGAAAACAATTGGTAACACACTACGCCGTGAAGGACTGAAATCCTGCAGCGCCCGCAAGGTCCCCCTGCTCAAGAATACATATACATGCCCGTCTGAAGTTTGCCAATGAACATCTGAATGACTCAGAGGACAACTGGTGAAAGTGTTGTGGTCAGATGAGACCAAAATGGAGCTCTTTGACATCAACTCAACCCGCCGTGTTTGGAGGAGAAGGAATGCTGCCTATGACCCCAAGAACACCATATCCACAGTCAAACATGGAGGTGGAAACATTATGCTTTGGGGGTGTTTTTCTGCTAAGGGGACAGGACAACTTCACAGCATCAAAGGGACGATGGACGGGGCCATGTACCGTCACATCTTGGGTGAGAACCTCCTTCCCTCAGCCAGGGCATTAAAAATGGGTCGTGGATGGGTATTCCAGCATGACAATGACCCAAAACACACGGCCAAGGCAACAAAGGAGTGGCTCAAGAAGAAGCACATTAAGGTCCTGCAGTGGCCTAGCCAGTCTCCAGACCTTAATCCCATAGAAAATCTGTGGAGGGAGCTGAAGGTTCAAGTTGCCAAACGTCAGCTTCGAAACCTTAATGACTTGGAGAAGATCTGCAAAGAGGAGTGGGACAAAATCCCTCCTGAGATGTGTGCAAACCTGGTGGCCAACTACAAGAAACGTCTGACCTCTGTGATTGCCAACAAGGGTTTTGCCACCAAGTACTAAGTCATGTTTTGCAGAGGGGGTCAAATACTTATTTCCCTCATTAAAATGCAAATCAATTTATAACATATTTGACATGCGTTTTTCTGGATTGTTTTGTTGTTATTCTGTCTCTCACTGTTCAAATAAACCTACTATTAAAATTATAGACTGATCATTTCTTTGTAAGTGGGCAAACGTACAAAATCAGCAGGGGATCAAATACTTTTTTCCCCCACTGTACATATGGATGAGCGATGTCAGAGCGGAACGGACTAAGATATAGTATAGAATACAGTATATACATATGAGAGGATTAATGCCAGATATGTAACATTATTATGTGATTAAGATACCGTAGAATAGTATAGAATACAGTATATACATATGAGATAAGTAATGCCAGATATGTAAACATTATTAAAGTGACTAGTGTTCCATTCCTTAAAGTGGCCAGTGATTTCTAGTCTATGCCTATAGGCAACAGCCTCTAATGTGCTAGTGATGGCTGTTTAACAGTCTAATAGCTGTGTGGCAGCTTCCTATCGGTGCAGGAATGCAGATGTATGTGCAAAGAAAAATTATAATTAAAAATGTTCTGGATGAAACGCATAACACATTAAACAGTTTACTTGAATATGTTCTTTATCGTTGTGTTTCAGTACCCCGGGAAGTGGTCCCATGTTCAAACCCACCACCGTCGCAGTAGACGGGGAGAAGGGTGAAGAGGGGAGTGCTGTAACCCCCGAGTATGTTCCCCCTGCAGACACTGCCATGGAGGGCTTGTCAGGGGAGGAGAAGAGCAGTGGGGGTCAGGCCTCCCCCAAACCAGCCCCCACCGTCAGCTTCTCCTTGGGGAAGAGGAGCTCATCCCCGGCCGGGGCCTCCAAGGTCAGCGTGTCCTTCTCCTTCGCCAAGAAACCCCCGGTGAAGCTGGAGACGGTCGCAGCAGTGTTCGCTAAACTCCATCAGGATGACGAGGAGGAGGAGGGGGGACAGGAGGAGGGAGGGGAGAAGGCCACGGGACAGGAGGCGACATCAGGCTGCAGCACCGAGAGCCCCAAGGGAGGAGGGAATGGAACAGCAGGGCCAGAGGAGGAGGAGGAGGAGCAGCAGGAGGAGCAACTACATCAAGAACAACCAGAGCAGGAGGAAGAGGATGATGGCGCCTCCCTAGCCTCCACTCTCAACAAGCTGAAGATGATGATGAAGAAGGAGGAAGGCTGGGCCGGCCAGGAGCCGGAGTACTACCACTACATCCCACCAACCCACTGCAGAGTCAAACCCCGCTTCCAGTTCCTGGTGTTCATGAAGGCCACAGACCAGTGTGAGATCAGGGAGCAAGAAGAAGATGAAGAAGAGGTGGAAGAGAAGGTGGTAGCAGAGGTTTCTGAGCAGAAACAGCCTAAAGTTACTGAGTGCAAATCAGAGGAGCCAGAGAAGACTCCTGCAGCTCCAGTCACAGAGCCCACTCCTACATCACCTAAACTGAAGACTGAAGAGGCCTCTGCCAGCTTAACAGACCCCCCTCCCACAACGGCCACCACTGTAGTACCAGACAACAAGCAGGAGGCCCCACTCCCAGTCCCAGAGCCCAACTTGGGCCCCAAAATCCCCACCGGCCCCTTCTTCCTGGTCCTGAGCAAAGACGAGAGCACCACTCTGCAGTGGCCCTCGGAGCTGCTGGATTTTACCAAGGCTCAGCCCGCCCTCTCTTACAGCTGCAACCCCCTGTACTTCGACTTCAAACTATCCCGCAACAAAGGGGGCCGTGCTGGACGAGTAGCAAAGTCCTCCAAGCCCGCTGGTGAAGGAGCTGAGAAAAAAAACAATCCTGAGGCAGCTGCTGCAGTCAATGAGGGGAATGCTGCTGCTGCCACCACCACCCCTGGGCCCAGCACTGACAACACTGATAAGGAGCAGCCCTCCTTAAAAATAGAGGGTTCCCAAGGGGAGACTGAGGAGCAAAAGCTACAGAGTAGCACAAGCGGAGCCAAGAAGAAGAAAAAGAAGAAGAAGAAGAAGAAGCATAAGAAATCTGGCAAAGGCTCCAAGCGCAAAGAAAAAGAGAAGGGAGCCGTAGTGGACGGGGACGCGGAAACTGCGATCCTAGGAGAGAAAACCAAAAAGAAGAAAAAACACAAACGAAAGAAGAGCAAAAACAAAGGTGAGGAGGGGGAAGAGGGAGGTGGTGGTGATAAGGAAAAGCCTAAAGAGGAAAAGGCAGCAGCCGCAACAGTTTCTAGTGCTCCCCCAGCACCAGCAGGAACAGGAACCGAACCTGGGAAGAGGAAACGACCAGCCAAAGAAGCACTTCAGAAGTCCGGGGCAGAGGAAGGTGGGGCAGGGAAAGGCTCTGACGAGGCCAAGCCCTCTGACGAGCACAACGGCACCAAGCGTCTGAAGACAGACCCCAGCGCCCCACCCAGCGCTTCCTGCTCCTCCTCGGCCCAGAAGAGCCCAGGGCCAGGCAGACCACCCAGCAGTGAGAGTGAGGAGGAAGGAGGCGGAGGCTCGGCTTCCCGATCCAGCCGCCGCAGGTCCACGCCCCGGGAGGGGCGCCGGCACCAGAGCGAGGACTCCGGCCGCTCCCGAAGTCGCTCGTCGCGTCGGGGAGACGGGCGAGGGAGCAGCCGGCGGCGGCACCGCGGCCAGGCCTCCCGTAGCCAGTCAGACTCCAGCAGCTCGGAGCGCTCCTCAAGCGCCTACAGCCGGCGCAGCCGCAGCTACTCAGACAGTTACAGTGACGACAGTGACGGGGGGCGCCACCGGAGACACTCTAAACGCTCCTCTGACTCCGAGTACGATCGACGCGGAAGCGGCGGGCGGCGGCGCTCCAGAAGACGTCACTACTCGTCCTCGTCCTCGGAGGACTCTCGCTCCCGCTCACGCAGCCACAGCCGCAGGAAGAGGCACCAGCGGCGGCACCGGAGCAGCTCTCGGAGCTCTAGCAGCAGGAGCCGCAGCAGCAGCGCCAGGTCGTGGAGACGCAGCTACAGCCGCAGCCACAGCTCAGCCAGCCGCTCCTCCAGCTCCACCAAGGGCTCCCCTCACCGGGGTCGTGGAGGCCGGGGGGGCCACAGGGGCCGGGCAGACAGCGCCACACGGCGCCGAGACTTCAACCGCTCCTGCATCTACCGCTCCCAGTCCCCCCGCTCTGCCTCATCACGAGCCCCAAACCGCAACAGCAGCTCCCAGAGCCAGAGGGCAGGGGGGTCCCGGGGAGAAGGAGGGGGAGACCAGAGGAACTCTTCCTCACACTTCACCGCCCGCCAGCTTCTGGATAAGATCCAGTCCAGGAAGGGATCTGATGTCCCAACCACAGGGACCAAGTCTGGCGCCAAGATCAAGGACCCACCATCGGGCTACTTTGGGCCCAAACTGCCTCCAGCTCTGGGCAATAAGTCCATGCTGCCCCTGTTCGGTAAGCTGCAGGCAGGGAAGAAATTCCCTGCGATCCCCCTGACCCGGCCTGATGGTGGAGAGAAGTCATCAGCAGGGAAAGGTTCAGATGCCGGGGGAGAGGTCATCCTGATGGAGCCCATCCGGGAGTTCCCCCCACCGCCTCCCCCTCAACCAGCTCATAAGAAGGTGCAGGAGACGGTAGTAGTAGTTCAGGAGGCCCGCCACCTCACCCTGGACGCACGGGTACTTCATGAGCCCCGGCCGCTGTTCGATCAGGAGCCCTCCATGCTGATGCCCCCATACCAGGGCGAGCCGGGACAGGACCCCTCCCAGAACCCCATGATGGAGCCCCTCATGCCTGACATGCAGCAGCAGCCACCCCCCATGCACGCCTACCCCAACTACCCCCCGCCCAGCCTGGAGGAGGAGGACATGGGCATGGAGGCAGAGGAGGACGGTCTGGCCCCGCTGGAGAGCCAGCCCATCACCTTCACCCCAGAGGAGATGGAGAAGTACGGCAAGCTGCAGCAGGCCGCCCAGCAGCACATCCAGCAGCAGCTCCTGGCCAAGCACATCAAGACCTTCCCCTCAGCCGCAGCAGCACAGGCTGCAGCAAACATGGCAGCAGCAGCTAACCATCTGCAGCCGGCACCCCCTCCCCCCCAGCAGCAGATGATCCAGATCCACCAGCCTGCCGTGTCTGCAGCCTCGGCTACCTCCATCACCACAGTACAACACCTCATCCAGCAGCACCATGCTGCTCAGGCTGCAGCCATGGGCATTCACCCACACGGCCCCCACCCGCACCACCAGTTAGCCCAGGTCCACCACATCCCCCAGCACCACCTCACCCCCATCTCCCTGTCTCACCTGGGACACTCTCTAGGCCACACTCTGGGACACCAGTTGGGAGTGGGACACGCTGGACTGATCCCTGCCCACCACACGGCCTTCCTCTCTGGCCAGCCCATACACATTATCCCAGCCTCAGCACTTCATCACCATAGCCCCTTAGCACTCCACCACATACCACACTCATCCCTCTACCCAACGCTGTTCGCCCCCCGGCACTCTAACGCCGCTGCGGCAGCCGCACTGCAGCTCCACCCCTTCCTGCACCCCATCTTCTCAGGGCAGGACCTCCAGCACCCCCCTAACCACGGCTCCTGAGAAAGACCTTCACGAGCCATGTGTCCACATCAGAGGAGGGTGTTTTGGCCAGAGAAGGCCTGGTTAAACATCTGAGTTAACATGGAGAGAGGGAGGTGTAGTGGCACCATTGTGCAGCAGGTGATGATGAGAATGTCATCAGACTGGCCACCATTACACCACTGGCCAGACAAAGGTGCTGTGATATGCTGCCTGTGCAGAGGTAAACAACAGACATTTACTGTGGGCTCTTTGAATGGACCCCTCCTAACAGTTGACTGACATTCACCCTGACGTTTCTGGACAGGGTGGAGGAGGGTTTGAGGCAACCTCAAATCTAAGACGGCAGTTTGTTTTCAATGGGAACCCGGTTTAAAAGAAAAATGTAAAAAAGAAGCAGAAACCTCTGGAGTATTTTTTTTTTGTCCCACAGTTTATAACTGATTGTTGCTGTCAATGTTCTTCTTTGTTTTCTACAGCCAAAGAGACGCAGTGGCTGAAGCCATAAGCAGGATGGTGTTGTGGGAAAGGAAGGGGGGAGATGAGATGGGGACAAGGGGGGGGTTTAGGGTGACATCCATGACTGGAAACAGCCTTGACTTAGTAATGTAATCTGGTGGCTCTAGTCTACTGCCTGAATTCTGTTGTCATTAATATCTAATGTTCTCACATGACTACTTGCTCTCTTCATGACCCGTAATATTCACCAACAATTTGTAATACGGTATAGTGTACATAGATCACTGAGCAATGTGAAGTATCACTCTAATATGATGGGCATATAAGGGATGTTCTTTATTACTGACTAAGGAAATGAAAATGGTCACTGGTGGGGGAACACCGATGAGAGGTTGGGTGAAGCTCATGTTTTATTGGAAATACTGTGGGGGGGGTCACACCCTCTTAGTGCCGTAGGGTTAAAGGTCATGTTCCAAGTGGTAGTGGTTGTATATCGAAATGACTTGCACTGAAATCTGTACATCAAGATGCTGCTTTCGCATCATGTAACAAATGTATGATTGTAGTATACTGCAATAATTGTATTTTTTTTGTTTCTAAATTATTTTCCAAAATGCTCCTCAAAATGTTTTTCCTCTTGTGTAATTTTTGCTCAATGTAAATAAAATTGCTGTAGTTAACCCCAATAACATTCTAGAGGTTTGTTGCTACTGTAAAAAAAAATATAACTGAAGGAAAAGAATACTTTATCAAGACATTTTCTGAACTATTATCCTGTTTGGGAAGGATTGGGTGATGGGACTGCCCTGTAAGTGGTAGCAATGGTATGTCTTTTTTAAATATGATGCGTCAGCAAATAAAGAGTTTTGAGTTGCTACATGTCTGTCTGTCTTATGTTTAGCTGGTGAAGAGTGAATTAGTCTGTAGTGGTATCTGTAAGGGTTGCGAGCAATACATAGGAAAAAAAATCCAGTTTGGTACGTCATAGTAACAGATACCAGCACAAACATTCATTCTTTACTTACTGTGGCAAACGGCTTCTGAAACTGCAATGAAAAGTGAATTTCTCACCACAAGCTTCTTGGGATGTCTGCGTATTGCATGCAGCCCTTTTAGACTAGAGGACAAGTCTACTAGGCTAATAAGGCTAGAGGATTTTACATCTGTTTTGACTCTCTGAAGGTTATGGAATGCTGAGCTGTCACTAGATGGTGCCAGAGCTCAGTAAGTTTTATGTAGCCTCACTTACACCTAGCTGTACATCAAGACCAGGAGTCAGTCTAATTTCATCCATAGTTTATCTACCTGCTGGAACATTACATGCTTATTGCTCTCCCAGGATTGTAAATGTGATAAATGGATTGTATGAAAATATGCACTCAGTACTGTAAGTGGTTCTGAATAAGCGTGTCTGCTAAATTACTAACATGTCAGATGTATTGGTAGGGGTTCGTATGCACACTCCGGATAGGTCCCCAGACTAGGGCCCCTCAAGTACTAAAGTAATTCTCTTTCAAACAGTGGAAGGAAAATCCCTCCAAACAATAGCTTTACTGTTGTAAATGTAAACTCCATATTGTGTGACAGGCTCTGACATTTTCAGCGAGAGGTTTATTTAAACTATGCTTTATATCCATTGTTAGTTTTGACCCGTACCGAATTCAATGGACAATACTGTACACTTCAGAGACAGACTAAGACGAGTTTTTAAAATGTTTAATTTTTGATCTTCAGAGAATTACAGTTTGAACCTTGGTTGCACTAACATAGTGAGACTGGGGCCAAGCAAACGTCCAGAGAAATGACAACAATACACCTTGTTCAGATAGTTTCACAAAACATGACAGAATATTTCATCACTTTTGTGTTTTTGTTCTTACTATCGTTCTGTAGCTTGTGCACAGGTCCCTGTTAACTGCCCTCTTCCTCCCTGGGCTACATGTATTGGTTAATGTGACATAAGTATTCTCCAGGCAGTGTCATTAGGATGTGTGATGAGGTAAGGTACGACATCAGCTTTTCATCCATTTCTGTCCATTTCCAGAATCATCCTCATTCGGGGGAAAATAGCAGCAAACCGTAAAATAATGCTTCAAATAGAAGATGAAACCACAATGAATACCATCCACAAGGCAATGGAGAACTCACTATATGGAGACTAAGGCAAGCAAGTGGACCTTGAAGGAGAATTGGTTTGAAAAAAGGTAACCCAGTCATGAAATGTCCTCTTTCTCACCCACCTACAGCTTCACACACAGGCTGTCAGGTGGATGACCGCCGAGATGAGTGGCAGGTGTCAGCGAGCTGGAATGATGATTGCAAGGTTCCACGTTGTTCAGTTTGAAGTACAATTAAAGTATAGACACAGTGTACAAAACATTAAGGACACCTGCTCTTTCCATAACAGGCTGACTAGGTGACAGCTATGATCCCTTATTGATGTCACTTGTTAAATCCACTTCAATCAGTATAAATGGAGGATATGTTTTTTTTTTTTTTTAAATATGTAAGCCTTGAGACATGGATTGTGTGTGTGTGCCATTCAGAGGGTGATTGGGCAAGACAGTTCCTTTGAACAGGATATGGTAGTAGGTGCCAGGCGCACCGGTTTGTGTCAAGAACTGCAATGCTGTTTTTTACGCTCATCAGCTTCCCGTGTGTGTCACTAATGGTCCACCGCCCAAAGGACATCCAGCCAACTTGACACAACTGTGGGAAGCATTGGAATCAACATGGGCCAGCATCCCTGTGGACTGCCTTCAATACCTTGTAGAGTCCATGCCCAGATGGATTGAGGCTGTTCTGAGGGCAAAAGGTGCAACTCAACATTAGGAAGGCATCCTTAATGTGTTGTACACTCAGTGTATATGTCTTGCTTAACACCCATTTTACTGGTGCAAACAAAGATTGGTTGAAATAGAAGTGGGTGACAAAACCCATGGAAATTAAAAGACGGATAATTCCTCACCTTCCGATCGGAAAACAATACTTTCAAGGAGCGCTCCAATTAGAAGACAAGCCTAATTTATCACCGTTCACGTATCTTATGGGCTTATTGTGCAAAAATGTCCGAGACCAACGCAAAACTGTGGTTGCAGTTGCGGTCATGGTCAGCCCAGGTACTTGACCACCAGGAACATGACCACACAGGTGAGCAGCATCCCTCCAATCATGATGAACTTATCCTGGGTGGCCCTCTTCTCGATCAGCCTCATCACCGTGTTGGACAGACCCAGCATGTTGGCCACATCCAGCATCTTCTTATGGCTCCCCTGGATTTAGGGAAGACAGAGGGGAGACATCAAACATTAGCTGCTGAAGTTCCATTGATTGTGCTGTTGTTTCCTGAAGAAAAAGCTGAAGTTAGTTATTAATGGGTATTCTGCTTCATTGCTGTTTGTTTGTGGGAATACTGTATACACAGTCGTATCATAACCTGCTTTTAGCCTGGTCATGACGAAGCTCTATTCAACTGATTAGGGAGAGGCTGTCTGAGGAACCACACCCAGCCGTTCTGTCCTCCCGGTCTGTCCCTCAGCTGTTTCTCACGGCCAGCCCATCTGATCACCAGACGCCCTGATAACAGGAGGCCTACAGCAACCTCCACCAGGAACACCATCTCTTCTCCTCCCTGGAAATATGTACTTAGCCAGCTGCTGACGACCAGCACCACACACACACACACACACACACACACACACACACACACACACACACACACACACACACACACACACACACACACACACACACACACACACTTCTACTACACATAGTGATCATTACAGAGAACAGAAACCAGGGTTTGTTTTGGAATACTGATTCCTCTCTCTGGGATACCGTCGACAAGGACCTGCCCTGCCGTGTCACGGTCAGTGTTCCTTGGCAAAGTGTCAACAACAAAACAGATCCTCAAAACGTTCTACAGCTGCACCATTGAGAGCATCTTGACTTGCTGCATCATCGCTTGGTACGGCAAATGCTTGGCATCCACTACAAAGGGTAGTGAGTATGGCCCAGTACATCACTGGGGCTGAGCTCCCTGCCATCCAGGACCTCTATACCAGGTGGTGTCAGAGGAAGGCCCTAAAAATTGTCAAAGACTCCAGCCCCCCAAGTGATAGACTTATTTCTGCTACCGCACGGCAAGCGGTACCGATGCACCATGTCTGGAACCAACAGAACCCTGAACAGCTTCTACCACCAAGCCATAAGACTGCTAAATAGTTAACCAAATAGCTACCAGGACTATCAGCATTTTGCACTCTTTCGACTCATCACATACGCTGCTGCTACTGCGCATTATCTATCCTGTAGCCTTGTCACTTTACCCCTACCTATATTGTACCTCAATTACATCGTACCTGGTACCCCGTGTATATAGCCAAGTTATCGTTACTCATTGTGTATTCATTCTCTATATTTTTTCTCTCTGCATTGTTGGGAAAGGCCCGTATGTAAGCGTTCACTGTTCGTCTACACCTGTTGTTTACGAAGCATGGGACAAATGAGACTTGATTTGCAAGGGGAAACACACACCTTGAGCGTGCCCCTCTGGTCCCTGAGTCCGGTGAGGATGCTGCTGCCGCTGCCCAGGAGGTCGTCCATGCCTCTGTGTGCGTTGTTCAGGTTGGAGTTTAACTGCAACGTCTCGTCTATGGGGATGGAGGTGTCTGCATCCTGTAGGGGACAATACCGGTAACATCTCAACAATGTTCCCCTAATAAATGTATTTAGGTTTTATTGCCCATGTTACACCAGTTGTGGTGTGTCAAGCAGAGTTAGTATGCATGTTTTAGGTTATCATTACATGAGTGCAGACATTACTGTAGTGCTACATGGGAGATGAGTGGGCCACTACTACTGACGTTGGTGGTGAAGGTACGACTCATGAGTTCCTCCCTCTCTCGGTCCTGGCTCTCTCGTGAGTAGCGGCGGTGCTGGAAGTTCCTCAGGGCCGTCTGGAGGTGCTGAACATCATACTTCAGCTGGTCTACCCGCCTGCGGAGGGGACACAGACAGAGACAACATTCTTCTTGCCCCCCAGCCGAATAATGGCAGAGGAAATCTCAGAGGGTAAAGATGACAGCCTTTGCCTCCAGCTCCATCCAGCATTTCAGGACTGTGGTTCAGTCACCCCTCCTTCACTAACTCATGACATCTCCCTTGGTATGCTCTGTATGGATGTCTTCTAGCTCGCAATAAAAGCTTTCTATCATCATCACTAAGATAAGTCAACATGCCTCCCTTCTTCCCAACCTGACTTCTCCACTTCTCCACCTGGCTGACACACCTGAGGGCCTGTCTCCCTCCACCCTTCTCTCCCGCTCCTCCTGAGCATCACCTGCTCGTGGCTCAGCCCTGCGGCCCCAGCGTACTGTAGCTGTCCTGAGATCAGAGGAGAGCTGTGGGACGGGGCGCAGCAGTTTGTCCCCTGGGGCCTGTTTACCCAGCTCTGAAGTGACGCCTTGCCCAACGCGGCAGGAATGCCAATGATGACGGGGCTTCCGAGGGAATGTTTTCACAGAGCCGCGTCGCCACAGGGGATGAGAAACACACTGCCTGTTTCATCTAGCTGCGACCCCGTCCCAGTCCCACCCATCTTTATGAAACATTCATCGCCACGCCATCTCTGGTGTATTTGGGTCACTGATGCAGTTTATGAGTACTCACAGTTTGGCGTTCTGACGGCAGTTTGGCGGTTCTTTGCTAGCCAGGATTTCCAGACGTTCCAAATGGCTGAAGATCTGGTCTATTCTGGCCTGCAGCTCGTTCTCCAACACTGGAGAGCACACCCACACACACACACACACACACACACAGAAACAATTAAACACACCCTGAACAGTTGTTTCACTCCCCAAATAGGCCAATCTTATACAAAATAAAATGTTAAAGTTATGTTCATTGTAATAAATCAGACAAGACAAATTATGTCAGTGGTTTGTCACCCTGTAGTTAGTTTCCCCATTCCATGCTACGATGGAATATAGCCCCACGGTTTCAGGTGAATCCAAGAGAGGGACGAAAGCAAATATGTTATTTCCTCAAACTTCGCAGAGGAAGTTAATCCACATTGAAACAAAGGGCCTTGTACATAATCTCTTCATGAAGACAAATCAGCCACTGATTCTTATTTGAAGTCAGATATCTATCGTTACACCCGTTTAATTCTCAGACTGCAGAGATTCTAGATAGCGTTTGATTCCAAGGTGACAGCAGCACTAGGTTTGTGGGAAGCTTTTATCTGCCCTTTAAAAGGACTAGCACCATCTTGTCCCCCACCCTCTCCCATCCTGACTGAGTGACTCCTCGCTCGGACGCCTGCTGCATCCTTCCACCCTCTAACATGCGAGATGATGTCATTGTCAAGACTGGGCGGCCGACTGGCTGCCACCATTATCTTTAGAGAAGCCTTCCCAGTCGTCCCTCTGGCACCACCCCTATGCTTCCTGCCCTGGCACCAGCCTGGCTCACAGAACATTGCCCTCCCTGCCCACCTCCCAAAACAATCAGTAGGGAGGGCAGGGTACAGCTTGGCTCAAAGGGCTGCGCAACACTGAAGAAGGGGAAAAGATGTAAATACTGCCTAGTTGTAAATTCCGAATGTATAATTAACAAAAATATAAAAACGCAACAATTTTAAATATTTTACTGAGTTACAGTTCATATAAGGAAATCAGTCAAATGATATAAATTCATTAGGCCCTCATCTATGGATTTCACATGACTGGGAATACAGATATGCATCTGTTGGTCACAGATACCTTAAAAAAAGGTAGGGGCCTGGATCATAAAACCAGTCAGTATCTGGCTACCATTTTCTTCATGCAGCACGAATAAAGAGTTGATCAGGCTGTTGATTGTGGCCTGTGGAATGTTGTCCCACTCCTCTTCAATGGCTGTGCGAAGTTGCTGGATATTGGCGGGAACTGGAACGCACTGTCGTACGCGTCGATCCAGAGCATCCCAAACATGCTCAACGGGCGACGTGTGTGGTGAGTATGCAGGCCATGGAAGAACTGGCACATTTTCAGCTTCCAGGAAATGTGAACAGATCCTTGCGACGTTGGGTTGTGCATTATCATGCTGAAACATGAGGTGATGGTGGCGGATGAATGGCACGACAATGGGCCTCGGGAACTCGTCACAGTATCACTGTGCATTCAAATTGCCATCAATAAAATGCATTTGTGCTCGTTGTCCGTAGCTTATGCCTTCCCATACTCTAACCCCACCACGGGGCACTCTGTTCACAACGTTGACATCAGCAAACCGCTCGCAAACACAACGCCAACACACTGTCTGCAATCTGTCCAGTACAGCTGAAACCAGGATTAATCCGTGAAGAGCACACTTCTCCAGCATGCCAGTGGCCATAGAAGGTGAGCATTTGCCCACTGAAGTCGGTTACGACGCAGAACTGCAGTCAGGTCAAGACCCTGGTGAGGGTGACGAGCACCCAGATGAGCTTCCCTGATACGGTTTCTGACAGCTTGTGCATAAATTCTGCGGTTGTGCAAACCCACAGTTTCATCAGCTGTCTGGGTGGCTGGGCTCAGATAATCCCGCAGGTGAAGAAGCTGCATGTGGAGGTCCTGGGCTGGCCTGGTTACATGTGGTCTGCGGTTGTGAGGCCAGTTGGACGTACTGCCAAATTTTGTAAACGACGTTGGAGGCAGCTTATTGTAGAAAAATAAACATTCAATTCTCTGGCGTTAGCTCTGTTGGACAGTCCTGCAGTCAGCATGCCAATTGCACGTTCCCTCAAAACTTGAGACTTCTGTGGCATTGTGTTGTGTGACAAAACTGCACATTTTAGAGTGACCTTTCATTGTCCCCAGCACAGGGTGCACCTGTTTAATCAGCTTCTTGATATGCCACATCTGTCAGGTGGATCGATTATCTTGGCAAAGGAGAAATGGTCACTAACAGGGATGTAAACACATTTTTGAGAACTAAGCTTTTTGTGCGTATGGAACATTTCTGGGATCTTTTATTTCAGCTCATGAAACATTTGACCAACACTTTACACGTTGCATTTCTATTTTTGTACAATGTAGATACGATGGATGGTGGAACAAAGTTTGACACTTGCAACATCCATTGAATGCAGAAGATACATTATTTAGAAAGAGTGAACTCACAGTGGACAGACTGACGATCTGTGTTCTCCAGGCGTCCCATGAACGACTGCACCTCCTGTATCTGCCTGATCAAAGAGGACAGAGAGCAAAGATATATAATTATTCCTAGGCTACCGTAAATATTAAACAGAGGTCTATATGGAAGCTCTATGGAAACGTAATATTAGATAAAGGAACTAGACAATGGTATGTGCCAATTTAATACACACGCTAGACACGTAAACTACATACAGTGAATTAATGGTGCTTTCAAGACTACTGGGAACTCGGGTGGGGCGAAACAAGGTAAAATCATGACGTCAGTGATCTTTAGGTCAGAAAGATGCTCGGGTTTCCGACAAGGATGACCGTTCAAAACGATGTTTCCCAGTCAGAGCTAGTTTTTTTTTTTTTACGTGTTCCTAGTAGTCTTAAATGCACTGAAGTCAAAGATTTCTGAGTTCCCAGTTGGTTTGAACGCGGCGTACCGTTACAGTAGTGATAGTTTAATATTGTTTGTCATCGATCTATGGCTATCTATTAGCTGGTTGGCTAGCTAGTTTCCTGTTGACATCATGACCACTAATGGAAGGGGTTAGTTAAAATTATCTTTGTCATGAAATGTTGTTAGCGAGCAGCTAGCTACAGTAACGCGGTATATCATAAGGCAATTGGGCTACGTTAGCTGTCTTATTTTTTTGAAAGAGAACAGAAACACTCACTTATTTGTTTGATGGTACAATGTCTCCATTTTCCTTTATGTTTCAAGACACAATCCACAAAAAAATACCCTCGGTCTATAGAGGAATACCTTTAGCCGGTTTTATTGTGAAACTGAAAACAAGTGGATTTTTGAGCAATGCACACGTCATCAGTTGAGAAGATTTGTGTACGGAAATGGAATAACGGAAGCTCCACCGAGTGATAAAAGCCAAAGAACTACTGCAGCGACACTACGAGGCAGGTACAGGTAGCTCGACAGCTCCAATCAAACAATGTAGAAGCGGAAATTTAGGAAAATCCTAAATAAAATGATTTAAAGTTAGTGTAATTTAAAGCATATTCATGTTGTTTTCTCTCTTACTTTTCACCACCAAAATATGGAATGATAATAGCCTACATTTATGAAGTGGAAGTGAGCTTTCTAGATTTGAGTGATGCTTTTAAATCATGTTTCTATTTTGGTTAATTTGATGTGTGAAGGTGAACGTAAAGGCACTGGAGCAACGAACCGCCCTTGCTGTCTCTGCCAGGCCGGTTCCCCTCTCCCCACTGGGATTCTCTGCCTCTAACCCTATTACAGAGGCTGAGTCACTGGCTTACTGGTGCTCTTCCATGCCTTCCCTAGGTGGGGTGCGCCACTTGAGTGGGTTGAGTCACAGACGTGATCTTCCTGTCCGGGTTGGCGTCCCTCCTTGGGTTGTGCCGTAGGGGAGATCTTCGTGGGCTATACTCGGCCTTGTCTCAGGATGGTAAATTGGTGGTTGAAGATATCCCTCTTGTGGTGTGGGGGCTGTGCTTTGGCAAAGTGGGTGGGGTTATATCCTGCCTGTTTGGCCCTGTCCGGGGGTATTTTCAGACGGGGCCACAGTGTCTCCCGACCCCTCCTGTCTCAACCTCCAGTATTTATGCTGCAGTAGTTTATGTGTCGGGGGGCTAGGGTCAGTCTGTTATATCTGGAGTATTTCTCCTGTCTTATCCGGTGTCCTGTGTGAATTTAAGTATGCTCTCTCCAATTCTCTCTCTTTTTCTCTCTTTCTTTCGTTCTTTCTCTCTCTCAGAGGACCTGAACCCTAGGACCATGCCTCAGGACTACCTGGCCTGATGACTCCTTGCTGTCCCCAGTCCACCTGGTTGTGCTGCTGCTCCAATTTCAACTGTTCTGCCTGTGGCTATAGAACCCTGACCTGTTCACTGGACGTGCTACCTGTCCCAGACCTGCTGGTTTCAAGTCTCTAGATACAGCAGGAGCGGTAGAGATACTCTGAATGATCAGCTATGAAAAGCCAACTGACATTTACTCCTGAGGTGCTGACCTGTTGCACCCTCAAAAACCACTGTGATTATTATTATTTGACCCTGCTGGTCATGTGTGAACATTTGAACATCTCTGCCATGTTCTGTAATAATCTCCACCCGGCACAGCCAGAAGAGGACTGGCCACCCCTCATAGCCTGGTTCCTCTCTAGGTTTCTTCCTAGGTTCTGGCCTTTGCGGGGAGTTTTTCCTAGCCACCGTGCTTCTACACCTGTATTGCTTGCTGTTTGGGGTTTTAGGCTGGGTTTCTGTACAGCACTTTGTGACATCAGCTGATGTAAGAAGGGCTTTATAAATACATTTGATTGATTGATATTCACAGCTTTTTTACATGTCATATATCATACCTTTAATCTGAATCACAGACAGTGTGCTTTCTGTTCCCCAAAAAAAACATCCTCTCCCCCTCAATCCAACCAGGGCTCATCTGTTGACGGGGAGATGCATGTAACTGGAAAGACTTAATGAGAAGACGTCTCCAGGCAAAGTTTTGTCAGCTCACCCTGGCTTTGTCTAATTATCCCTTTTTCCACAGATTGGTGTCGGAATACACCTGTCTGTCCATCCCGGATTCCCTCCTCTGCCCGCGGATACAGACAGACCAACAATAATGATATCAAACTTTCCACGGACAGATGAGATTGGGAGAAGTCACAAATGGCTGCACCCAGGATGAATGAGGATGAGCTAAGGTGTCAGATGGTTTGTTAAGCTGCCCATCAAATTCTCTCTCCCCTTCAATGAGTGTGTGAAACAGACGTGGTTTAATTTCTCAGAATTATGCTGCGACTGAGTGGTGTTTTTCCCCCCCTGAGATGTTAACAATGGATCCTTAGTGATCCAGAAGAGAGAATCATCCTGGGGCTATCCTTGGCACCCCTACAAAACCACACCTCACATCAGCTCTCTCTCCCATGCTCCATCAGCCTACCACTGGGGATGCATGAGGGTATGAGCAGAGCAGCCAAACAAGTGCAGGTGTTCCATTGACAGATACTATATGTTCAGGGGAATTGGCTCTTAATGTCTCTATAATGTGTTATTGTTTACCCCACATAGCACAACTGACCTATCATGAGAGAGATCGTTTGCTGAGCCTGTTGGTTGATGGTTGACACTTGTCTCTCCAGGCTACTTGCTTCTCAACAGAGGCCTGTTTTAACCCACCCCCACATGTCAAAAAACATGATTCATGTTCAAGCCACTTCTTGCTCTTGCTGCTCACCATTTTCGGTTGTCATAACATTCCCCAGGGCAGTGGTGGGATATGTTTAGATTTAACATGTAGCTCAGACAAGTAGAGAAGGAGAGGAAGGGCCCCTACGATCCCTTTGGCAGATTATGTGAGGCGTATTTGCTTCCCTTCTGAGGTCGTAGGGTCCTCACTGTCTGTCCTCTATCTTTCAGCCCTGTAGAAAGGAGGAGCTGTGTTTACCGGTCTCCCCCCCTCCCCACACCTGAGCACCACAGGCAGATACTGACACCTAGACTCCAGGTGTGGAGCATGCTCGCTTCACTCTGATTGACCAAGTCATCATCATGTATCCATTTCAAACCCGCTCCTGCTAAACTCCCCTGTTCTGTTACATTCAGGTACATCAGTCACTGAACCCACCTATAGGGAAAGAGACAAAGAACTGTGTAGGTAGGATTGAATGAGGGTTTGTTGTTGAGGATTTCAGGATAGGTCTAGTGTGAAGATGGATGGTGGAGATGTTTAGCCCTGTGTGTGTGTGGCCCCTTTTCTGAACCACCAGTAAGACACCCTATTTTCTGATGCCAGCGCTGGATCCCTGGGGCCGTCAAAAGCAGTTTCCTGGAACTAGAGAGGATTTTGAGCCGTATCAGTCTCCCTCTCCTGGCTAGACACCATGGCAGCAGCACTGTTGTTAGGTGGAGGAACTCACCCGTCCCACTGAATGAGTCCCCTATGCCTTTGTTTTAAACATAAAGGGAAAATGATATGTTATTAAATCACTTATATTTAATGCACTGAACGATCCTTCTCAGGCAAAATAATACATTATAACTCTACAATCATAGCCCCGGAGAGACAAAATGAAGAGCCCAATTATGACGAGCTAAATTGCTTCAGGGTAGCGATGTTTGGATACCAGTCATTTTTTGGAAGGCAACTGATCTTCTCATTCTCCTGAGGGAAATTATCAGTTTGTCTTTGAAGCTGTGTTGAGAGGTTGAATGAAAGCAGATGAGTACCTGTCATAAAAGAGAGGGAGAATTCATAAGGTCTCTGTGTCTATGGGGACCATGGAGAGGGGTTCGACTGGCATTTGTTTCTGCTCTTTGGCTGTAATGGAGCACAGCGGTGTGTAGAGGTGAGAGGGGTGAGAGGGGCGCGCCCACCCAGAGAGAGGAGGTGGTGAAATGACTGCCCTGAAGATACTGGTGAGTCTCTCCTCTCTCATTCACTCTCTCCCTTTCTCTCGCCCCCTCCCCCCCCGACCTGCTGCCTTTCTGGCCTGAGAGAGCACAGGGAGCATGGATCATGCAGCTGTCAGCCTCACACACACACACACACAGCCCTGTGGCCATACCACCTAGGAGTGGTGACACCTAGACCCCGGAGCATGTGCTGTCTCGGTGAGGATGAGAGATCATGTCCACCCCCATGACTGGATGACATGCCGTCTCGCTGCACTCTGCTCTCCCAGGGAGAGAAGGTTAACAGCAACATGGCACAGAGAGGAGCACCACATAGCACCTCACCGGGCTTCCCCTGCCTGCCAGTAGCATTACACAGAGTGACAGCTTCCTATCCACAGTCATGCACCAGGGTTTAATACACTCTCATCATCAAGTCATATGTGTCAATGAGTCTTAAAATGTGGTTTTGAGGAAGTCAAAAGAAAAGATAGATGATAGATTGATGAATACTTTAATTGTGATACTGAAATGAATGAATTGGGGAATTGGTTCTATGATGAAAATGTAGATATCGAAACTAACACTTATGTGTCCACATATTTGATTATTATCCAATAATTTAGAGGTTTGATTTTACAGATATAGGATCTTAATTTGATCACTCTTTTGTTGCTGAGAATTTTCCCACACAGCAGAAAATGCAAACTTATAGTTTATTCAAGGTTAAAAAGTATTCTAAAGTTTGTATTTTCCACTTTAAAATGTCAGACTTGATTTGCCCTAGCAAAAAATGTATCAACCCTGACAAAAAATCTCCATTAATTAAAATCCACATAATAATTCACATGTCCTGTTGCTGCAGGATTATTTTTCTGCTGTAGCAAACTGGTTCAAATTAAGATCCTACATCTGTACAAAAGGTCATCTTTCAACAACAACAAAAAATCTCAGGTGATACCACATTCATGTAAATATCCCATACAGTATGAATAAACGTATGAGTTCATAGCCGCACCAGGTGTCGTGTTGAGAATACAGAGCTCTGGACCTTATCTCTATTTTCCTGTTCTGGACTTTGTTGATCTGGGAAAGCTTTGTTTGTGCTTGTAATGGAGGCCAGGCCTACACTGTTGCGTGTGTGTGTGTCAAATTTGATTTGTTACATGCATCAAATACAACAGGTGTAGACTTAACCGTGAAAGGCTTTCTTACAACGATGCAAAGTTTAAAAATAGTAACACAAGAAGAATGAAATACACAAGAATGGATAGCTGCAGAGCAAACAGCTGTGTTGGTGCTTCAGGTGTTCCTCCACTGCAGCCATGGGGCTCATGGGAACAGCTTCCCCCACCAGTTTCCCAGCCCTCAGCAGCCCTCAGAAATGAAGGAAGGGATTGCCAAGGGCTTACAGATGTAGGATCTTAATTTGAGCAAATTTGCTCCAGCAGGAAAATAATCCTGCAGCCACAGGAAATGTGGATTATAATTAATGGACATTTTTTGTAGGGGTTGATACATTTTTTGTTCGGGCAAATCAAGTCTGACATTTTTAAAGTGGAAATTACAAACTTTCAAAGCCTTTTTTAACCTTGAATGCACTACACGTTTGCATTTCCTGCTGTGAAGGAAAATTCTCAGCAACAAAACGTTGAGGAGGGGGTTGGGGGACGAACACAGGCTGAGGGGATGGGTGGCATCTTCGCTGTGTGAAATGAATTCACTAAAGCAGTTGTTGTCATCTGTCCTGCATCATATCTACTGTCTATTTAAGTTTCTCTCCTCTGTGTACTTGTCTCTGAGGCCTTGGCTCGGTCTCCAATGCACCACATGGTCTCTCTCAGGGTGCCACTTCAACCCTGCATGGGAAGCTGCACTGTCTGAGACATGACAGTGTCAGAAAACAATGTCGTAAAACTCAGTTATGCAAAACACAAACACAGCATAGTAGGACTTTCATGAGTTCTACCTGTAGAACCTTCAGTTGAGCTCACTTTTGCCACAAAGGTCATCAGTAAAATGCCCATGTCTCCTCTGCTGACACCCATGCTACAGCACAAGTTACCCTAACATCTATTTATATCCAGACTTATCAACAGCCTCCCAGTCAACCACCAGTGATAACTCCCCATCCAGCCACCTATACTTCAGTGGTAGGCCCCTCCATAGAGGTATGCACCCAGCCCTGTCATGGCTCTAGGCATTGTATGTTCTTGTTGTGGGTTGAGCGATTGCATTAGTCATTTCACATTCCAAATTCCTACCCTATGCCGTATTCCCCAACCCTCTCTCTCTCTCCCTCTCTCATTCACCCAATCCATCGCTCTGTTCATCCCTTCATCACTTCCATTTTGCCAGGGCTGGGGAGGGTGTGGCCTGGTTTGGTGGTTTGGGAATACACACTGATGCTATCCTGCAGTACCCTCTCCTTAGAGGAGGAAATGTGACAGAGACTAGACTTTTGACCCGAGGGTTCAAATTACAGGAGGGGACCTTGCTATATGTATGTATGTATCCTGGAGCAATGTACCTTGCTACCTAACCCACTACGCTCCAGTTAACATCTGCTGTACTTGTACAAATAAGTAATATATAAACCTGAAAGCTATGTATGTTGCTATGGATAAGGGCATTCGCTAAGCAACACAAATGTATCATACAAATACATGCATCAAAATGTCCAGGCCCAGAGCTCAATTCATCTTCATCCATCAGAGCATGACACATTTCCACAGCCCAGCCCAGCATAGTCACCGCCCACTGAACCCGGCCAACAGAGACACAAGGCGGATAGTGTTACTGCCACCGTCACCCTACATTGTGTATGTCATTCATGCCTCTGTTGTGTTTCAGGATGACAGTGAAGAGTTTGAGCACATCCAGCCTTCCTGGCCACCCTCACACACCCGCACATGAACACTGGGACTATAAACACACACGCACACCACTCTCATTATGCTAACCACAGGTGCACACACACACATATATGCAAAAACGATTATCTTCCCTCACCTTGCTGTTTTCAGTCTGCACATAGAAATACAATCACATACACATGTATGTTACCCTCCCTCTGAAGCTCCCCAGACTCCCAACTCTGAGCAGCCTCAGTCCTGTCCTTGGGGGCTTGTGCGTGAGAAGATGGCAGTGGACTCAGCAGCCCCCTCCACTCAGGGCAGTGGGGGAAATGAAGGCTTTAGGAGTTCATTATAAAACAACAACAGCAGCAGCAGGAGATCAGCCTCCTGGGCTCCAAACGATCCCCCGTCTCATCCTTCCATCGACTTCTCTCTCTTTATGTTTCTCTCCATATCTCTCTTTCTCCCCTCGTCCGGCTCGCAAGTAAACGACACATCCTTCCGTCGTGTCCTTGCGTTCCCGTCCTTTCTCTCCCACTCTCTCTCCCTCTTCACCCCCCTCTTATTGTAAAGCAATTATATGTAATAAAGGTAAATGTTGATAAACAGTCATTAGGTGGGGTCCTATATGAGCCAGCAGTCTGATCATGTCAACCTGTGACCTGTTGGATGTTTTAATAGAGCAGAGCTCATTATGTTGGAGCAGAGAATGTTCATGTCTAATCACTGTGATCAGAGATAAACATCAAACGCTCCGGGACACGACACACTGTAAATGTAGCAATATCTCAAACAATAAGCCTCTGTGTGATTTGGTTCTCAGTGGAGAGCCTTCTCTCACAGGAATGAATATTTCATTTCTAATCATTAGCGTTAGATATGACCTTTTACCCTTTGAGGGGTGCACTGCATATTGAGGTCGAAGGGGAAAAAAATATTCTGTAGACAACATTCTCCTGCATCATCGTCTTTGACATCATCATCATTATTGTTGTCATCATGGCTGGCCTGTTGTGCCAGAGGCAGAACACCTGTATGTGTGTGTGCTGCTCTCCTCCCCCTGCATGTGTTGGGCAGTTGGTGGTTGAGAGTGATGCACTGAGACCACAGTCCTTTCAGATGAAAAGGAGGGCAGGGCAGCACAATCAGGAAGTGGTTTTGCTGGAGAGAGACTGCTCGTGTGTAGAGCTCAGGGCAGGTGTATGGCCGTGGCTTTTGTGACTGTGATTCTGTGATTGATGTGTGTGTGCGTGCGAGCGAGAGAGACATGAAGAGATAGGGAAAGGGAGACAGAAATTTCTATCAGGATGAAAGAAAGAGAAGTTACTGCCACAAGGCTCCCATACTTTTATTTTAAGACAAGAAAGTAAAATATAGAAACAAGTAACAAGCAAGATCATTACTTATAGTAACTATAAATGGAGACAAAGCCATTTTTTACAAATGTATGTTGATTTATTTTAATTGCTTTTAAATAAGAATATACAGTATGTCACAATGACAATAATATAGTTACAGTATACAGCTATGACCCAGTTTAAAGGAATTGTACATTGATCTAAAAGTTTGACTTTAGTTTCATGACAGACACAAGGAAGTATTTGCAAGGCAAATAAATCATTATGATAATTGCCCAAAGACCAGATGAGGTAGAGATATATACGATTCCACTGTCTAATATGCTTTGAGCCTGATATGTTATATCCATGTACATAACTATATATCTCTGCATAAACAAGAAAATAAACAGTGGCACAGGGAACTGAAACGATTGTAAAATATTGGAAACATAAATGGGTGCCTAATAGCCCTAGGGGCAGACATGGACCTTTAACCCTAACCCACGGACAGACACAGAGGTCTGGCATGGAGAGCTGGAGGAATGGCGAAGTCAAATACGGCTATTTTCTCTGATTGGTAATTGAGAAAACAAGCAGCATGATTGGGCCATTTCAAAGACATTAGAGAACAAAGATGTGCCTGAATTAAACTAGCAAAAACGGTTTGATTTGGTCAGGGGAACACACTTGAAAGCACAGCACAGTGCGTGCAGACATGCCCACTTATAAATAAAAAATAGAGCAAAGTTCTTTACAGTGTCAGCAAGAGAAGAACTTTGCATAGCCGTTTTTATGGACAGTGTTTGGAGTTTCCCTTAGTTTGAGTGCAATTTCCTTAGCATTTTTCCTTTACTGTGTTAACAATGTCAAACATGTAGTATTATCATAGACATTCTCACAAGAGACAACAGGTCTACTTTACCACACAATAACCCTATGACTGCATTTAGTCATAAATGGCATACTAACTAGCTGTGATTATAGGCTAACATTGTACTAACATTCCATGTTCAGACATCCAGTGATTCAATGGGACTTTTTAAGGTGTGTGGTGGATATCAGTATTAACCCAGATACATTTCTCACCTTAAAGCAAAGGAGTAAAGTACTATACATAACATAGCCAACATAAGTGCTTCATTTTTCTATTATGAATGAATGAACCCTTAGACTGCTCTCACAGCAAATAAAGAGACAAGCAAACAGCAAATGAGACAGGCAGCCAGGCAGACGGAGACAGACGTCAAGAGGCTCTAAATTCCTTATCGGCATTTTCTGGCGCTTTGGAAATGCTCTAAATCTTGATATAAGTACTACAGCATAGTAGCAGTTAAACAAACTGACTAAGGAACAGACCGACAAGAGGACAGGACCAATGGAACTGTCAGCGCTCCCACAGAGATGATGCCAAATAATGATGGTGACCTACTGTTCATTCCAGTACCTTGTGAAGAGCCCATTCCCTGCCCATAACTGTCCAGCAAGGCAACCCTCTCCCCCTCACTTAAGGTCTGTGATGTTAGTGCATTCAGTAAGAGCAAAGCAGAAAGTGGTCTTGATACTGCCTCATCTGAGGAGACAGCGCATGTTCGATTCCAACAAGTGGCAAACTACCAACAACATTATGACCTTGTTCCATGTCCATGCTTCCCAAAACAGTTCTCAGTTCAGAACAGGCAGTAAGGGTATGTTTAAAAGTCAAACCCTTCAATTTATCAAGAGTAATGTCTGAGTGGTTCTAGCCCTGCCATTTTGAATGTTCTCTCAGTGTGTTGCCGGTTTCCTCTCCCCATCTTTTTCTCTCTCTCTCCCCCTTTTCAGGTATTTTTGCAGGTGTACACTTCCTCCTCCCTGACACAGGTTTGACACTCTACATGGCAGCACCAGCGCACCTGGCAGTGGCAGGAGAGGGTGGTGAGGTGCATGGCCGTGTTGTAGCCGCGTCCGCAGCAAAGGCTCTGGCAGCTGGTGTCCTTGGCACAGGAGCGTCCGGCCGTGCCGGGAGAGTAGCGTGACGGCCTGCAGAAGCTGGGTGAGTCCTCCAGGAACACCAGGTCAGTGGAGCGGTGGCTCTGGCCGTGGCGACGTGGCCCCGCCAGCTCCGTCTCTCCGGTGGCCGCGTTGGTGACGCTCAGCACACGCAGGGCCGTGTCGTAGCGGAACTTGAGCAGCCGCCCGGTGTCGTGGAACGGGGACAGCTGCTTCCAGCAGGTCCGCACGGCACAGGAGCCGGAGACGCCGTGACACTTACAGGTAGTCTTCAGGCCACTCTTCACTGCCTGAAAAGGATGGAGGGGGGAAAGGAGGGTGATGAGGAGGGAGGAGAAGAGAGTGAGATGTCAGTTTATTCAGTCTGATTCATTAGCTGGGCTCTTATCTTTGGTCCCTATCTTTGGTGCCGAGGTTCAATGCCATTACAACCCTCCTTCCGTGGCCTCCAACTGCTCTTAATGCTAGTAAAACTAAGTGCATGCTCTTCAACCGATTGCTGCCCGCACCCTCCCGCCCGACTAGCATCACTACTCTGGACGGTTCTGACCTAGAATATGTGGACAACTACAAATACCTACGTGTCTGGTTAGACTGTAAACTCTCCTTCCAGACTCATATTAAGCATCTCCAATACAAAATTAAATCTAGAATTGGCCTCCTATTTCGCAACAAAGCCTCCTTCACTCATGCTGCCAAACATACCCTCATAAAACTGACTATCCTACCGATCCTTGACTTCAGCGATGTCATTTACAAAATAGCCTCCAACACTCTACTCAGCAAACTGGATGTAGTCTATCACAGTGCCATCCGTTTTGTCACCAAAGCCCCATATACTACCCACCACTGTGACCTGTGTGCTCTAGTTGGCTGGCCCTCACTACATATTCGTCGCCAAACCCACTAGCTCCAGGTCATCTATAAGTCTTTGCTAGGTAAAGCCCCACCTTATCTCAGCTTACTGGTCAACATAACAACACCCACCCATAGCATGCGCTCCAGCAGATATATTTCACTGGTCATACCCAAAGCCAACACTTCCTTTGGCCGCCTTTCCTTCCAGTTCTCTGCTGCCAATGACTGGAACGAAAATCACTGAAGCTGGAGTCTTATATGTCCCTCTCTAACTTTAAGCATCAGCTGTCTGAGCAGCTTACCGATCACTGTACCTGTACACAGCCAATCTGTAAATAGCCCATCCCAACTACCTCCTCCCCATATTGCTACTTATCCTCTTGCTCTATCACTCCAATGTTAATGCTAAATTGTTATTATTTCGCCTCTATGGCCTATTTATTGCCTTACCTCCCTACTCTTCTACATTTGCACAAAATGTACATCGATTTTTCTATTGTGTTATTGACTGTACGTTTGTTTGTGTAACTCTGTGTTGTTGTTTTTGTTGCACTGCTTTGCTTTATCTTGGCCAGGTAGCAGTTGTAAATGAGAACTTGTTCTCAACTGGCCTACCTGGTTAAATAAAGGTGAAATAAAAAATCATTAAAAATCTAGACAGAGTGAACCAGTTTCCTGCAGGGTGGGTGGATGGTGCGGGGGTCGGATGGTATGGGGCTAGTCACCCTTTAGTTTAGCTCAGTATGAACGGTTGAGATGATGGATTAGGGAGACTGTTCGGCATGCAGTATTTCATTCACCTGACGTCTCGCATTTAGACAGAGCCTGCGGATACATTTTTTCAATGTGTTGAAACTAGCTCTTTCTCACTACTTCTCTCCTGTCTCTTTCCTATGAAGCCTGAGGCATTAGAGACAGGCATCACAGACAGACAGCAGAATCTTTCCACCCTGTTCTTTGTGTGTGTGTGTGTGTGTGTGTGTGTGTGTGTGTGTGTGTGTGTGTGTGTGTGTGTGTGTGTGTGTGTGTGTGTGTGTGTGCACGGAAAACGATCATAAGAGTTTAAAAAGCTTAAACAGTTAGAGAGTTTGGGTTAGCGGCCAAAGGATGGTGTCCTGCCTTCGTTCAAAAGTTCACTGAGCTTGGTGGTGGTGGAGTGGGGGTACCAGCGCTGAGGCACTCAGCCAGAGAGACTCTAACTGGGTGGGGGCCAGAGACAGTTCATGCGGCATGGGGGTCATCCTTACGGGGAGGGGGGAGACCCAGGGGCTACTTCAGGGTTGAAGAGTTCTGCCGAGTTCCGCCCTACACAGGTATGAACCCCTCAGGGGCATCTCAGAACATTACTGAGGGATGAGGGTTAGAGGGGGGTGTTGTGAAAAAAACAACCACCTCCGGGTCTCTACTGAGCCGGATAGGTGGAAGGTGAGGAAAACACCACACTCAATAAAGATAAGATAGACTACTTCAGTTCATCCTGTTGTTTTTATCTCTCCCTCGCTCTCTCTCCCTCTGTCTCTGAAGGGCCTGTTGCCTCAGTTAAAAGGTAAAGGGGAAGAGCCTTGGGGCTGGCTGTTTCTAAGCTACACACACAAATACACACATAGTGTTACCGTATGAACATTATGTGGATTTATGGAGAAGAGCACAGTTCAGCACCATACAGTAAGTGGAAGAAATGCTTGCTCGTATATTAAAAGAGGCAACAGTTATAATTGTTCTCTGGCGGGAGACCTTTCATTTTCTGTGGGCCCGCACAGCAAGCTTTATCATGCCTGCCTTGGAACACCTGGCTCCAGGGATCTGACAGCAGTCTGTCTGCTCTCCTATCCTTGTTACTTGCTGCCTCCCTCAGCCTCGACCAGTAGCTATCTATCCACTAGGGCTACAGGAAGGGAGACACCATGCACAGGGAGTGGGCTACTGGCACTGGATGAGATATATAGGCAAGGAGTCAGGGCGAGACCTGGTAAAGTCACACAGTCCCTGCTGTCTCTGTTGGAAGAGTGCATTGTATGGTAAGCAGTGTTGGGGTTGTCTTCTGCTGGTGGGTCTAAAATGGAGCTGTTATTGGCTGATATGTTTATGATGCTTGGTTGGAAACACTCACTACTGGCAAAGACTTATACCTTTCTCTTTTGAAAAAATGTACTTAAGCCACAATAGTGTCACTCACAAATGCTTAATGGTTTTCTTGTTGTTTTGCTTGAGCTTATCCACATGTCAACACTCACTCACTCACCCGGATTCCAACGTTAATGTTGTGGGAGTCGATCTGCGCCCTCAGGTCTTTGCTGACCCTCTTCTGGCCCAAGAACTTCTTGAGAAATTTGGTGCTGTATTTCAAGTTGTCACCGCAGACCCCCCACTGCCATGCCTCGCGATGCTGTATTCCTGGGGAGTCATCGCACGTGCACCTCTCCATTCGGCCTGAGCTGCAAGCTTTTGCTAGTGCGTGGGACAATGCCGCTGAAGACACCGCAAGGAGAAAGGCCGTCTCCTTGAAGCCTGGAATAGACAAATGACATCAACAATTAATAATAGTCTACAATAAAAAAATGTAATGTTGTTTACTCCTCGTAAATTGGCTAGGCCCAGACATGCAAAGACTAGACTATCATCCAAGCTCATGAGATAAATATTTTGGTTACATTCTACTCCCATGTTTCTACTCCAGTGTTCCGTTTAAAGAGTTGTGTCATGATTCCTCTGCTGACTGTTGGACTGTTCCAGGTGGTTTGGTTTCGCACTGTTATTTGCTTAGCCCAGAGACATCGCTGTGATGTATTTTAATCCAATTAATTCTTATTTTGACTAGGAAGGATTTTTTTCCCCCCAGATGAAAGTGAGTAATCACGCCGCCCTTTTCCTCTGGTAACTGGGCGGTTTTGGGAGATATAAATAACCACTGGGCCCTCGTCGGCCCCGCCGCACCGGGCTTTTTGGCTCTTTAGCCCTTAATTAACTTCATGCTGACCTGTTCATGGCTCTTCGTGCTGATAGCATAACCATGCTCTAAAATGATTTTATAAGGGGTGGAGCGTTAGCCGCTGACTTTTTGTTGTTGTTGTAGGCTATAGACTACAGTTTAGCCTGGCTCATTATTTTGAGATCACTCACCTACAGTCAATTTATCAATTCAATATACTTACATTTTCAATCAATTGCATTGTTGCACTTGAGAAATCCTTTGCATCATCAAGTAGTAATCTGACCCTTACGATATTCACAACACAACATCAGTCTAGTCTATTAGGTCTACATGTTTACTTGCTTCCCATGATGCGTCCCTCCAGATGGAAATTTTTCCCTCATATCTCTATGTGTGTAAATACATGGAACTCTATGAATTGATGACATATTATTGCACCTCTTTTCAGAAGACTCCCGCGGCCGTCCAAGCTACAGTTCCAGCGCTCGTTCCGGAATTGATAGCGGCACTCCAAGAGGCTGAGGCGCACTGATTCACGCAGCGTCTCGGCCAAACCCGGCTCGCGGCGACACAGTCGTTTCTGCCTACGGGCCAGGGTCATCTGCTCGCATTGTTTCAGGTGAGCTTTTCCCGTTGGGGGTTCATTGGAGAACGGGGCAGGCAAAAAGACCAAGGGCTCTCGGCCTGTCAGCCTTTCAAAGGAGACAAATGTATACATTCAGTGCAGTATAGTTATCACTGACGTTACCAAATTCAAAAAGGAAAATGTCATATAAATAATCTTATCAAGAAAATATAAATATGTAGACCTATAAATAATACCCAACGTTCTGGTGGTCCTGGGAATAAAGAAAACATGTTGTTCCAGAGTAATTTCTATATAACATGTGTCCATAACAATTACATTTTGTTTATAGAGCCATAGCCTATAAATCGAAACAATATGTATAGTTTTTGCTGACTCTACAAGCTTTTAATAACAACACACTACACATAGGTATACGCGCAATTAAGTATAAACGTAGTGAGTCATATCAAAATGTCTGAATTTGCTTCCAAAGTCAAATTACGCACATATCGGCCTATATTTGACTTCGTCTGTCCTACCCACATGTGCCCAATAAAACCACATAATAATGCTAAAAAAAGAAACTGAGTGTAGGATTCTAATTTTAAAATAAAATATTAAAACAAATCTGTTTATGCATGCAAATTAGTTCCCTCATACAAATTTCGACTATTGCCAAAAAGTGAGAGAATTGAGGGAGTGCCAAAGTCGAGAGGTCAAGAGACCGTGAGAAACCATTCACACTCACAGCAAGTCATAGATCATACAAAGGATATCTTAAATATTCAAATATTCTGCTCTGAGACGTATTTGGCAAGTTAATAATTATCAATAATATTATTATAATTTGTAGTGGTATCATAAGGATGAAGGCCTATTTGAAAAATTGTCACACAGCCGTGGAAACTAGCCTACTTTGTTTACTTTTAGATAGCAGAAAAATGCAATCACAAGTAATCTCTGTGGACTTGAACATACAAACAAGTCAACATTTACAGTCCCACATTATGGTCTCGTGCGTAATTGCGCACGATAGTCTGGAACGCTGGGCTTCCATCATAAAGGCAGGCAATGTACGTCGCATCACATGCATTATTTCCTACAGACATCGATCTGCTGTATATGTTAGAAGTAAGGAAAAGACAATAAAACTGCAGAGACATAACAGTAAAAGAGTTGTGGCTGACCCAAAATATGCTGCCGTGTGCGAGAGGAGGATGCAGAGCTCAATGAGTCGCAGTAGGCAGGCGGTCCTTGGGAGCCTAGAGCACATGATGACGGGTCGACGCTGCTCTTCATCTCGCTGATTCTGCACTGGGAATGTCTGTGCCGTCTGGCAGGCTCACCTCCTAAGTGGCCCACACAAACTTCGGTCCACTGCGGCAGGCGCGGTCCCAAGGGAGGCAAGGCCTCTGGGGAGCGCATCATCGTGCCACACGCCCATTGGACTCCCTTGTCGTCCCGCCCCAACCATTGAAACGCCCCCCCCCCCCACTTAAATCTAAGTGACAGGTAGGAAATCTACCTGGCTGTGATGAGAATTCGTCTGGGTTTTGTCATTATCGTGCCTCATATTCAAACTTGCTGGTGCATTTTCATTCTACCCACTGACAGATCTACTGTACCATGTTTATGGTGGATACACCAGTGGCAAGTGTAGGCTATAGGATGTGGCTGGCTATAGAATGACTATAACCGAGTGTGCTCCTTGAAGAAGTTCTGTAGTTTCCTGAGAAGGTAGACATAGCCTACAAATACAAACATGCAGATACACTTGTTATTGCAAAAATGGATCGTGGATTATAGGTATAGGATTACATAGGCATCTATTAAGCAATAAATACTTTTATACAGTTGAATCTCCACCATCACTTGCTGTCTATTTTGCATTGCCAGCAAAGACTCGCTGATGGTCTGTCTCGTTCTTGATAACTCTATTTTCATTTTGGTCATAATGTTTACAAACCACCAAGGCTCCAATCTAATTTTCTCTACCTAACAGTGCTTTTTTCTTTGATTCTTACTTACTGTTTCATAGCAGCAGGGAAAAACCTCTATAAATACGTTTTTGTACTCAAATGAATTACATCTTTATTTTGTAATATATTTATGCTCACGTGGGCGCTTGACCAAACACCTGCAAGGAGAAGGAACCCATTCTGTGATAGACAGCCCTAGACAACACACAAACTAATAACAAGTGGCATGCCCACTGCCTAGTCACGGTGAATAAGTCATTACTGTACAACAACACATACAGACAAACATCAACAATAAGCTTTTATTTTAATGTAATGCATCTCAAGAATTATACCTTGAGATATTATGAAAGGATATTATGTGCTTCATGACACCTGTAGATATAGTTGCCTACCATCCATGATGTCTCAGTCCATAGGCCATTTTCATATAAAATCCCTTTTATTCACTTCATGTCCAACAGCAACAACAACAACTCTGGTTTACAATCACCATGTGGATGAATGGGTTATCAAAGATCTAGTTGTCTGCTCAGTGTGACACCTGCATAACCGAACAACCACCTGAATTAGCTAACCATGAGCACAAACACATGAAAGGTGGACAAACTTCCACCTGATGATATTGCACTCACATAGGCCTATGCCTATAATTTCATAGTGGTTGATTTATGGAAAGGAAACACGAAACGGAAACTATTGGCTTTGACTTATTGGGACATTATGACTGCAGCATGGAGACGGCCCCATCTAGTGGATTTAATATGAACAACACACACTGTGAGCCTTTAACGATGACCCCAACAACCTTGATGAACGCTTGAACCCTGATGTACCTTGAACTTCGCAACCCACTTCTCCCCTCTGCCCACCTCCAGGGGCCCCCCAACTCCAGTTTACCTACTTGTTGGCCCTATAGACCTAGCTGTCATTGTAGACCTTGCATGTTTGTGTTGACCATAGAGATCCCATTAAATTAAATTACTTAATTTGTATTATAATTCCTATTTTTATGGTGTTGGCTCTGACTCTTTCAGGCTGTTTAACTAAAAGATGAATGACAGAAACAGGCTGGAATTCTTGGATCAGAAATGTAAATTGTAGGCTGTTGCTTATTGATTGAAATGATGATCTCTATGACATTATGGGTAAGGGACCTAGCCATAAGGCATATAAGGCAGCACTTGCTTGCCATATCCAATATAAGGCTATACACACCCAATGGTCCTGTATTTTCCGGACGTTTTTTTTCTTCTTCTGGATTGAACAATTGCAACCGGTTTGTTTTGTTTGCTAACCAAATGATGATGGGTTGGGCCAGTGGAAAATGTATCCAGTCTCCATTGAAGCCGGAAACATGGGGCGGGGAAGAGGCGGGATGATTGATCCTACCGGAAGCTTGACTGGTCTTTCAGTTTGTAGGGCAAACTGGAGGAGGGCCTTTTGTAAATCTCCGCCCTCAACATTAAATGTTGTTCCGTCGATTGGCCCGCAGCACAGCAAGGTACGTTTTTGTAACTTGCATGGATAACATGATTGGTGAAGATCTTACGATGTGCAACGTCCATGACGCGGCTTTCTTGACACTTGTGAAAGACGCCATTTTGTTGTTAGCGGTGAATAGGAGCGTAAAAGAAAGATCGAGAAACCGCCACTAAAAGGTAAAACATGTATACAACGTAGCAATATAATAGATGTCATTCATAGTATTTTTTTTATTTTCAGGATCAGGAATGCAAACGATTGCTTATTTCCTTTCGGCTTGACAGCAAGCTTTGACAACGAATCCCCTGCGTAGACTCAAACCAAACGAGGATCATCTGCCGTCAATAGCTAGTTAACGTTAGCTAGCTCGCCCGGCATTATATTCTCACGACCTGTAAAAGTCGTGAGAGCATTATTCCGCTAACTTTACTGAAATTGTGTCAGTAAGTATTCGCTGGTCATTGTGATTGGACATTGAGCGTCCTCCTATTTGGAGTCATTATGTCGAGCCGCTTCGCTTGCTTGTGCTACCTAACGATGTAAGGAAAATTAACGTTAGCTAGCTACGCCTATTTTCTGAATGCGTACAGTTAATTTACGTGGATTGAGATTTTAGCCGTCCGTGTTTAACTAGCTAACCGACGTTAAACACGTCTCTAAATGAATGTAGTTAACCAGCCTGTGGGTTAAACGGTAAGGTAACTTGGAAGTAGTGGTCTCTACGGCCTTCTAGCTTGGTAACTAAGCTGTGCCGGGAAGCTTTAGCTAGCGTAACTGTTGGTACTGGATGGTTAGATTTGGTTTTGGAAACTGTTGTCAGTGTCTTCAAACTGAACGCGTCACATGGTTAGTCACTAGCTCGTGTGTTACAAATTAATGTAGCTAACTAGTTAGACCCAAGTCATTTTAGTGGACAGACAACTGGAGCAGAATAGTGTGTGTGTGAGATGTATACAAAGCTACACAGATCTTAGTGTTATTTATGACTGTGACACCCATGTCTCTGTCTTCCATACATTTCCATTTTCAAACATTGAGTTCTCCAGGAATCTGGCAGATTTTCCTACTTTGTTCAGGACAGACAACCGGTGGAGCAGGATAACCCCAGCATGCCTAACTTTCCCTTATGGAAAAACATTGCTAGACTTAAAAAAAAAATGTCCACTATTTGCCTGTCTGACCAGAAAGTGAGCCTCCTTGATGCCCCTAGTGTTCCCGCAATATTAATGTGTGTACTGTATGTAGTACACATGTCCCACCCCCTTGTCATTTGGCCAGTCAATTATTTATCCACATTGGCTCATTTGAAACTTATGAGCATCTCTTGGTAACTGGCACCTCTTTTAGAACCCCTTAACATTGACTGCCGATGCACCCCAAAAAGACTCCACCTCAGGCAGCCTATATCACATGCATACTGTGATACGTTTGCTTAACTACTCTCTGATGACTTGCTGCTGACGTCCCATAACCCCTCCCCTGTTGTTCCTGTTTCCTCAGAGGACGATGCACTTCCTCTTTGCTTTAGTTGAGGAACGGGGTGGACAATCCTGATTCAAATGAGCTGCCATTGTTGTGATGTCATTGTTAGAAATCTGCAAGCTATGACCTTTTCTAGTTATGGAACTCCCCTCTGTGGAATGTCTGTTGGCTAGAGCTAGATTCGTTGTCACATTCTGAATCCAGGAAGGCACTTTGTGAAACTGACAACTCCCTGTGTTCGTGATGTTAGAACTCAAATCACACCCCTCCTAGCTTTTGTTTGCCTAGTCGTTGTATAGTTTATTTCAAAGTGCCAAGGCGTGTGTCATATTTAAATGGCCAGCATGTTTCCACCGAAGAACGCCTTTCTGAATTATGTTCATTTGTATACCATTTGCCACACAATTGTCTTGAAGGTGTGTAATAATACTGTGTTGGTGTTATTCTATGCTATCATTTGTAGGCATGTGTTAGTGGGAGGGTTTTTGCACAAGATCAGAGTTGTGTAGCAAAATGTTCCATTATTTTAGAAGTCATTTGTGTCCTTTGGAGAAAGACCTGAGTGTTCAATAGCCTATTTGCTGAGACCGGATCATTGTTTCCCTGTCTCTCTCCTGGTTAATTCAGCAGTGTGTGTCTGCCTACAGGTGTGTTGTTACCTCTCCAATATCCAGCCTCTAGTACTCTGGTTCTTCTGAGCGCTGACCTATATTCGCCACATCAGTGGCCTCATTGTGTGCTTTTCCTTGAGCTCAGCCTGCATGCTCTTCGTTTCACCTACAACACCTGTATGGGTCTTTTATAATGCGATCCCATCGTCCTTACTCTTGTCCAGTTTGTATTAAGACCGCTAACTTGTCTCAAATATGAATCTGTTTTTGTCATGGTGTTTAGGATACACTATTTTTCTGATGTAGTGAACCTGTTTCATCAGGCCGTGTCTTAAATCACATGATTCTGCGATGTGCTTGGCAACGTACTGAATAATAGGAAGGGTTGTTATTGCGATGAATATGCCTAATTCAAAATGAAAGTCAACAATTGATACATTTGTGGGTCATTCCATGAGAGTGCCCTTTGATATTTTAAGTAGAAATTGTGCACCAATATTGGATTTTAAAAGCCTGTTATATTAAATGCGGTGCCATTTAATATTATAGGCAACATGGATAATTCAATCAATCTGCTAAAGTGCCAAAATGCTGAATTTTGACATCCCTCTGTCAACTCTCACTTCTATGAAGATTTTAACCCACATAATACCAAAACTTCTCCAGGGTTCAGCATCATTGTAAAGCCCTAGTCATTTTGTTGCTAGACAGGTATTTCTGAAGATGATTATTCATGTGATTCATTTAAGTATGTCCCTTAACCCAGTTATGTGATCTGAACTCTCATTTTAATATGGTGAGACTGTCTTTTAAAACATTGAACATTTTAATAGTAATCTTAGAGTAAAAGCTGATTCTACTCTTCTTGGCAATTGTGTGGTGCAAAACTGAGCGGGTCGAGCATAACATGTCAATCCTGTTACCCATAGACTAGAAATGTTGTAACAATGTATTTTTTTTGTGTGAAGCTTGCATTCAAACTTTTCTGTGACAGTTTCCCTGTCACAAGTGGATATAATTTTATTTTTTACACTATTATTTAATTAGGCAAGTCAGCTAAGAACAAATTCTAATATTCAATGATGACCTAGGAACAGTGGGTTAACTGCCTTGTTCAGGGTCAGAACGACAGATTTTTACCTTGTGAGCTCGGGGATTCGATCTTGCAACCTTTCAGTTACTAGTACAACGCTCTAACCACTAGCCTACCCGCCACCCCAAATTTTATGGTTGATGTAAGAAGAAATCATCAACCCTGTTACTTTATTTTGCACTTAGTAGGCACTACTTACTATAGTCTTTATAAAAACAAAATGTACCTCTTGAGGGAGGAATTTTTTTTCTTCATGAAGTTGAAATTATGTGAAAGTTACACTTCTCAGAAGGCACCAAATTGTTGGGAAGACCCATGTACATTTAGAAACTCATTTCAACAGTGAGAAAGTTATGTAAAAAAGAAAAAAAAGAAACATGAATTAGTTATATGGTGTTGTGTTAGACATGTATGTAGGCTTCTATTTGGGGCTGACTAGGCTATTACATTCTAATCGTTGTGGCTGCTGTTACAGAGCCTGTTTGTGTTCTTGCCTGGTGGGTGTTGGGCAATAGGTGTTCAGGTGGAGCTATGTTGTAACTAGCCTCTACCCCTGGATCGTGTCTCTGGTCAGTGCTCTGCCAGTCATGTGATCCACTTCTCTGCTCCTGGCTATGAGTAAACAGTTGCCTGCCAGTCAGAACGACACTGACCTGCAGCCCCATCAGCCAAGTCCTGCTCCTGTGTGGTGTGAGGGCCCATTGTTAAGACGCAAAATAAACACAGACAGCGACTGAACGCTTTTCTCAGCACTTTTTCTCCCCCTCATGAATTTAATCTCTGTGGTTGCCCTTTATCAGAGATAAGGAAGCTTAGCCTGACATTATTACCCTCACAGGTCAAAAATCTTAATGAAATTACCAAGGATGGGAACCTTTTTATATACATTTATAAATGGATTCATAAAATAATTCTTGTTTTACACCGATCTGACACCACCCACATTGTATCCGGGAGCAGTGCAGAATATTTTAACGTTTTCATGTTGAATCATTTCATCCACACTGCTCACATACGTCAGCGAGCTTTTGTGTTACAGAACACGTGGACACACATACACACGGCCGGTTTAGCCTGGTGTTAGGCGCAATGAATGTTGTACGGCTACTAGCTTAACCATTTTGGTTTCTGTCTCCCTTCCTCCAGATTAGCCAAGATGGGGAACATGTTTGCAGGCCTGTTTAAGAATCTCTTTGGTAAAAAAGAGATGCGGATTCTGATGGTGGGGCTGGATGCTGCCGGCAAGACCACCATCCTGTACAAGCTCAAACTGGGAGAGATCGTCACCACCATCCCTACCATCGGTGAGTAGCTTAGCCTTATCCCTTTTACCGCTTGTCATCACACACCCCTCACCTAGGTACAAACCCCTCCTGAAATGCTCCCCAATGTTCCTCCAATAACTTGCTCCATGTGATTTTCATGAGATCTAGGCTCCTGTTTGGTTGTAGGGGAGTAGAAATGAATGTCCTACGTATAGCCATGTACTCCCTCTGTCCTCATCTCATCTGAACCCTGATCACTTCCCACATGCCCAGAGTAGCTGCTGTGAGCTGCCCTCGGGCTCTGAAGCAATGAGTGGGCCCCTGTTAAGGCCAACAGTCTGCCTGTACATGGATTTCATTAGGAGACGTGGGTCGGGCACTGTGTAGCCTACCTACATCAGCTGCAGAGCTCCCGCAGGCAGGCAACGTCCTGCAATGTGGCTGTTGTCATAGGGATTAAGTGACTTTTAAAATAGGCATGAATGGAGCTTTACAACCCCCCCCGAAATAAATGTTGCATTATAGGAATGTAACACAAGGCTGACATTTCATATTCCAGTAGATGTTCATTCACTTTGCATATTTTATTCAAATATACATTTTAATTTGCAGCTACATTCGGGCAAAGACATTTCATGCAGACATTTGTGTTAAGGGAGTGACTTAGCTTGCCTGTTTGGGATTGCTGATATGTCATCTCACACAGCCTCTTGGAATGTTAGTGTCTTAGGTTGCTGACGTAACTGATCTTTCTCGCTCTCTCAGGTTTTAACGTTGAGACGGTAGAATACAAGAACATCAGCTTCACAGTGTGGGATGTGGGCGGTCAGGACAAGATCAGGCCTCTGTGGCGGCACTACTTCCAGAACACCCAAGGTGAGTGGACACTGTCACCAGAACCCCCTCAGCACCATCTTCACGCTTTCTGACTTTGAGTTGAGACTGTCCCGGGTAAATGTTCTTATTTTCCTCACCCTCCATCCTTTCTCTCCCTCTCTCAGGTCTGATCTTTGTGGTGGACAGTAACGATAGGGAGAGAGTGAACGAGGCACGGGAGGAGCTGACAAGGATGCTGGCTGAGGATGAACTGAGAGACGCTGTGCTGCTTGTGTTCGCTAACAAACAGGTGAACTGACTAACTGGGGAGAGACACTAGTGCGTCAGGAAAACAGTAGGTATTTTTACCTGCTACACTGGACATGTAAATTTAGCTTGACGCGTAAAGAGTAGGCCACTTAAATCAAGTGTTCTCGGTGTGAGCGGTGCGTCAAATTCTTCAAAAATGGAATCGGAGCGCAATTTTACACTGAGCAGAGCGAGACTAACAAACAGGTGATCCTTTTTCCACCAATTTGGTCTTTTGACCAATCAGATCAGATATTTGGCCACTAATTGGGCAAAAGATCACAATTGGGCTGCCTGTGTTAAACCTCTTACATCTAGGCGTTCCGCTAGCGGAACCCCTAGCCAACAGCCAATGGGATTGCATGGCGCGAAATACAAAAATCCAGTAATTTAAATTTTTCAAACATATGACTATTTTACACCATTTGAAAGATAAACCTCTCCTGAATCTAACCACGTTGTCCAATTTCAAAAAGGCTTTACAGCGAAAGCAAAACATTAGATTATGTTAGGAGAGTACATAGACAAAAATAATCACACAGCCATTTTCCAAGCAAGCATATATGTCAATAAAACCCAAAACGCAGCTAAATGAAGCACTAACCTTTGATCTTCATCAGATGACACTCCTAGGACATTGTTATACAATACATGTATGTTTTGTTCAATCAAGTTCATATTTATATCCAAAAACAGCTTTTTACATTGACGCGTGATGTTCAGAAAATGTATTCCCACCGAAAACTTCCGGTGAATTTACAAAAATACTCATCATAAACGTTGACAAAATACATAACAATTATTTTAAGAATTATAGATACAGAACTCCTTTATGCAATCGCTGTGTCAGATTTTAAAATAGCTTTTTGGCGAAAGCACATTTTTCAATATTCTGAGTACATAGCTCGCCATCACGGTGAGCTATTCAGACACCCGCCAAGTTCGGGGCAAACTAAACTCAGTATTAGAAATATTGTATTACCTTTGCAGATCTTCGTCAGAATGCACTCCCAGGACTGCTACTTCCACAAGAAATGTTGTTTTTGTTCGAAATAATCCATAGTTATGTCCAAATACCTCTGTTTTGTTTGTGCGTTTAGGTCACTATCCAAAGGGTAATGCGCGAGTGCATTTCTAGACACAAAAAGTCAAAATGTTCCATTACCGTACTTAGAAGCATGTCAAACGCTGTTTAAAATCAATTTTTATGGTATTTTTAACGTAAAATTGCGATAATATTCCAACTGGACAATAGTGTATTCATTCAAGGAGGAAAATAAAAAAACAGCGTGCTCGTGGGAATGCGCATATCCAATCTCTTTGTCCCCAGGCAGTCCACTCAGAAACTGAGCTACTATACTCTGCCCAGTGACAGGGGAATGCTAAAAACACTTTCTGTAGGCTTTAGACAGCCAATGGAAGCCTTAGAAAGTGCAACGTGAGAGCACAGATACTGTAGTTTCGAAAGGGACTAGAAAGAACTACATTTCTCAGATCCTACACTTTCTGGTTGAATTTTTCTCAGGTTTTTGCCTGCCATATGAGTTCTGTTATACTGACAGACACCATTCAAACAGTTTTAGAAACGTCAGTGTTTTCTATCCAAATCTACTAGTAATATGCATATTCTCGTTTCTGGGCAAGAGTAGTAACCAGTTTAAATCGGGTACGTTTTTTCATCCGGCCGTGAAAATACTGCCCCCTATCCATATCAGGTTAACACAGCCCAAGGCTTCACCAGTAAACTGCATCTGTAATTGGTAGTACAGTATTGTTATTAGAGGTCGACCGATTATGATTTTTCAACGCCGATACCAATTATTGGAGGACCAAAAAAAGCCGATACCAATTAATCAGCCGATTTTTAATTATTATTATTTTTTAATTATTATTATTTTTTAAAATGTATTTATGATAATTACAACAATACTGAATGAACACTTATTTTAACTTAATATAATACATCAATAAAATCAATTTAGCCTCAAATAAATAATGAAACATGTTCAATTTGGTTTAAATAATGCAAAACAAAGTGTTGGAGAAGGTAAAAGTGCAATATGTGCCATGTAAAAAAGCTAAGGTTTAAGTTCCTTGCTCAGAACATGGGAACATATGAAAGCTGGTGGTTCCTTTTAACATGAGTCTTCAATATTCCCAGGTAATTTTTAGGTTGTAGTTATTATAGGACTTTCTCTCAATACGATTTGTATTTCATATACCTTTGACTATTGGATGTTCTTATAGGCACTTTAGTATTGCCAGTGTAACAGTATAGCTTCCGTCCCTCTCCTCGCTCCTACCTGGGCTTGAACCAGGAACACATCGACAACAGCCACCCTCGAAGCAGCGTTACCCATGTAGAGCAAGGGGAAACAACTACCGAATAGGCATCAACTCACCACGTAGCTTATTCTTAATGTTTGTCTATAGGCAACCAGAGTGAGGACAGACATTTTTCGGAATAAACGTGATGAGTGAAAAACACAATGAAATTGACCACTCACTACCCGGTATCTTATTCTGCCGCTATACAACTTTGTATCCGTTGTTTTTTGGCAACATTGTTATTTATGAAGTTTTTGGAATAGATTCCTGTTGGAACGTTCCACAAATTATACCCACCCGGTTTGAAGTCATAAACCGCTTGAAACACAGCAAAGAGCTTCTGGCAAAATGCACGAAAGTGCTGTCTGAATGAATGCTTACGAGTTATGTCAATGTTATGTCATAATTACGTAAAATTCAGGCAAATTAGTTCGCAACGAGCCAGGCGGCCCAAACTGTTGCATATACCCTGACTCTGCGTGCAATGAACGCTAGAGATGTGGCACAATTTCATGTTAGCAGGCAATAGTAACTAAATATGCAGGTTAAAAAATCTATACTTGTTTATTGATTTTAAAGAAAGGCATTGATGTTTATGGTTAGGTACATTGCTGCAACAACAGTGCTTTTTTCGCAAATGCGCTTGTTAAATCAACACCTGTTTGGCGAAATAGGCTATGATTCAATGATAAATTAACAGGCACCGCATCGATTATATGCAACGCAGGACACGTTAGATAAACTAGTGATATCATCAACCATGTGTAGTTAACTAGTGATTATGTTAACATTGATCGTTTTTATAAGATAAGTTTAATGCTAGCTAGCAACTTACCTTGGCTTCCCTGTAAAATTCTGGCAAATTAATTCGCAACGAGCCAGGCGGCCCAAACTGTTGCATATACCCGGACTTTGCTTGCACTGAACGCAAGAGAAGTGACACAATTTCCCTAGTTAATATTGCCTGGTAACATGAATTTCTTTTAACTAAATATGCAGGTTTAAAAATATATACTTCTGTGTATTGATTTTAAGAAAGGCATTGATGTTTATGGTTAGGTACATTTGTGCAATGATAGTTCTCTTGTTAACCTCTTGGGGCTAGGTGGGACGCTAGCGTGCCACCCGTGGTGCACTCCATCAACAGCAGGTGCATTTCAAGAGCGGCAAATTTGAATCCAAATAAATGTCAAAATTCAAATTTTTCAAAAATACAACTATGTTACACCATTTGAAAGATAAACATCTCCTTAATCTAACCACGTTTTACGATTTCAAAAAGGTTTTACGGCGAAAGCATAAATTTAGAGTATGTTAGGACAGTACATTTACAAGAGTTGTGTGTAATGTTTTGTCAAGTCAAAGACAGGGTCACCAAAACCATAAAACCAGCTAAAATGATGCACTAACCTTTTACAATCTCCATCAGATGACACTCCTAGGACATTATGTTAGACAATGCATGCATTTTTTGTTCTATCAAGTTCATATTTATATCCAAAAACAGCGTTTTACTATGGCATTGATGTTGAGGAAATCGTTTCCCTCCAATAACCGGCAGTGAAGTCAGCGTCAGAAATTAAATAATTAAAATTAGAAAACATTGGTAAAATATTATATTGTCATTTAAAGAATTATAGATTTACATCTCTTGAACGCAATCAACTTGCCAGATTTAAAAATAACCTTACTGGGAAATCACACTTTGCAATAATCTGAGCACTGCGCCCAGAAAAATACGCGTTGCGATACAGACTAGACGTCATGTTGGGGAGATCTAAAATCGAAAATACTATGTAAATAATCCATTACCTTTGATTCTCTTCATCAGATGTCACTTCCAGGTATCACAGGTCCATAACGAATGTAGTTTTGTTCAAAAAAGCTCATCATTTATGTCCAAAAATCTCCGTCTCGTTAGCACATGATGTAAGCCAGCCGGACTTCTCGTCATGAACGAGGGGAAAAAATATATTTCCGTTCGTTCAAACATGTCAAACGTTGTATAGCATAAATCATTAGGGCCTTTTTTAACCAGAACATGAATAATATTCAAGGTGGACGAATGCATACTCTTTTATAACGTATTGGAACGAGGGTACCCAAGATGAACTCGCGCGCAAGGTGTCTAATGGGCCATCATCGTTCCATGGCTCTTGTTCGGTCAGATCTCCCTCCAGAAGACTCAAAACACTTTGTAAAGGCTGGTGACATCTAGTGGAAGCAATAGGAAGTGCCAAAATATTCCTAAACCCCTGTGTTTTTCAATGGGATAGGTTTAAAGTCAATACAACACATCAGGTATCCACTTCCTGTCAGAAAATGTCTCAGGGTTTTGCCTGCCAAATGAGTTCTGTTATACTCACAGACACCATTCAAACAGTTTTGGAAACTTTAGAGTGTTTTCTATCCATATATAATAAGTATATGCATATTCTAGTTACTGGGTAGGATTAGTAACCAGATTAAATCGGGTACATTTTTTTTATCCAGACGTGCAAATGCTGCCCCCTAGACCCAACAGGTTAAAACGTCACCCGTTTGGCGATGTTGAAGTAGGCTGTGATTCGATGATAAATTAACAGGCACCGCATTGATTATATGCAACGCAGGACAAGCTAGTTAAACTAGTAATATCATCAACCATGTGTAGTTAACTAGTGATTATGTTAAGATTGATTGTTTTTTTATAAGATGTTTAATGCTAGCTAGCAACTTACCGTGGCTCCTTGCAGCCACAAGGCCCTTCTGATGTTGCACTCGCGTAACAGGTGGTCAGCCTGCCACGCAGTTTCCTTGTGGATTGCAATGTAATCGGCCATAATCGGCGTCCAAAAAGGCAGATTACTGATTTTTTATGAAAACTTCAAATCGGCCATGCCGATAAATTGTTTGACCTCTAATACTAAGATGGCTTGTGAAGGTCTGTTGCAGACGCATGTTTTCCTGGGTTAACCCTTTTCTCTTCACTCTTCAGGACCTCCCCAACGCTATGAACGCAGCGGAGATCACAGACAAGCTGGGCCTGCACTCCCTGCGCCAGCGTAATTGGTACATCCAGGCCACCTGCGCTACCAGCGGGGACGGGCTCTACGAGGGCCTCGACTGGCTCTCCAACCAGCTAAAGAACGCAAAATGATCCACCATTCCGCCGTCTGTCTGCGTCTTTGTCTGCGCAGTGTGTTATGGGCGACAGCGCTGGTCCCAGCCCCTCTCTCCTCCCGTTTCTCACTCCATCCCCTCCAACCATTGGGGCTTTGACCAGTGATACCCCACATACGTGTGTGTGTGTGTGTGTGAGAGTGTTTGTGTGGATCTTAATGTGTATGTATGTGTGGGTGCATGTGTGTGAGCCGGGAGTGGGAGCAGCTCTGCTGTGCCTTCAACAGTCACTCTCACCCATGGAAATGACAGCATGGCTAACTCTAGCGCCCCCCCCATCCCTCCCCTCCCGACCCACCCTCAGTGGCTCCTAAGACACCCTGGTTTTCACAAGGCAAAGAAAGACCCAGGATGCTAAGTCTTATGTGTAATCTGAAAAATGAATGAAGTTTATAGATTAAAAAAACTATTTTGATTTTACATCCACTAATGTTGCGATCTGTCAGACACTCTTGTTAAACTGTTGGTTTGAGACCCCACACCATGAAATAAATCTCAATGTAACCTGTATCAGGTTGGAAAAAAGACAAATAAAAATAGCTTTTCCATCCTAGATCCTTCTTTGCATTCTTTGGAAAATCATGTTCTAGTATGCCCAACCGCATTGTTCTGGCTGTCTTGGGAACACTAGCTAATAAATTATTAGCTTTCAGTCGCTGTCCTAACCCTCAAATCTCCATTGAAGCACAACAAATTAGTGATGTCACCATGCCCCTCGTCCACTCGTTTTTGTTGTTGAGCGTAGCCACCTTAGCCTGAATGATGACGGTGGTGCATGATAAGACCTGCAGGACTTTAGGGTCAGCTGTTTGGTAGGCATTACTGACTGAAATGAGTTGTTACTATTGTTTTTGGTTTATTAGAATGGAGCAAGACTTGTCTTGTCTGGAAATAAGTTGTTCCAAGAGGTAACCGTGGTAACCAGCTGCTGACCCTGCTGCCCTCTAGGATCACAAGTGATGGCCTCTTTATCATGCTGCATCTTTATTGGTGGCTAACACCAAGTGATGTTCCTTTCACAGGGCCTTGTGAGATCATTGATAATGTTTTGATTGAGTGAACGATCCTTACCGCCGGGTATGGAAAACGCAATAAATTGTGTGTTTGTCTAGCACTACACTATACTACCTATGCTAGGCAGAGGGTCAGTGTAGTTGAGTGCAGCTAGCCACAGCTCTGCGAGTACATTGGGTGAGTGTACGTGGGATTAGTTGGGTGTTTTCAGCACCATTCCTGTCCACTGGAACAGCGAGGCCTTTTGAGAGTTGCTCCCACTCTGGCTTTCTCCTCATTACATTTTCTGTTGTCTACTTTTTTTCCTTTTTATTATATTTTATTTACATTGTTCTTTTTTGTACAGATGACCTGGTTCCCTTGGTCTAGCATGAGCTGAGGAGCCAGGTGTGCAGTATTTCAATCAAAATGCTTTAGGATCCTTTGGGTTTGACTTATGAAGGGCTGGTTGTGTTTGGGTTAGCTTTTAGGATGTTTGCTGCAGAGTTGGACTTTCCTGCAGGGCACGGGGTGGGCCTGATGGGTCACTTCCAGCAGAGGAGGTTGGTGGGAGGAGCTATAGGAGGATGGGCTCATTGTAATGACTGGAATGACATAATTGGAACGGAGTCAAATGTGGTTCCGATATATTTGATACCTTTCCATTGATTCCATTCCAGACATTACATTAAGCCCCTCCTTTAGCTCCTTCCATCAGCCGCCACTGACTTTCAGCTGCACTAACACGGCACTCTCCAATTCCTCATAGTGCCGTGTTGTTATCAAGCTCTCATGGCATTCAATGCGTTACGCTTTACTTCAGCCTACAATCCAAACTCTGAATTGTTAACACACACCCTATGCGGGGCTATCTAGGTTGTTTGCTCTATATGTGTCGTCGGGGTTAGTTTTCCCGGTTCTGCTGCACAGGTAGTCACATCTTCCCCTTCGCTCCATGTGAAACATGACCAGCTTGCACTATAATACAATAGTACTGTAACTAGACCATGGAAGGTTGCCTCATCAACCTCTTTACAACAAGCAGCAGGGGGAAAGCTTGAGCATTCTGCTCACATCAGCAGTGCTCTCATTGACAACTCTCTCCCATCGCCATAGCAACTACACCAGCAGACCACGTGCAAATTAAGCCGCGGCTGTTCTCCACATCAACACACAGCTTCAAAATGTATACCATAACTGACAAAATGGTTTTCTGTACATCCCATGTATTCCAAAGGCTACTGCGAATTTAGTTGAGAAACCCTTAGTACACTGTACTGTACACACCCCCTGCTGATCGAAGATGACCCTAAGGTCCCAGCCCCACACTGACCTCTTGAGGGTAGGACTGACCTTTACCCTTGTATCTGTGTACAACTGGACAATTAGATCTCTTTTTTTTTTTTCTTTTATGAATTGTTCCAGAAAATGGTTTCAACAAATTAACTCTAATCTAATTTTTGGCCCTTTTCTTCTGTAATGATATTGTAGAGTTTAGTGCTGAAAGAAAATCCATTGAATTGAATGATGAGCGTCACTTCCGGTATATGGCAGGTAATTCAAGTGTATATGAACTTCTGTATGAACATTTATTTTAACTTGACAATTTCATTTAGCTACCCTTGTTCAGATGTGAAGCTTTAATTTTCAGATCATTTTCTGTACAAATGACACAAGGTGTGTGTGCATATGTATTTTCTTTTACTTAAGGATTTCCCTTTGTTTTTAGCTTTTTTTAACCCATCTTGTAACATCTGAGAAATGCACTATAATAAAGAGATCTCTATTACAAATCTCTTGTATATTTATTTCATAAAATAGATGCTTAGATACTGAAACACTGGGCTAAAATAGGTTTACATACTGAAACACTGGGCTAAAATAGGCTTAGATACTGAAACACTGGGCTAAAATAGGCTTAGATACTGAAACATCAGTTTCACAATTCCACCACAGTAAACCTATTCATTACCTTGGAACAGAGATCATATTCAACAAGGGTTCACTTTTAAGGTAAACCTTTATGGTTTTCAGGCTAACATTAGTGTTTTTGAGTTACAAAAATCACAAAAGAATGTCAATAGCCCCTGAGGCAGATTTTCCTAGACTGCAATTACTTCTCTTAGTCACAGTGTGGCACTACCTACAAAACAATAGCATTATGTTTATCTCTTCTTTCAGAGAATAAGTCGTGCAGCATGGTTTCTCCCACTGACAGGAAATGCTTTCATAGCAGGCTGTTCAGGGATGCTTGGCCTGCAGAGGCTCAGTCTGTCCTTTCCTGTAGTGTCTGCTAGAGAGAACTGGGGTGGTTTTTAGGCCATGTTGTGTGTGTGTCCACTCCATGGCAAGGTAAACCACACACATCAATTCTATGCTAGCTTTTGTGTACTTTTTCAGTAAAAAAAAAAGGTGATTGTTTCACCATCTCATTGTCTCAGGTCCATTGACCAGCTCAGAATTATGGTCAATAATGTGGTTAGAGCTGGGCAATATATCGGGAATACTGGTATACCCATATGGATTTTTACAATACTGTAACGATATGTTAATGCAGTGCTAAACAAATGAAAAGTTTTACAAATTGGACTACACCACTGACAGTGTGGTCCTAGTTTGGTTGAGTATAAATAGCCTAATCAGAATAGAGAAAGCCCATTATAACCACTTAGAATTCATTTGTTGCCATCTTGGGTCATGCACTACTAATAAAACATATTTAGAACTTTTATTCAAAAGCATGAAATACTGTAAAATACCGACATACCGTCAAAAATCTGAAAAATATTGTGCTATGATATTTTGGCTATGTTGCCCACCCCTTAATGTGGTTATTCAGGAATAAGTGTAATGACCTCTGGAATTCCCCTGATGAATCAATGATATGTGGCATGTAAACTTTGTATCGGTTGCCCCGAAATCAAAAAATGATGCTTTCAAAGAACACTCAGAGCACTTTTACTGACTTCTGTCATCGTTTGGAATACCCAGGTGATCTATCGCAATATCATTTCTCAATATCCTCAGACCAGGCTGAGATTGAGTTTTAAGCTAGTCTTTCATTACAAGTCAATATCCTGAAGAATGTCCTGTGTGGAGCTTCGAACAAGCCCTTAAATATACTTGACAGGGGACCATATCCCATTTTCAGTTATATTTTTTGAAGGGGTCCATACGGTTTAGGTGAAGCTCATGCAGACTGTTCATTATTCTCTTTGTTTAGGTTCCCCAAATTCTACAAAGGATTCAAGGAATCAGGTCGAGGTATCTGTATTCAATTTAGATTTTTACATGCCCAATGTTTTTCATTCTGATAAGAAAGCTTCATTTTCTTTCCTTCATCTCATGAAAAGGGAGGATATTACATTGAAAAGGAGTCTTAGGGAATGTTCCTCATATTTCTCCATATGAAGTGAACTTTATTGGAACCCCTTGAAGAATAGTGACTATCAAATGGAACCATAACAATAGAGAGTGATCTCCCCTTGTTTCGCCCTACATCTTGGCTGTCTGATGCACAGGTCATGTGACATGTGACATATTGAGGTCAGTGTGATGGACTAGAGTCTTATCCCCATGCCAACTGACACTTGTCCCCTTGGAAACGTGCCTATCTCACCTGTCATTCATGTAGCAATTTTCACCATTTTCAAGTACCTGCCATTGACATTGAAAACAAGGTGATGTTGATCACAAAGGAGAGACGGCGTGTTCTTTCCCTTTGTGAGGTGACAGCCGCTCAGCAGCAGGAGAGGGCTTGATCACACATACTGCATACTATTTTTGCTCTCATAAAACTTAATATGCATATCCATATGAAATAGATCTATATCAGTATGCACCTAATTAAGACCATCTGGCAGTGGTGTAGCATCTATGGCTTTGTTACTGTCACTGCCTCAGTCAGAGTCATATCACCATGCAAATATAGTAGCTACTGTATTGGAATCCCCCATAATCCTCTCTTCCTCCTCCAGACCAAATTTCCATGATTGCTTTTAGTGTACCATCAGGAACTAAATTAGATAATTATTGTTGATGGACTAATCATGATGATTTAATTTGTCTATTTGATGTTTGTTGGGGTATTAATGCTCTGTGTATAGCTGGGTAGGGTTCTGGGAAAGGAAGGGCATTATATTCACATTAGCAGGCACCTGCCTCAATTCTCTCAACAGACGTGGTTGTCATGATTCTAATGACACCTGAGAAGTCTCTCCAAAGGAGATCTTGAGATTGGCCCTGGATGGTTCAGTATGGCCCTTCCAAAACTCCTCAAGAGTTTAACTGTTGACCTTTCCTAACAAGGCCCACATGGGAGAGCTGTTCTGACAGCGAGAGAGAGAGAAAGAGGATAGAGAGAGACCCCCTATCCCCCAGATGCCCACTTTAATCATATTTATTTAACTAGGCAAGTCAGTTAAGAACAAATTCTTATTTACAATGACGGCCTACCCCAGCCAAACCCTAACCTGGACAACGCTGGGCCAATTGTGCGTCGCCCTATGGGACTCCCAATCATGGCTGGTTGTGATACAGGCTGGAATCAAACCAGGGTCTATAGTGATGCCTCTAGCACTGAGATGCAGTGCCTTAGACCGCTGCGCCACTCGGAAGCCCAATATATATCTCTAGCACATTCTCCACATTTCTCTGTCATGAAAAATCTCCCATGATTGAGAATACTCTTTTTGCCCTCATTCAGATTGAAATTGGATTGGTTTAGTCAGGTTTTAGGGGAAATACATTTTAATTAGAGATGACAGTGGTATGTATGGTAAAACCGGTCTGTCTGTCTGTCCGTCCGTCCGTCCGTCCGTCCGTCCGTCCGTCCGTCCATCCATCCGTCCGTGTCTGTGTGTCTGCATGCGTGTGTGAAGGGAGACCAGAGGTAGGTGTCACCTCACACTCAGTGACAGCCCTGTGTTTGAAAAGTCCACTGGCACTACTGAGATGGAACTCAGAGAGACAGTCTCCTCACCTCCTGCAGGGTGCCAGGCAGACTGCAGACTGTCTCTTTTCACATGCACACTACATCCCTCTAACCTTAATACCACAGCTTAGGAAAACACCTCAACTGTAATGTTGCACTGTAACCTAACAAGAAAACATTGAATATGGCTTTACTAGTGTGTGATGATGGGTAATTACCCCTCTCCGCCTTGCTGCTATGTAGAATCCACCCTAAACATGTCAGTGTCTGCTCTCACCACTAGAGGGTATCAAAGTTCCATTTAGCTCACTGCTGGCTTTCTATTTGGTTTCTGATCTGCGCACACGCGCACGAGCACGCACACACACACAGGATTTAAATGAGGGTCAGTGGAACTGCATTAGTTAGCGGAAATGCTAAGAAGAATGTTGGGGCTATAAGTATGAATTACTACATAATGTAGGTTGATGAGGGCTGAGGATCATGGTGGGTTGATGAGGGCTGAGGATCATGGTGGGTTGATGAGGGCTGAGGATCATGGTGGGTTGATGAGGGCTGAGGATCATGGTGGGTTAATGAGGGCTGAGGATCATGGTGGGTTAATGAGGGCTGAGGATCATGGTGGGTTGATGAGGGCAGAGGATCATGGTGGGTTGATGAGGGCTGAAGATCATGGTGGGTTAATGAGGGCAGAGGATCATGGTGGGTTAATGAGGGCAGAGGATCATGGCGGGTTAATGAGGGCTGAGAATCATGGCGGGTTAATGAGGGCTGAGGATCATGGTGGGTTGATGAGGGCAGAGGATCATGGTGGGTTGATGAGGGCTGAAGATCATGGTGGGTTAATGAGGGCAGAGGATCATGGTGGGTTGATGAGGGCTGATGATCATGGTGGGTTGATGAGGGCCGAGGATCATGGTGGGTTGATGAGGGTTGAGGATCATGGTGGGTTGTAGAGGGCTGAGGATCATGGCGGGTTGATGAGGGCTGAGGATCATGGCGGGTTAATGAGGGCTGAGGATCATGGTGGGTTAATGAGGGCTGAGGGCTGGGCGGGGCCTGGTTGTGGGTCCTAGAATGCTGTGCTGCTGGTGATGAGGGTCTGTTTATATAAAACGGAGCCCATACTGTGCTGGCTAGACCACTGCTCCACGGTTCTCTCTACAGCATGATTTCAGGTGGACAATTCTCCATGGTGACGTTACCTTGGAAACAGCACCTCACTTATTTATAGAGAGTGGTTGGGCAGACATGGAAAAATAAAGGAGATCGGGAGACATGGACGATTTGCCACAAGATGTGTGTGTGTGGTGATAGTGGGCAGTTTAACATCATCGTTTTCATGCTAATGTGGTCTGTAGTTTGAGGGTTGCTTAACGAGGACACTGTGTCAACGCTAAGGAGACTGATTCAATGATTGGTTGATGTGGATGAGATCTTGCTAGTCCCATCTGATGCCTGGAATCCCTTCCTTATGGAGTGTGATTTTAGGAGTAACCTGCTAGTGGAACACTTTTTGATTATTATTCTTTTTTTTAACAGTGGATGTTGACCCTATATATGCAAAAAATGATGTATGATAAACATGCAGACTTAAAAAAATATATCTTAGCGTTCACCAAATTCACACACAGACACACACCAACAAACACACTCCGACAGCTTAATACCGGTACATAAAAACACACTCCTTCCCTCTCACACATGGCCAAACAGCGGCCGGCTGAACATGACCTTTAGAAGGAGGTCTCTGTGGAGTGCCTACATCTCAACTGGATCGAGGCATCACACCCCCAATTTACCCCCCCCCCCCCCCCACCCCGCAGGAGCACTGATCAGCCCGTCAGCCCAGGGGATCTCTGTGACAGCAGCAGCACAGTTTTTCATTTGATCCATCCTGTCCTACTGCATCCCATAGGGAGTCACTGCAGGTCCATCTGAAGAGAGGGGTGAGAAGGAGAGAGGGAGTGAGGGAGAGAAAGAAGCATGCGTGACAAGCCTCTCTATCTGCCATTTCCTGTCAAGATGGACTAAGAGCAGATGGAAGAGGGGGGCTGAGTGTGTGCATGTTCTGTAGGGCTGTTAGTATGATCTTAGAGATAGCAACAACAATACATCTTCCAGTACATTTCCTTTTATTCTTTCCACAAACACTGCCTATAATTATCTCTATTTCTCCCTCTCCCCTCCCACTTTACTTCTCACATTCTCTAACCTCACCTCTGACCTTTTCTCTCTAACTCAGACTTGGGTATACTCTGTGCAGCACTGCTCTCATGCTCTCTTGTATCTCCATTCCTCTATTAATGTCAGTCTATGTACATACTGTCTGTACCTCGGCTCTCTCCATCCGTCTTTTAGCAGCATTATGTCCTACCCTTCCTCCACAGTTGTAAGACACCCTGTCTGCAGTAGTACACTGTCCATCTCCCCTGTCATAGTGACAGAGCCCTCTGCTCTGTGTTGATCCAGAGATGGCTGCCTTTGATAAATCAGTAAGAACATAGCTAACAACCTCAGTGAGAGGGTGATAAAAGCTGGGTGTGACTCGGTTTCACTGTGTGTGTGTGTGTGTGTGTGTGTGTGTGTGTGTGTGTGTGTGTGTGTGTGTGTGTGTGTGTGTGTGTGTGTGTGTGTGTGTGTCTGGGCGTGTGCATGCATGCAATTTTTTTCTCTGCATACTGACCTCACCCAGAGCAAGAAATCCCTTCTTCATCCTTTTCCATATCCGTGTGCAGAACGTTGATCCCACATACGTAGACCGACACACCCTCTGCATGGCACGCCAGAATCACAGTCTGCCCTCAGCCATGTGTCTGTGCTCTGTCTGGATCCTCATGAGCCCACACACACAAACACACACACACACACACACACACACACACACACACACACACACACACACACACACACACACACACACACACACACACACACACACACACACACACACACACACACACACACACACACACACACACACACAGCCCAGCCACAACCCAGTACACATGGTGACAGACATTCATAATCCCATCCACCCACACTGCTCCAACGCTGCTCCACACACGTGCAAACACCCCCCCCAACTCTGTCCTCATCCATAAAGACCACGACTCATCTCCTACCATCCACATCGCCATGGAAACACTGGATTTGGTCAGTTGATTGGCGGCGGCTTCGCCGCTGTATGTGAAGGAGGCCAAGTACTGGGGAGCAGCACTCTTTGCATTGATAAGGGAGTCAAATCCATTGTCTGATCATGCTGGTGCTGTCTGAATGGTGAAACAAAAGAGATAGGGCTGATTCCCACATTATCTCACTCTGTTCTGTGTTGACACTGAAATTGGTGAGACAATATTGACTGGGATGAATGTCGCTGACTTGTGGGCAATCATGGGTAAAATGTAAATCACGAAGCCCATGATGATGTTGCTCATTGGTTTAGATGGACAGTAGTCTCTATCATGGAGATCCACTGATGCCTATGGTATATGGCCTAGCTGCTCCTGTGTAATATATAGAGCATAAGAGGGGGTTGTGGCTGGGCTGTGTTGCATGTTCATGTGTGTGTGTGTGTGTGTGTGTGTGTGTGTGTGTGTGTGTGTGTGTGTGTGTGTGTGTGTGTGTGTGTGTGTGTGTGTGTGTGTGTGTGTGTGTGTGTGTGTGTGTGTGTGTGTGTGTGTGTGTGTGTGTGTGTGTGTGTGTGTGTGTGTGTGTGTGTGTGTGTGTGTGGCGCGCGCGCGTGTGTGGGCTCATGAGGATCCAGACAGAGCACAGACACATGGCTGAGGGCAGACTGTGATTCTGGCGTGCCATGCAGAGGGTGTGTCGGTCTACGTATGTGGGATCAACGTTCTGCACACGGATATGGAAAAGGATGAAGAAGGGATTTCTTGCTCTGGGTGAGGTCAGTATGCAGAGAAAAAAATTGCATGCATGCACACGCCCGGACACACACACTCACACACACACACACAGTGAAACCGAGTCACAGCCAGCTTTTATTACCCTCTCATTGAGGTTTTTAGCTATTAGTCAGTATATTGGATCAGGCTGGGTTCACCGTGCATTGCAGTATTAGTGCATCTGCCGGCTTGATATCCATCATATTCTCCACATGCACTACTATACCCCTACTCTAACCTCTAGTTCCCAAAGGAACCTATACTCCCCTACAGATTTATGTGGATAGTGAAGCTAAAACTCTTAATTTGGCTCTGTACTCCAGCATTTTGGATTTAAGATCAAATATTTTATATGAGGTGACAGTATAGAACGTCACCTTTTATTGGAGGATATTTTCATACATATCTGCATTACATATCTGTTTTTCTGTGGATAATGAGAAAGTTACAGACGCACAAAGACGCTACCCCCAAAACATGCTAACCTCTCACCAGTACCAATAACAGGGGAGGTTAGCATTTTTGGGGGGGTATGATATTTTTGCCTCTGTAACTTTCGCATCATTATTCACGATTCATTAATGATTATCCATAATCATGGTAGCATCCACATTAATATAGAAATGTTCAGAAACATATTCCATTCTTATTTACAGTTGAAGTAGGTTGGAGTCATTATAGCTCGTTTTTCAACCACAAACTATTGTTTTGGAAAGTCGGTTAGGACATCTACTTTGTACATGACACAAGTAATTTTTCCAACAATTGTTTACAGAGATTATTTCACTTATAATTCACTGTATCACAATTCCAGTAGGTCAGAAGTTAACATACTAAGTTGACTGTGCCTTTAAACAGCTTGGAACATTTCAGAAAATGATGTCACGGCCTTAGAAGCTTCTGATAGGTTAATTGACATCATTTGAGTCAATTGGAGGTGTACCTGTGGATGTATTTCAAGGCCTACCTTCAAACTCAGTGCCTCTTTGCTTGACATCATGGGAAAATCAAAAGAAATCAGCCAAGACCTCAGAAAAAAATTGTTGACCTCCACAAGTCTGGTTCATCCTTGGAAGCAATTTCCAAACGCCTGAAGGTACCACGTTCATCTGTACAAACAATAGTACACAAGTATAAACACCATGGGACCACGCAGCCGTCATACCACTCAGGAAGGAGACGTGTTCTGTCTCCTAGAGATGAATGTACTTTGGTGCGACAAGTGCAAATCAATCCCAGAACAACAGCAAAGGACCTTGTGAAGATGCTGGAGGAAACAGGTACAAAAGTATCTATAGCTACAGTAAAACGAGTCCTATATTGACATAACCTGAAAGGCCGCTCAGCAAGGAAGAAGCCACTGCTCCAAAACCGCCATAAAAAAGCCAGACTACGGTTTGCAACTGCACATGGGGACAAAGATTGTACTTTTTGGAGAAATGTCCTCTGGTCTAATGAAACAAAAATAGAACTGTTTGGCCATAATGACCATCATTATGTTTGGAGGAAAAAGGGGGAAGCTTGCAAGCCGAAGAACACCATCCCAACTGTGAAGTACGGGCTGTGGCAGCATCATGTTGTGGGGGTGCTTTGCTGCACTTCACTGCACTTCACTTCACAAAATAGATGGCATCATGAGGGGGAAAATTGGATATACTGAAGCAACATCTCAAGACATCAATCAGGAAGTTAAAGCTTGGTCGTAAATGGGTCTTCCAAATGGACAATGACCCCAAGCATACTTCCAAAGTTGTGGCAAAATGGCTTAAGGACAACAAAGTCAAGGTCTTGGAGTGGCCATCACAAAGCCCTGACCTCAATCCTATAGAAAATTTGTGGGCAGAACTGAAAAAGCATATGCGAGCAAGGAGGTCTACAAACCTGACTCAGTTACACCAGCTCTGTCAGGGCGAATGGGACAAAATTCACCCAAGTTATTGTGGGAAGCTTGTTGAAAAGCTACCCGAAACGTTTGACCCAAGTTAAAGAATTGAAAGGCAATGCTACCAAATACTAATTGAGTGTATGTAAACTTCTGACCCACTGGGAATGTGATGAAAGAAATAAAAGCTGAAATAAATAATTCTCTCTACTATTTTTCTGACATTTCACATAAATATTAAAGTGGTGATCCTAACTGACCTAAGACAGGGAATTTTCACTAGGATTTAATGTCAGGAATTGTGAAAAACTGAGTTTAAATGTATTTGGCTAAGGTGTATGTAAACTTCCGACTTCAACTGTACAATAAAGGTGACTCCAAAGTTACACAATACATTATTTACATTAGTTTCTATTGGGCACAATATAATCTGAAATACAACCAAATCACATTGCAAATGTGTCCAACAAGTTTGTGGTGTCAAAGCTTGATATAGTCACTGTGTGCCAGGAGCATGGGACCAAATACAAAACTTTTGACTAAATTGAATACACCTTCAAATGGGGGGACTAGATACATAAAGTGCTTTCATTTCTAAACACAAAAACAGATATGTATGAAAATACCCTCAAATAAAAGGTGACATTCTCTACTATTGCCTCATAAAACATTTGATCTCAAATCCAAGATGCTGGAGTATAAAGCCAAATTAAACAATTTAGCTTCATCGACCAAATAAATATGTAGGGGAGTGTATATTTTATTCTATAGTACACTCCATCCAAGATGCAGGGTTATTGTGTTATTGGCTGGAGGTAGCTGTGAAGGTTACCGTTGAGAGGTGAGTGACTGAATGTGTGAGAGAGTGTAAGAGTGGTGAGGGTGAGGTTGAAGGATGATCGATGTACTAGAGCAGTTACCTTTTTTTCTCAGCACAATAACACCCCCCCCCCCCACCCACTCACCAAACATGTCCCCTCCTCGAGCATCCAGCCAATCACATTGTCATTGACATTCCCCTACAGTATCACCACTGGAGCGAGGGCAGATCTATTGTGCCACTGCTTGTACCGGTGAAAGGGTTTCTGGGCTGGTGAGCTCGCAATGCTTGATTGAGAGAACAGAGAGGGGTGGTGATGAAGAGGATGACGAAGATGACAAACAGTGTTAGCCCTCGGGGACTAGCCAGTCTTAAGCTCAGCCCTGGGAAATTCAAAATGCCAGCAATTAACCTGTAGATACATTTAGATTAATAGCATCATTGCACCACCTACAGTACTGTAACCTGCTCTATGAGCTACTGAAGGAGGTGGTCCCAAGCAGAACATTATCAAGTTGTTATGTGCAGTGATCAGCTCAACCTAAAAACATAACATCTAAACCATTTTGCAGACCCATTCTCCATGTATCACCAGGGGTGGATTTAGTGATTTGGAGGACCCAGAAAGAGGCCAGTCTGAGCCCCCCCCCCCCCCATAAGGTTTTATAGTAAAGACATGTACTTTAACTGTAAAAATGTATTACATTTTAATGTGCCATGAACACAACCAGTCATGATGTTTTCATATGATTGTCAAACAAAATCACTTCAAAAAGTATGTTAGTTTCGCCTGTTCATCCCATATAATTCCAGCATCCGAACAGTGCACTGTGCACCCACCAACTTTCCTTCAATTCGCAAGTGGCTGAAACTATAGGTAACTGCCAAAAGAAAGGAAATACCAACATAAAGTGTCTTAGGGCGTCGGGCCACCACAAACCACCAAAACAGCTTCAATACACCTTGGCATAGATTCTACAAGTGTCGGGGACTCTATTGGAGGGATGCGACTAGAATTGCAAAATTCTGGGAACTTTCAATAAACTTTCTTTCTTTTTCTTTCTCTGCCCTGCTCTACCGCTGTCACGTTGTCTAATGATTGTAGACAGGCGCAGGAATACGCAATAGGGGGTTTTATTTACTCCACCCAACCAAAAGGGCGAGGTGCAAACCTCTAAATAATAGACGGGACGGGACGAGACCCGTAAAACAAGTGCACAATAACACGTAGCATGGAAGCTGATACAACAGCACAGGTACTCACAGGACCAATGGACATGGTTACAATAACCTACAAGGACAATGGGGAACAGAAGGCACATATATAATATACTAATCAGGGGGAATGGGAACCAGATGTGCGTAATGAGACAAGAAGGTTCGGGGTTGGTGGTAAACAAACATTTTACAACCAAGTAAAGGAATTACAAAAGTCAGAAATAGCGATATCAAATTTATTTTTTCAAATCAAATTTATTTTTATATAGCCCTTCGTACATCAGTTGATATTCTCAAAGTGCTGTACAGAAACCCAGCCTAAAACCCCAAACAGCAAGCAAAGCATGTGAAAGAAGCACGGTGGCTAGGAAAAACTCCCTAGGAAAAACTCCCTAGAAAGGCCAAAAACCTAGGAAGAAACCTAGAGAGGAACCAGGCTATGAGGGGTGGCCAGTCCTCTTCTGGCTGTGCAGGGTGGATATTAAAACAGAACATGGTCAAAATGTTAAAATGTTAAAATGTTCATAAATGACCAGCATGGTCAAATAATAATAATCATAGTAGTTGTCGAGGGTGCAACAAGCACGTCCGGTGAACAGGTCAGGGTTCCATAGCCGCAGGCAGAACAGTTGAAACTGGAGCAGCAGCACGGCCAGGTGGACTGGGGACAGCAAGGAGTCATCATACCAGGTAGTCCTGAGGCATGGTCCTAGGGCTCAGGTCCTCCGAGAGAAAGACAGAAAGAGAGAAAGAGAGAATTAGAGAGAGCATATTTAAATACACACAGGACACCGGATAAGACAAGAGAAATACTCCAGATGTAACAGACTGACCCTAGCCCCCCGACACATAAACTACTGCAGCATAAATACTGGAGGCTGAGACAGGAGGGATCAGAAGACACTGTGGCCCCATCCGATGATACCCCCGGACAGGGCCAAACAGGCAGGATATAACCCCACCCACTTTGCCAAAGCACAGCCCCCACACCACTAGAGGGATGTCTCCAACCACCAACTTACCGTCCTAAGACAAGGCCGAGTATAGCCCACAACGATCTCCGCCATGGCACAACCCAAGGGGGGGGGGGGGGGGGGGCGCCAACCCAGACAGGAAGACCACGTCAGTGACTCAACCCACTCAAGTGACGCACCCCTCCCATGGACGGCATGGAAGAACACCAGTAGGCCAGTGACTCAGCCTCTGTAAAAGGGTTAGAGGCAGAGAATCCCAGTGGAAAGAGGGGAACCGGCAAGGCAGAGACAGCAAGGGCGGTTCGTTGCTCCAGCCTTTCCGTTCACCTTCACACTCCTGGGCCAGACTATACTTAATCATAGGACCTACTGAAGAGATAAGTCTTCAGTAAAGACTTAAAAAGGTTGAGACTGAGTCTGCGTCTCTCACATTGGTAGGCAGACCATTCCATAAAAATGGAGCTCTATAGGAGAAAGCCCTACCTCCAGCCGTTTGCTTAGAAATTCTAGGGACAATTAGGAGGCCTGCGTCTTGTGACCGTAGCGTACGTGTAGGTATGTACGGCAGGACCAAATCGGAAAGATAGGTAGGAGCAAGCCCATGTAATGCTTTGTAGGTTAGCAGTAAAACCTTGAAATCAGCCCTTGCCTTAACAGGAAGCCAGTGTAGGGAGGCTAACACTGGAGTAATATGATCAAATTTTTTGGTTCTAGTCAGGATTCTAGCAGCCGTATTTAGCACTAACTGAAGTTTATTTAGTGCTTTATCCGGGTAGCCGGAAAGTAGAGCATTGCAGTAGTCCAGCCTAGAAGTAACAAAAGCATGGATTAATTTTTCTGCGTCATTTTTGGACAGAAAATTTCTGATTTTTGAAATGTTACGTAGATGGAAAAAAGCTGTCCTTGAAACAGTCTTGATATGTTCTTCAAAAGAGAGATCAGGGTCCAGAGTAACGCCGAGGTCCTTCACAGTTTTATTTGAGACGACTGTACAACCATCCAGATTAATTGTCAGATTCAACAGAAGATCTCTTTGTTTCTTGGGACCTAGAACAAGCATCTCTGTTTTGTCCGAGTTTAAAAGTAGAAAGTTTGCAGCCATCCACTTCTTTATGTCTGAAACACAGGCTTCTAGCGAGGGCAATTTTGGGGCTTCACCATGTTTCATTGAAATGTACAGCTGTGTGTCGTCTGCATAGCAGTGAAATTTAACATTATGTTTTCGAATGACATCCCCAAGAGGTAAAATATATAGTGAAAACAATAGTGGTCCTAAAACGGAACCTTGAGGAACACCGAAATTTACAATTGATTTGTCAGAGGACAAACCATTCACAGAGACAAACTGATATCTTTCCGACAGATAAGATCTAAACCAGGCCAGAACTTGTCCATGTAGACCAATTTGGGTTTCCAATCTCTCCAAAAGAATGTGGTGATCGATGGTATCAAAAGCGGCACTAAGATCTAGGAGCACGAGGACAGATGCAGAGCCTCGGTCTGACGTCATTAAAAGGTCATTTACCACCTTCACAAGTGCAGTCTCAGTGCTATGATGGGGTCTAAAACCAGACTGAAGCGTTTCGTATACATTGTTTGTCTTCAGGAAGGCAGTCAGTTGCTGTGCAACAGCTTTTTCTAAAATTTTGGAGAGGAATGGAAGATTCGATATAGGCCGATAGTTTTTTATAATTTCTGGATCAAGATTCGGCTTTTTCAAGAGAGGCTTTATTACTGCCACTTTTAGTGAGCTTGGTACACATCCGGTGGATAGAGAGACGTTTATTATGTTCAACATAGGAGGGCCAAGCACAGGAAGCAGCTCTTTCAGTAGTTTAGTTGGAATAGGGTCCAGTATGCAGCTTGAGGGTTTGGAGGCCATGATTATTTTCATCATTGCGTCAAGAGATATAGTACTAAAACACTTTAGTATCTCCCTTGATCCTAGGTCCTGGCAGAGTTGTGCAGACTCAGGACAATGGAGCTTTGGAGGAATACCCAGATTTAAAGAGGAGTCTGTAATTTGCTTTCTAATGATCATGATCTTTTCCTCAAAGAAGTTCATAAATTTATTACTGCTGAAGTGAAAGCCATCCTCCATTTGCGAAGGCTGCTTTTTAGTTAGCTTTGCGACAGTATCAAAAAGAAATTTCGGATTGTTCTTATTTTCCTCAATTAAGTTGGAAAAATAGGATGATCGAGCAGCAGTAAGGGCTCTTCGATACTGCACGGTACTGTCTTTCCAAGCTAGTCGGAAGACTTCCAGTTTGGTGTGGCGCCATTTCCGTTCCAATTTTCTGGAAGCTTGCTTCAGAGCTCGTGTATTTTCTGTATACCAGGGAGCTAGTTTCTTATGACAGATGTTTTTAGTTTTTAGGGGTGCAACTGCATCTAGGGTATTGCGCAAGGTTAAATTGAGTTCCTCGGTTAGGTGGTCAACTGATTTTTGTCCTCTGACGTCCTTGGGTAGGCAGAGGCAGTCTGGAAGGGCATCAAGGAATCTTTGGGTTGTCTGAGAATTTATAGCACGACTTTTAATGCTCCTTGGTTGGGGTCTGAGCAGATTATTTGTTGCAATTGCAAACGTAATAAAATGGTGGTCCGATAGTCCAGGATTATGAGGAAAAACATTTAGATCCACAACATTTATTCCATGGGACAAAACTAGGTCCAGAGTATGACTGTGGCAGTGAGTAGGTCCAGAGACATGTTGGACAAAACCCACTGAGTCGATGATGGCTCCGAAAGCCTTTTGGAGTGGGTCTGTGGACTTTTCCATGTGAATGTTAAAGTCACCAAAAATTAGAATATTATCTGCTATGACTACAAGATCCGATAGGAATTCAGGGAACTCAGTGAGGAACACTGCATATGGCCCAGGAGGCCTATAAACAGTAGCTATAAAAAGTGAGTGAGTAGGCTGCATAGATTTCATGACTAGAAGCTCAAAAGACGAAAACGTCATTGTTGTTTTTTTTTTTGTAAATTGAAATTTGCTATCGTAAATGTTAGCAACACCTCCGCCTTTGCCGGATGCACGGGGGGTATGGTCACTAATGTAACCTGGGGGTGAGGCCTCATTTAACACAGTAAATTCATCAGGCTTAAGCCATGTTTCAGTCAGGCCAATCACATCAAGATTATTATCAGTGATTAGTTCATTGACTATAACTGCCTTGGAAGTGAGGGATCTAACATTAAGTAACCCAATTTTGAGATGTGAGGTATCACAATCTCTTTCAATAATGGCAGGAATGGAGGAGGTCTTTATACTAGTGAGATTGCTAAAGCGAACACCGCCATTTTTAATTTTGCCCAACCTAGATCGAGGCACAGACACGGTCTCAATGGGGGAAGCTGAGCTGACTACACTGACTGTGCTAGTGGCAGACTCCACTAAGCTGGCAGGCTGGCTAACAGCCTGCTGCCTGGCCTGCACCCTATTTCATTGTGGAGCTAGAGGAGTTAGAGCCCTGTCTATGTTCGTAGATAAGATGAGAGCACCCCTCCAGCTAGGATGGAGTCCGTCACTCCTCAACAGGCCAGGCTTGGTCCTGTTTGTGGGTGAGTCCCAGAAAGAGGGCCAATTATCTACAAATTCTATCTTTTGGGAGGGGCAGAAAACAGTTTTCAACCAGCGATTGAGTTGTGAGACTCTGCTGTAGAGCTCATCACTCCCCCTAACTGGGAGGGGGCCAGAGACAATTAATCGATGCCGACACATCTTTCTAGCTGATTTACACGCTGAAGCTATGTTGCGCTTGGTGACCTCTGACTGTTTCATCCTAACATCGTTGGTGCCGACGTGGATAACAATATCTCTATACTCTCTACACTCGCCAGTTTTAGCTTTAGCCAGCACCGTCTTTAGATTAGCCTTAACGTCGGTAGCCCTGCCCCCTGGTAAACAGTGTATGATCGCTGGATGATTAGTTTTAAGTCTAATACTGCGGGTAATGGAGTCGCCAATGACTAGGGTTTTCAATTTGTCAGAGCTAATGGTGGGAGCCGTCGGCGTCTCAGACCCCACAACGGGAGGAGTAGAGACCAGAGAAGTCTCGGCCTCCGACTCCGACTCGCTTAATGGGGAGAACCGGTTGAAAGTTTCTGTCGGCTGAATAAGCGACACCGGTTGAGCATTCCTACAGCGTTTCCCTCCAGAAGCCATGAGAAAGATGTCCGGCTGCGGGGACCGTGCGAGGGGGTTTATACTAACGTTACTATCTGTACTTACTGGTGGCACAGACGCTGTTTCATCCTTTCCTACACTGAAATTACCCTTGCCTAACGATCGCGTCTGAAGCTGGGCTTGCAGCACAGCTATCCTTGCCGTAAGGCGATCGTTCTCCTGTATATTATAAGTACAACGACTGCAATTAGAAGGCATCATGTTAATGTTACTTAGCTTCGGCTGTTTGAAGTCCTGACGAACCATGTCCAGATAAAACCTCCGGGGATGAATGAAAAAAGTTGAGTGAGGAAAAAAGTTGAGTGAGGGAAAAAGTAAAAATATACGGTAATGAAAAAGTAAAAAACCGTCAGGTATCAAAGTAAGATCGGCAACAAAAACGCACAGCAGCGTAAACAGGTCTGCAAGTTGTGACCGGAAACGATAAAATTAATCACTTACCTTTGAAGATCTTCATATGGTTGCAGTCACAAGAGTCCCAGCTACACAATACATTTTTGCTTTGTTCGATAAAGTCCCTCTTTATATCCCAAAAACTCTGTTTTGTTGGCGCGTTTTGTTCAGTAATCCACAGGCTCAAAGGCGGTCAAAACATGCAGACAAATACGTCCTAATAGTACTGGTAAAGTTCGTCGAAACATGTTAAACGATGTTTATAATTAATCCTCAGGTTGTCAATTGTCTAAATAATCGATAATACTTCAACCGGAAATAGCGTATTCAATAGAAAAGAAAAACAACAAAGGGCGCACAATCGGTCACGCTTGCAAACCAGCTCTGCATTCTTCCTCAGTCCACTGAGAGAAAGGTCTCAGTCTTCTTCATTTTTCAGAAAACAAGACTGAAACAATGTTTAAAGACTGTTGACATCTAGTGGAAGCATAGGAACTGCAATCTGGGTCCTAACCCATTAGAAACTCTATAGTCATTCAATTGAAAAGTACCCACATCAAACAAAATCCCACTTCCTGGATGGATTTTCCTCAGATTTTCGCCTGCCATATCAGTTCTGTTATACTCACAGACATTATGTTAACAGTTTTGGAAACTTTGGAGTGTTTTCTATCCAAATCTACCAATTACATGCATATCCTAGCTTCTGGGCCTGAGTTACAGGCAGTTTACTTTGGGCACACTTATCATTCAGATGTGGAAATAATGCCCCCAAGCCATAAGAAGTTAAAGGCAATTAAATATTTTGTCTTGCCCAATCACCCTCTGAATGGCACACATACACAATGCATGTCTCAATTGTCTGAAGGCTTAAAAATCATTCTTTAACCTGTCTCCTCCCCTTCATCTATACTGATTGAAGTGGAATTAACAAGTGACATCAATAAGGGATCATAGCTTTCATCTGGATTTACCTGGTCAGTCTATGTCATGGAAAGAGGAGGTGTTCCAAATGTTTTGTACACTCAGTGTATATGTACAGTTGAAGTTGGAAGTTTATATACACTTAGGTTGGAATCATTAAAACTCGTTTTTTAAGTACTCCACAAATTTCTTGTTAACAAACTATAGTTTTGGCAAGTCGGTTAGGACATCTACTTTGTGCATGAAACAAGTAATTTTTCTAACAATTGTTTACAGACAGATTATTTCACTTATAACTCACTGTGTCACAATTCCAGTGGGTCAGAAGTTTACATACACTAAGTTGACTGTGCCTTTAAACAGCTTGGAAAATTCCAGAAAATTATGTCATGACTTTAGAAGCTTCTGATAGGCTAATTGACATCATTTGAGTCAATTGGAGGTGTACCTGTGTATGTATTTCAAGGCCATACCTTCAAACTCAGTGCCTCGTTGCTTGGCATCATGGGAAAATTGAAATTAATCAGTGAAGACCTCAGAGAAAAATTGTAGACCTCCACAAGTCTGTTTCATCCTTGGGAGCAATTTCCAAATGCCTGAAGGTACCACGTTCATCTGTACAAACAATAGTACGCAAGTATAAACACCATGGGACCACGTAGCCGTCATACTGCTCAGGAAGGAGATGCGTTCTGTCTCCTAGAGATGAACGTACTTTGGCGAAAAGTGCAAATCAATCCCAGTACAACAGCAAAGGACCTTGTGAAGATTCTGGAGGAAACATGTACAAAGTATCTATATCCACAGTAAAACGAGTTCTATATTGACATAACATGAAAGGCCGCTCAGCAAGGAAGAAGCCACTGCTCCAAAACCGCCATAAAAAAAGCCACACTACGGTTTGCAACTGCACATGGGAACAAAGATCGTACTTTTTGGAGAAATGTCCTCTGGTCTGATGAAACAAAAATAGAACTGTTCGGCCATAATGACCATCGTTATGTTTGGAGGAAAAAGGGGGAGTCTTGCAAGCCAAAGAACACCATCCAAACCGTGAAGCACGGGGTTGGCAGCATTATGTCGTGGGGTGCTTTTCTGCAGGAGGGACTGGTGCACTTCACAAAATAGATGGCATCATGAGGAGGAAAATTATGTGGATATATTGAAGCAACATCTCAAGACATCAGTCAGGAAGTTAAAGCTTGGTCGCAAATGGGTCTTCCAAATGGACAATGACCCCAAGCATACTTCCAAAGTTGTGGCAAAATGGCTTAAGGACAACAAAGTCAAGGTATTGGAGTGGCCATCACAAAGCCCTGACCTCAATCCTATAGAACATTTGTGGGTAGAACTGAAAAAAGCATGTGCGAGCAAGGATTCTTAAAAACCTGACTCAGTTACACCAGCTCTGACAGGAGGAATGGGCCAAAATTCACCCAACTTATTGTGGGAAGCTTGTGAAAAGCTACCCGAAACGTTTGACCCAAGTTAAACAATTTAACGGCAATGCCACCAAATACTAATTGAGTGTATGTAAACTTCTGACCCACTGGGAATGTGATGAAAGAAATAAAAGCTGAAATAAATAATTTTCTTTACTATTATTCTGATTTTTCACATTCTTAAAATAAAGTGGTGATCCTAACTGACCTAAGACAGGGAATTTTTACTAGGATTAAATGTCAGGAATTGTGAAAAACTGAGTTTAAATGTATTTGACTAAGGTGTATATGAACTTCCGACTTCAACTGTGTATGTATGTATATGTATCGAGTGGAGCAGCCGGGGTCTCAAGCCAAGAAATGATATATTTTTTAATAAAAGATTACTTGTATTATTTTATTAAATTATGCCCAGCTCACAAGGCCCCTTGATGATGTGAGACTTGAGGCAATTGCCTCTTCTACCTAATTGTAAACCCGCCACTGTGCATCCCCCCCAGCCAGCATGCAGAGAGACTTGTACTAAGAAAGTAACAAAGTGCAAGGCAGTTACTCAGATTTCCCCGATTGATGTGCATGTCCATTAAAGTGACAGTGATGGGTATGTGGGTTAGTTGTGTGGGTGGGGAGGATGGGTAGGCCTACATCTAATTCACACACATAAAGAGCCAACTGAAAAGCTATGGATGTCAAGGAGAGGAGGCGGTTAGGGTGGGTATAGGGTAGGACTATATTTCACTACAAATGAAGTCAGCTCCAGAGTGAAGAGGCTAACAGTATATGTCATGTTATTAGAAGGCAGGAGCCGAGCCTGCAGTCCAGCAGAACACTGCAGGGCTGCTACGATGAAGCTCGGCCTCCTGAGCAATTTGTACAACAACCAGTTCCCTGGCCTCACTCAATCCACAACCACGACCCGATGAGAGAAAGCCCCCAGGCAAAACTCATACGGGTTGCTGCCACCATTGCTTGCTATTGCTTCTAATGATAATGTTTTCTTCATCCACACACAGAGAACATATGTAACTTCGTGCAAGCAAGAATCTTTAGGGACAAACATATATGATAACACAGATAACATTTGTAACCTTTGTGCAAGGATGGAACACTGGTGAATGAAACATGAACAAGGGGAGATAACATTGTTGTCATTGTTGAGCTGTTGGCTGTTGGCTGTTCTAATAAAGAAAAGGGCCCATTTTCTCTTGAATATAATTGAGAAAACATAATTGCAGCCATGTTCTAGGAATTTCAAAAAAATCTCTGATGACATTTAGATCGCTGCCATCATGCCTTGTATGGGCGTCGAATTTGTATGCTGATTGAAGCCCTTGCAGACAAAGGCACAGTGGTGTACAAAGTTGCTGAAGATGAAAAAGACAGCGGACTGTCATAAATGTCAACGAATTTTGAGAGGCCGTGAACAATTGAAATTAGCATACTCTAGAGTCTAATCCATATTTGACAAAAAAGCTACAAATATCTCTCACTTAATGTAGCCCAGTATAGGAGGACATGGGGGAAAAGCTTCCATTTCATCATAACGGAATTGCTTTTTTTTTGCAACGTGGTTCTTTTTTTAGAGGCAATTTGTCTCCATCTGTCTGCATGGCCTCTGCAGGTGCGTCGCTTTTTTTCCTTCTCTTTTTGTATTGACCGTTTGGTAGAAATGTGTCTGCACTTCGGCAGAACAACCTGCCAACAAAGACATTAAATAGCTTTAGCCTACTTTGCACATAACAATTCAAAAAGAAATGTTAGTCTAACCGGAGAATGTTTGTGACAAACATTGTTGAAATGTTCTCCTGTCCAGTTAAAGTCAAAGATATGTAGTTTAAAGAAGAAGCCCATGACCATACAAGACTGTCCCTCATTCCATAGTAGCCTATAGGCTACATGTTTTTGCCAGTGAGTGTGTAGCCTTAATTATGAGATTTCTGTTTTCAAAATTTTTGTTATAGCATAACATTTACAGTAGTGAGTCCATATATTTTCATACTGGTTCCCCCCCCGTGGGAATCAAACCCACAATCCTGGCATTACAAGCACCATGCTCTAACAAGTGAGGACTTTGATATTGAGCTATAGAGAAGCATCTCTATAGTATATAACTGGCATCCCAATGGTCTTTTAAAGGCAGGACTGTTCTACCCTTCTGGGGCTTTTGAAAAGGTCATAGTACAGGCAGCATTAAGCCTTCCGTTGTATGTGCAATGTTGAATGTGTTGTTTTGTTTAGCTAACCCAGTCATTGTGCAGTCCAGTCAGGTGCTCCTTTCCCCTTGTAGTCTACACACAGTGATCTAGGCCTGAATGACTTTTAATGGCCACTGAAGACATCCTCTTTCTGCGCTCCACAAAACTATATTAAGCACATCACCTTGCTGCCATCAAAAGAGCCGGAGGGAGCTGCACTAAATTACAGTGAAATGAGTTTTTTGTTTTCTCTCTGTAGCTGTAATACAGTACGTTAGTTTAGGCCTATCTGTTGTTCTGGGGGCTTTGTTGTCACTAATAGGGCCTCCCTCTCCTTTGGCATGAGAGGTTCATCAGAGTAGTGACTGGCTAATTGTTTGGGTTTAGAACGATAGATGACTGATAAATATGGGATATCCCATAGTTGGCTTTGTGTTTTGTTATGGCATGTTGTGAAATGTCACTGCCCAGCTGCCATCCATAGTAACTGATTAGAATTGGCGGACTAAGTACGGTATAGAAAATGTACATACTGGTGATGAGTAATGATGGTCTTGTTTCCATATTGGGCTGTTGAGTACCAGTAATAATGTCAACCCCCCCACTCTCTCTCTCTCTCTCTCTCTCTCTCTCCTCTCTCTCTCTCTCTCTCTCTCTCTCTCTCTCTTTCTCTCTCTCTCCTCTCTCTCTCCTCTCTCTCTCTATCTCTCTCTCTCTCTCTCTCTCTCTCTCTCTCTCTCTCTCTCTCTCTCTCTCTCTCTCTCACTCACTCACTCACTCACTCGGTGGAAATCAAACCTGCCATGACACATTGTGGCACACAACCACCCAATCTGTTTATGATGATGATAAGTGAAAATCATTCCCATCATGACAATCATTACCGGCTGTCATCATTATTTTGATGATCTCAGAGTGAGATGCAGAATGGCATGTTTGTGCCTGTGTGTACGCGAGTCCCAAGACTGGCAGCTCTTATAAGATTGTATAACACAGGGGAGTGACTGGGATAAAAGCGTGGACTCAGGAGATGTCTCTCTCTCCCTCCCTCCTCGGGAAGGAACACTATGGTATGTTATGTGAAGTACAGCAGGCTTCTACCATCCATGCCTCTGACTCTGTTTCCAATAGAGATGGAGTGACAGCAGGCAACAGGCTCATGTTTTTCTCTGCCTGTAAACCAGCTGGACCACAGACAGGCAGACGGACGGACAGACGGGCGGACAGACAGACAGACAGACAGACAGACAGACAGACAGACAGACAGACAGACAGACAGACAGACAGACAGACAGACAGACAGACAGACAGACAGACAGACAGACAGACAGACAGACAGACAGACAGACAGACAGACGAGCATGTTCTTAAAGTTCTGGGCAGCCTGGCTCTTCCATACATTATTTATCAATCCGATCATTAAAAACTATTTTTCTCCTTCCTCCTCTTATCTCTTTCCATCTTCTGGCATTTCACCTCCTCTTCTCTCTCCTCCATCTTTCACAGTCCATTAGCTGCTGTACTCTCTTCCCACTCTCCCCTCAATCTTTGTCCCTCGACTGCAATGCTCAGGATCTTCCTCTCACCCATTATGCCTGTGGTTCTTTCCCTCGACCTTGGTATGTCCCTGACCCCCGCTATAGCGTGCGTGATTTCACCACTAGTGGCTCATACTTTACCTTGTTCTGTCAGATACCATATTGTTACGTGCAACAAAAATTCATAGCCATATAGATTTTTCTATTTGTAAACTGTTCTTGTGTATGTAGCTGGGCTCTGCCCTAGATCCTGGTTGTGTTCATGTCTGAGAGGTGTATGTTGCCCAGACAACAGAAGAATACATCAATACTTACAGTGAAAAACATCCTAAGAGGCGAAAAGAGTCATAGAGGTACCATAGACGAATCCTCCTGATTCCGGCTTACAAGCTAAAATTAAAGCAGGAAGCACCATTGACTAGATCAATAAAAAAGTGGTCTGATGAAGCAGATGCTAAGCTACAGGACTGTTTTGCTAGCACAGACTGGAATATGTTACGAGATTCCTCCGATGGCATTGAGGAGTACGCCACATCAGTCATTGGCTTCATCAATAAGTGCATCGATGATGTCGTTCCCACAGTGACCGTACGTACATACAGTGGGGCAAAAAAGTATTTAGTCAGCCACCAATTGTGCAAGTTCTCCCACTTAAAAAGATGAGAGAGGCCTGTAATTTTCATCATAGGTACACGTCAACTATGACAGACAAAATGAGGGAAAAAAATCCAGAAAATCACATTGTAGGATCTTTTATGAATTTATTTGCAAATTATGGTGGAAAATAAGTATTTGGTCACCTACAAACAAGCAAGATTTCTGGCTCTCACAGACCTGTAACTTCTTCTTTAAGAGGCTCCTCTGTCCTCCACTCGTTACCTGTATTAATGGCACCTGTTTGAACTTGTTATCAGTATAAAAGACACCTGTCCACAACCTCAAACAGTCACACTCCAAACTCCACTATGGCCAAGACCAAAGAGCTGTCAAAGGACACCAGAAACAAAATTGTAGACCTGCACTAGGCTGGGAAGACTGAATCTGCAATAGGTAAGCAGCTTGGTTTGAAGAAATCAACTGTGGGAGCAATTATTAGGAAATGGAAGACATACAAGACCACTGATAATCTCCCTCGATCTGGGGCTCCACGCAAGAGCTCACCCCGTGGGGTCAAAATGATCACAAGAATGGTGAGCAAAAATCCCAGAACCACACGGGGGGGGGGGCCTAGTGAATGACCTGCAGAGAACTGGGACCAAAGTAACAAAGCCTACCATCAGTAACACACTATGCCGCCAGGGACTCAAATCCTGCAGTGCTAGACGTGTCCCCCTGCTTAAGCCAGTACATGTCCAGGCCCATCTGAAGTTTGCTAGAGAGCATTTGGATGATCCAGAAGAGGATTGGGAGAATGTCATATGGTCAGATGAAACCAAAATATAACTTTTTGGTAAAAACTCAACTCGTCGTGTTTGGAGGACAAAGAATGCTGAGTTGCATCCAAAGAACACCATACCTACTGTGAAGCATGGGGGTGGAAACATCATGCTTTGGGGCTGTTTTTCTGCAAAGGGACCAGAAAGACTGATCCGTGTAAAGGAAAGAATGAATGGGGCCATGTATCGTGAGATTTTGAGTGAAAACCTCCTTCCATCAGCAAGGGCATTGAAGATGAAACGTGGCTGGGTCTTTCAGCATGACAATGATCCCAAACACACCGCCCGGGCAACGAAGGAGTGGCTTCGTAAGAAGCATTTCAAGGTCCTGGAGTGGCCTAACCAGTCTCCAGATCTCAACCCCATAGAAAATCTTTGGAGGGAGTTGAAAGTCCGTGTTGCCCAGCGACAGCCCCAAAACATCACTGCTCTAGAGGAGATCTGCATGGAGGAATGGGCCAAAATACCAGCAACAGTGTGTGAAAACCTTGTGAAGACTTACAGAAAACGTGTGACTTGTGTCATTGCCAACAAAGGGTATATAACAAAGTATTGAGATAAACTTTTGTTATTGACCAAATACTTATTTTCCACCATAATTTGCAAATAAATTCATAAAAAATCCTACAATGTGATTTTCTGGATTTTTTTTCTCATTTTGTCTGTCATAGTTGAAGTGTACCTATGATGAAAATTACAGGCCTCTCTCATCTTTTTAAGTGGGAGAACTTGCACAATTGGTGGCTGACTAAATACATTTTTTGCCCCACTGTACCCCAACCAGAAGCCATGAATTACAGGCAACATCCACACTGAGCTAAAGGCTAGAGCTGCCGCTTTCAAGGAGCGGGACTCTAACACGGAAGCTTATAAGAAATCCCGCTATGCCCTCCGACGAACCATCAAACAGGCAAAACGTCAATACAGGACTAAGATCGAATCGTACAACTCCGGCTCTGATGTGGCAGGGCTTGCAAGCCATTACAGACTACAAAGGGAAGCACAGTGCCTTCACTGACATTTTCAACCTCTCCCTGTCCGAGTTTGTAATAACAACATGTTTTAAGCAGACCACCATAGTTCCTGTGCCCAAGAACACTAAGGTAACCTGCCTAAATGACTACTGACCCGTAGCACTCACATCTGTAGCCATGAAGTGCTTTGAAAGGCTGGTCATGGCTCATATCAACACCATTATCCCAGAAACCCTAGACCCACTCCAATTTGCATACCGCCCCAACAGATCCACAGATGATGCCATCTCTATTGCACTCCACACTGCCCTTTCCCACCTGGACGAAAGGAACACCTATTTGAGAATGCTATTCATTGACTACAGCTCAGCGTTCAACACCATAGTGCCCTCAAAGCTCATCAATAAGCCAAGGACCATGGGACTAAACACCTCCCTCTGCAACGGGATCCTGGACTTCCTGACGGGCCGTCCCCAGGTGGTAAGGGTAGGTAGCAACACATCCGCCACGCTGATCCTCAACACAGGGGCCCCTCAGAGGTGCGTGCTCTGTCCCCTTCTGTACTCCCTGTTCACTCACGCCCGATCCCCGACAACAACGAGACAGCCTATAGGGGAGGAGGTCAGAGACCTGGCCAGGTGGGTGCCAGGACAACAAACCTCTCCCTCAACATAATCAAGACAAAGGAGATGATTGTGGACTACAGGAAAAATAGGACCGAGCACGCCCCCCATTCTCATCGATGGAACAGCAGTGGAGCAGTTTGAGAGCTTGCAAGTTCCTTGGTGTCCCACATCACCAACAAACGAAACATGGTTCAAGCACACCAAGACAGTTGTGAAGAGGGCGCGACAAAAACCTATGCCCCCTCAGGAGACTTAAAAGATTTGGCATGGGGTCCTCAGATTCTCAAAAGGTTCTACAGCTGCAGCCATCGAGAGCATCCTGACTTGTTACATCACTGCCCTGGTATGGCAAACTGCTCGGCCTCGCGACCGCAAGGCACTACAGAGGGTTAGTGCGAACGGCCCCAGTACATCACTGGGGCTGAGCTTCCTGCCATCCTCTACACCAGGCGGATTCAGAGGAAGGCCCCTAAAAAATTGTCAAAGACTCCAGCCACCCTAGTCATAGGACTGTTCTCTCTGCTTCCGCACGGCAAGCAGTACCGGAGCGCCAAGTCTAGGTTCAAGAGGCTTCTAAACAGCTTCTACCCCCAGCCATAAGACTCCTGAACACCTAATCAAATGGCTACCCAGACTATATGCATTGCCCCCCCCCTTTTTTTACACCGCTGCTACTCTGTTGTTATCATCTATGCATGTACATATTACCTCAAACTAACCCGGTGCCCCCCGCACCATTGGCTCTGTACCGGTACCCCTCTGTATATAGTCTCGCTATTGTTATTTTACTGCTGCTCTTTAAATCCTTGTTACTTTTATTTCTTATTCTTATCCATATTTTTTTTAAACTACATTGTTGGTTAGGGGGCTCGTAAGTAAACATTACACTGTAAGGTCTACACCTGTTATATTCAGAGCATGTGACTAATAACATTTGATAACAGCGATGCCAGGGTTACCAAGGTAACCTTTGCTCTCCACATTTCCATCATGTCACCCCCTCTCAGGTTTTTATCCCTGTGGACTGATATTGTGTTGCTGCTGCCTGTCAAGAGTAACCTTGCCTCTGACCCGCCCACCACAGAGCTATCCCGAGCTGCTCCCGTCACAGGGCGGTATTTTCACCTCACCATTTTTTATAAGTATGAAACTGAACTCATAACTTTATTGTTGTGGTCATCAGTGGAGTGGGAAAGTGGGCTGACAGAGCATAACACTCTCTGTGATAGTGAGCTAATGCCCTCTCTGCATGGGCCAAAGACTGCTGGTACAGTGAGAGGGTGTGTGTATGTCGGGGGTGGGGGATGTAAAGACAGAAATGGGTGGATAAAAAAATGCTTTAGGCATGCCTTAGCCCTAATGGGATGGATGTGCGTCTTTGATAAGCCAGAGAAGGAGGGAGCTGTAACAGAAACACAGAGGCAGAGCAAATGGGAATAGGGAGGGATGGCTGACTGCTCAGAGTGGAGGGAGGAATATAGCTTGGGGAATTCTGCTACCTTTCTTTCCCTCCCTCTCTGTTTTTTCCTGTCTCTTCCCCTCTTTTTTTCCCTCCCCTTCCACTGCTCTTATTTTACCATCAGCCAGGGACTGTCTGGTTGCTAGAGGGAAAATCAGTTGAGAAGAGAGTGATAAGGAGGTTGAGAGAGAGAGAATGAAAGTAATGACAGAATAAAGGAGAGTTTAGGAGAGATGAGATGGTAATGTAAGTAACGGTTCAGGGAAGACAGGCCAGGAGCAGTACAAAGACACAAGGTTGCTAGACAATACAGTGTATTCGGGTATTTGTATTTATTTTTATTTTACCGTTATTTTACCAGGTAAGTTGACTGAGAACACGTTCTCATTTACAGCATTGACCAGGGGAATATTTACAGGGGAGAGGAGGGGGATGAATGAGCCAATTGTAAGCTGGAGATGATTAGGTGACCATGATCATGTGTATGACGCTGGCACACCTGCATTTGGGGAGTTTCTCCCATTCTTCTCTGCAGATCCTCTCAAGCTCTGTCAGGTTGGATGGGGAGCTTTGCTGCACAGCTATTTTTAGGTCTCTCCAGAGATGTTCGATCAGGTTCAAGTCCAACCTCTGGCTGGGTCCCTCAAGGACATTCAGAGAATTGTCTCGAAGCCACTTCTGTGTTGTCTTGGCTGTGTGCTTAGGGTCGTTGTCCTGTTGTAAGGTGAACCTTCTGAGGTCCTGAGCGCTCTGGAGCAGGATTTCATCAAGGATCGGTCTGTATTTTTGCTCCGTTCATCTTTCCTTCGATCCTGACTAGTCTCTCAGTCCCTGCCACTGAAAAACATCCCCACAGCATGATGCTGCCACCACCATGCTTCACCGTAGAGATGGCACCAGGTTTCCTCCAGACGTGACGAGAGATCAATCTTCGTTTCATCAGACCAGAGAACCTTGTTTCTCATGGTCTGAGAGTCTTTAGGTGCCTTTGGCAAACTCCAAGAGGGCTGTCATGTGCTTTTTATTGTGGAGTGGCTTCGGTCTGGCCACTCTACAATAAAGGCCTGATTGGTGGAGTGCTGCAGAGATGGTTGTCCTTCTGGAAGGTTCTCCCATCTCCACAGAGGAACTCTGGCCCTTCTCCCCCGATTACTCAGTTTGTCCGGGCAGCCAGCTCTAGGAAGTTGGTGGTTCCAAAGTTTTTCCATTTAAGAATGATGGAGGCCACTGTGTTCTTGGGAACCTTCAATACTGCAAAAATGTTTTGGTACCCTTCCCCAGATCTGTGCCTCGATACAATCCTGTCTCAGAGCTCTATGGACAATTCCTTCGACCTCAGGCCTTGGTTTTTGCTCTGACAGCTGTGGGACCTTACAGTTGAAGTCGGAAGTTTACATACACCTTAGCCAAATACATTTAAACTCAGTTTTTCATAATTCCTGACATTTAATCCAAGTAAAAATTCCCTGTCTTAGGTCAGTTAGGATCACCACTTTATTTTAAGAATGTGAAATGTCCTTCAGCTTTTATTTCTTTCATCACATTCCCAGTGGGTCAGATGTTTACATACACTCAATTAGTATTTGGTAGCATTACCTTTAAATTGTTTAACTTGGGTCAAACGTTTCGGGTAGCCTTCCACAAGCGTCCCACAATAAATTGGGTGAATTTTGGCCCATTCCTCCTGACAGAGCTGGCGTAACTGAGTCAGGTTTGTAGGCCTCCTTGCTCGCACACGCTTTTTCAGTTCTGCCCACAAATTTTCTATAGGATTGAGGTCAGGGTTTTGTGATGGCCACTCCAATACCTTGACTTTGTTGTTTTTAAGCCATTTTGCCACAACTTTTGAAGTATGCTTGGGGTCATTGTCCATTTGGAAGACCCATTTGCGACCAAGCTTTAACTTCCTGACTGATGTCTTGAGATGTTGCTTCAATATATCCACATAATTTCCTCCCTTCATGATGCCATCTATTTTGTGAAGTGCACCAGTCCCTGCTGCAGCAAAGCACCCCCACAACATGATGCTGCCAACCCCCGTGCTTCACGGTTGGGATGGTGTTCTTCGGCTTGCAAGCCTCCTCCTTTTCCCTCCAAACATAACAATGGTCATTATGGCCAAACAGTTCTATTTTTGTTTCATCAGACCAGAGGACATTTCTCCAAAAAGTACGATCTTTGTTCCCATGTGCAGTTGCAAACCGTAGTGTGGCTTTTTTTATGGCGGTTTTGGAGCAGTGGCTTCTTCCTTGCTGAGCGGCCTTTCATGTTATGTCGATGTAGGACTCGTTTTACTGTGGATATAGATACTTTTGTACCTGTTTCCTCCAGCATCTTCAGAAAGTCCTTTGCTGTTGTTCTGGGATTGATTTGCACTTTTCGCACCAAAGTACATTCATCTCTAGGAGACAGAACGCGTCTCCTTCCTGAGCGGTATGACGGCTGCGTGGTCCCATGGTGTTTATATTTGCGTACTATTGTTTGTACAGATGAACGTGGTACCTTCAGGCGTTTGGAAATTGCTCCCAAGGATGAACCAGACTTGTGGAGGTCTACAATTTTTTTTCTGAGGTCTTGGCTGATTTCTTTTGACTTTCCCATGAAGTCAAGCAAAGAGGCACTGAGTTTGAAGGTAGGCCATGAAATACATCCACAGGTACACCTCCAATTGACTCAAATGATGTCAATTTTCCTATCAGAAGCTTCTATAGACATGACATTATTTTTTGAATTTTCCAAGCTGTTTAAATGCACAGTCAACTTAGTGTATGTAAACTTCTGACCCACTGGAATTGTGATACAGTGAATTATAAGTTAAATAATCTGTCTGTAAACAATTGTTTGAAAAATTACTTGTGTCATGCACAAAGTAGATGTCCTAACCAACTTACCAAAACTATAGTTTGTTAACAAGAAATTTGTGGAGTGGTTGAAAAACGAGTTTTAATGACTCCAACCAAGTGTATGTAAACTTCTGACTTCAACTGTATAATAGACAGGTGTTAATTTTTTTTCAAATCATTTCCAATCGATTGAATTTGTCACGGGTGGACTCCAATGAAGTTGTAGAAACATCTCAAGGATGATCAATGGAAACAGGATGCACCTGAGCTTAATTGTGAGTGTCATAGCAAAAGGTCTGAATACTTGTGTAAATAAGGTATTTATGTTTTTTATTTTTTGTAAATCTGCAAGAATTAAAAAAAAAAAAACGTTTTTGCTTTGTCATTATGGGGTACGTGTGTAGATTGATGAGGGGAAACAATAATTGAATCCATTTTAGAATAAGGCCGTAACGTAACAAAATGTGTAAAAAATCAAGGGGTCTAAATACTTTCCAAATGCACTGTAAGTAATAGGAGGATGTGGATGACAATGAAGATGGCAGAGTACTGTAGAGGAGAGAGGTGGAGTTGAACGAGATTCTTTTCTCTTAGTGATGATGACTTGGTCCTGACTGAGGTTACACTAGATTCAAAGACAAGTGTGATTCTATTGATGTAGCCATCCAAAACACATAACCTGAAATGCCTGAAAGGAAAAGCCACTTTCAAAAAGGGTCAAGAGATGAAAGAAAGAAAGAAACTGCAGTATCCTAAAATGCTTTGGTCAACGGTCATATCCAGAACAAAATGTGCCGGGGCTGCTTTGGACTCTTGTCTGTCTGTCCGCTATCCTTCATTCTGCTCGTCCTTGGGGTTTTGTCTGCTGTCTAGTTTTTGGAAGGATTGAAATGGATTAGTAGGCTGAATAGCTGAGCCACTGGCTTCTTTTCCTCCAAACAGACATGAGGGCCTGCGTCCCAGATGCCACTTATTCCCTACCTAGTGCACTACTTTTGACCGTAGCCTCATAGCCACCGGTCAAAGTAGTGCACCATGTAGGGAATAGGGTGCCATTTGGGACACAGCCGAGGTCAGCCGTATGCCTGTAGCCCACTTGCTGAGTGAGGTAACTGAAGGCCAGCAATAAGTAGCCTGAAAAATATCACCATTCAGTTTCTAATGATGAAACGGAAGCAAGTCTATCTTAAGCCCTTGACTGAGGTTGACCAGTACACATTACAGAAACCATGCAACAGAAACCATGTTACAGAAACCATGTTACAGAAACCATGCTACAGAAACCATGTTACAGAAACCATGCTACAGAAACCATGCTACAGAAACCATGCTACAGAAACCATGCTACAGGAGACCATGTTACAGAAACCATGCTACAGAAACCATGGTACAGAAACCATGTTACAGAAACCATGTTACAGAAACCATGCTACAGAAACCACGTTACAGACACCATGTTACAGAAACCATGCTACAGAAACCATGTTACAGAAACCATGCTACAGACACCATGTTACAGACACCATGCTACAGAAACCATGCTACAGAAACCATGCTACAGAAACCATGTTACAGAAACCATGCTACAGAAACCATGCTACAGAAACCATGTTACAGTAACCATGCTACAGGAAACCATGTTACAGAAACCATGCTACAGAAACCATGTTACAGAAACCATGCTACAGAAACCATGCTACAGAAACCATGCTACAGAAACCATGCTACAGAAACCATGTTACAGACACCATGTTACAGAAACCATGCTACAGAAACCATGTTACAGAAACCATGTTACAGAAACCATGTTACAGAAACCATGCTACAGAAACCATGTTACAGAAACAGAAACCATGTTACAGAAACCATGCTACAGAAACCATGTTACAGAAACCATGCTACAGAAACCATGCTACAGAAACCATGCTACAGAAACCATGTTACAGAAACCATGTTACAGAAACCATGTTACAGAAACCATGCTACAGAGACCATGTTACAGAAACCATGTTACAGAAACCATGCTACAGAAACCATGCTACAGAAACCATGTTACAGAAACCATGTTACAGAAACCATGCTACAGAAACCATGTTACAGAAACCATGTTACAGATACAGAAACCATGTTACAGAAACCATGTTACAGAAACCATGTTACAGAAACCATGTTACAGAAACCATGCTACAGAAACCATGTTACAGAAACCATGTTACCTAGTGACAGGATGCTGTAATACTGTATGGAAGGGAGATAACACTACTCTGAGGGATGGAAACATTCTAATACCACGGCATGACTGTCGATGTCGGAAGGATAACAAACACAGCCTACTGTATAAGGGGATGAGTGGAATGAAGTGTGTGCGTGTGTGTGCGTGTTCTTGTGTGTGTGCGTCCGTGCGTGTGTCTGTCAGTGTGTGCGCGTCAGTGTGTGGTTGTGCGTGCGTGTGTACAGCTTCACCCTGCCTTGGCATAGGGCTAATGCAACAGTGTCTCAAGGTAGCTCTTGGAGTAGTTATTTAAAATAACACTTGAGAAGGCTTGTGTACCTCTGCTCTCTCCTCTATTTACCTGCTCTCTCCTCTTCATTAGAAGAGACACGTGCGTGAATCGAAGAGATACAGCCACAAACAAACATTTCAGTCTGTCCATGGGCCTGTTTCAAGCAGGGAATAGCAATTGCGGAAACTTATGAGTGTGTGTGTGTGTGTGTGTGCTTTAATGTTATGCATTTTTCTGTACCGTGTCTGTGTATTTGTCTATACTATATGGTATGTGACTATATTTCATTGTTTTCTTGCCATGCACCTGCTTATTCCCCAGGTCTTTGTTTCACAAAGCACATGACTGCTGCCTGCCGATTGGCTGGTGATGATGCAATGCTTTATGGCAGCATAGCTGTTTGGTTCGAGGGCTTTTTGGAAGTAATTGAACCAAGTGGGAGTAGCTTTGCATCAATGTAGTGATAGCAAACCAGATAACACATACATTACAAAGTATGTTCAGAACACAGACACACAAAGCAATAGGCTACCCTTCAGGACACACAGCTTGTCTACAATCAATTTGGCATGCTGTTGTTCCATGAAGGAGGAGCAGTTCTTACAGTGTCCTTGTCACAGTGTGTGTGTGTGTGTGTGTGTGTGTGTGTGTGTGTGTGTGTGTGTGTGTGTGTGTGTGTGTGTGTGTGTGTGTGTGTGTGTGTGTGTGTGTGTGTGTGTGTGTGTGTGTGTGTGTGTGTGTGTGTGTGTGTGTCTGAGAGAGAGCCCACGTACTGGTTTAGAATAGTGTGTGATGGTGCTCAATCCTTCTCTGTCAGCAGATGGTCCTTACAGGTTCTCTCTGCATTCATAGGGGCTTCATCACTGTGGGAGAAGATGGATGACAGCGCTTCTACAGAGCCAACTTTTACTCTGACATATTGATTGGGGCAGCCTTCCTTCCTTCCATACTCCCTCCCTAGTTTCACTGTTTTGTTGTTGTTGAGAAGTCAGGGGTTCTCCCAACCAATCACATGGCCTCCTCCCCTTTCTCTGTGTTTGAGATTGGATCCTTCCAAAAGGACTAGCGCGTATCAGGAATCAGTCACAGTTGTACTACTAAGCTTTGAAGGTCATTCATGATTCAAGGGTTTGAAGACTGCATGTGTTTATCAAAGGTCCCTGTTTTCATACTAAGATCAGTACAGGGTAGATTTTTATGTCTGTGTATCATTATGAACGTCTGAATATTTTATTCCGATTTTCCACAGCAGTTCACTTCGATTTATATATTTTTTACACTAAGCTGTAGGCCTAAGTGTGTTTACAGATCATGAATAAATATATACCCATAACAGTCCTGAAATGAGCTTTACTGAAATTAATCACATTTGATGATTTGTTGTTGACCATTTCTATCCTGCTAAGCCGTCAAAGCCTATGACTGTTGGAAAAGTAGCATTCATTTATCTAACTGAAGATTTGCATACTTTATTTGCCGAAAATGTCAATCTCTCTCTTTCTTTCTCTCTCTCACTCACTCACCGTCTCTCTCTTCTCTACTCACATCCAGAATTTTGTTATGTTATTTAGCCAGTACAATTTCAACACAAATTATAGTATCTTTAATAGACTGACCGATTTACTTTACTCATGGTGGATACTTAGACAATGGGTCGACATGTTCATCTACAAATTGGGATTTTTAAGGGTTTTTAAATGGAGCGTTTTTTTAATAGTATTTTTTTGTTATAAAAAAAATATATTTTATAAGGGGTGGATCAGCTCCATTATTGCGGAAAGATTGTTGCTTACATCAATGTAATTGTCTGCATCATTTCAAATCCTCCATATATTTTGGGGGTTAATATATATATCCACATACATACATACAGTTGAAGTCAGAAGATTACATACACCTTAGCCAAATACATTTCAACTCAGTTTTTCACAATTCCTGACATTTAACCCTAGTAAAAATTCCCTGTCTTAGGTCAGTTAGGATCACCACTTTATTTTAAGAATGTGAAATGTCAGAATAATAGTAGAGAGAATTATTTATTTCAGCTTTTATTTCTTTCATCACATTCCCAGTGGGTCAGAAGTTTACATACACTCAATTAGTATTTGGTAGCATTGCCTTTAAATTCTTTAACTTGGGTCAAACGTTTCGGGTAGCTTACCACAAGTTTCCCTCAATAAGTTGGGTGAATTTTGGCCCATTCCTCCTGACAGAGCTGGTGTAACTGAGTCAGGTTTGTAGGCCTCCTTGCTCGCACACACTTTTTCAGTTCTACCCACAAATTTTCTATAGGGTTGAGGTCAGGGCTTTGTGATGGCCACTCAAATACCTTGACTTTGTTGTCTTTAAGACATTTTGCCTTTGGAAGTATGCTTGGGGTTATTGCTTGTGGTCTCTTCCAAGATTGCGTAGCAGTGCAGACATGGTTTGTTGTTTCTCCCGTGTACATTTGTATTTTTCCTCCACTGTACCCGCACCCTGCCATACCCCTGTCTGTACATTATGCCCTGAACCTATCCAACCACGCCCAGAAATCTGCTCCTTTTATTCTCTGTCCCCAACGCACTAGACGACCAGTTCTGATAGCCTTTAGCAGTACCCTCATCCTACTCCTCCTCTGTTCCTCGGGTGATGTGGAGGTTAACCTAGGCCCTACGTGTCCACAGGCGCTCTCATTTGTTGACTTCTGTAACCGAAAAAGCCTTGGTTTCATGCATGTTAACATCAGAAGCCTCCTCCCGAAGTTTGTTTTACTCACTGCTTTAGCACACTCCGCCAACCCTGATGTCCTTGCCGTGTCTGAATCCTGGCTTAGGAAGGCCACCAAAAATTCTGAGATTTCCATCCCCAACTACAACATTTTCCATCAGAAATAAGTCTCTCACTGTTGCCGCCTGTTATAGACCCCCCTCAGCTCCCATCTGTGCCCTGGACACCATATGTGAATTGATTGGCCCCCATCTATCTTCAGAGTTTGTTCTGTTAGGTGACCTAAACTGGGATATCCTAAACTTCTTTCGGATCATTGGGACGCTAGACAACATCCGGTGAAATTGCAGAGCGCGAAATTCAAAATACAAAAGTAGTAATATTAAACATTCATAAAAATACAAGTGTTTTACATCATTCTTTAGCTTAGAATCTTGGTAATCGAACCACTTTGTCTGATTTACAATAGGCTTTAAGGCAAAAGCACAGCATTTGATCGTCTGACCCACAGCGCCTCACCCACTTCCTGCATTAACATGAATTCATGTGTCACAAAACTCAAAAATAGCGATAAAATAAATCACTTACCTTTGAAGATCTTCATCTTTTTGCAATCCAAAGGGTCCCAGTTACACAATGAATGATCGTTTTGTTCGATAAAGTCCTTCTTTATATCCCAAAAATGTCTGTTTATTTGGCGCGTTTGATTCAGAAATCCACCTGTTCCAACTCGCCCAACATGTCAACAAAGGAATCTAAAAAGTTACCTGTAAACTTCGTCCAAACAATTCAAACAACGTTTCTAATCCAACCTCAGGTACCCTAATATGTAAATAATCGCTAAGATTTAAGACGGAATATAAGGTGTTCAATACCGGAGAAAAAGAACGAGGCACGCGAACTCATTCACGCATGCCAAAAGACTAGATTACTTTTGAGGGATACTTCGAAAGAATACGAATACTTCTTCATTTTTCAAAAAACAAGCATGAAACAATTTCTAAAGACTGTTGACATCTAGTGGAAGCCATAGGAACTGCAGTCTGGATCCTAATTATTCGACTTTTCGATAGAAAAGCATTGAAAAGTCCAATGACCTCAAAAAATGTTTTCCTAGATGGATTGTCCTCGGGGTTTCGCCTGCCAAATCAGTTCTGTTATACTCACAAACTTTATTTTAAAGTGTTTAGAGTGTTTTCTATCCAATACTACCATGCATATGCATATCCTAGCTTCTGGGCCTGAGCAACAGGCAGTTTACTTTGGGCACCTCAGTCATCCAAACTTCCGAATACTGCCCCCTAGCCTTAAAAAGTTAACACCCCTGCAGTCCTACAATCTAAACTAGATTTCCTCAATCTCACACAAATGATCAAGGAGCCCACCAGGTACAACCCTAAATCTGTAAACATGGGCACCCTCATAGATATCATCCTGACCAACTTGCCCTCCAAATACACCTCTGCTGTTGTCAATCAGGATCTCAGCGATCACTGCCTCATTGCCTGCATCCGCTATGGGTCCTCGGTCAAACTACCACCCCTCATCACTGTCAAACACTCCCTAAAACACTTCTGCGAGCAGGTCTTTCTAATCGACCTGGCCCAGGTATCCTGGAAGGATATTGACCTCATCCCGTCAGTCGAGGATGCCTGGTCCTTCTTTAAAAGTAATTTCCTCACCATCTTAAATAAGCATGCCCCTTTAAAAAAATGTAGAACTAAGAACAGATATAGCCCTTGTTTCACTCCAGACCTGACTGCCCTCAACCAGCACAAAAACATCCTGTGGCGGACTGCACTAGCATCGAATAGTCCCCGCGATATGCAACTTTCAGGGAAGTCAGGAACCAATGCACACAGTCAGTCAGGAAAGCAAAGGCTAGCTTTTTCAAACAGACATTTGCATCCTGTAGCTCTAACTCCAAAGAGTTTTGGGACACTGTAAAGTCCATGGAGAATAAGAGCACCTCCTCCCAGCTGCCCACTGCACTGAGGCTAGGTAACACTGTCACCACCGATAGATCCACGATAATCGAGAATTTCAATAAGCATTTGTCTACGGCTGGCCATGCTTTCCTCCTGGCTACCCCCAACCCCGGCCAACAGCTCCGCACCCCCCCACAGCTACTTGCCCAAGCCCCTCCAGCTTCTCCTTCACCCAAATCCAGATAGCAGATGTTCTGAAAGAGCTGCAAAACCTGGACCCCAACATGTCCACTGGGCTAGACAATCTGGACCCTCTCTTTTTAAAATGATCCACCGCCATTGTTGCAACCCCTAATACCAGTCTGTTCAATCTCTCATCGTATCGTCTGAGATCCCTAAAGATTGGAAGACTGCCGCGGTCATCCCCCTCTTCAACGTGGGTGACACTCTAGACCCAAACTGTTACAGACCTATATCCATCCTGCCCTGCCTTTCTAAAGTCTTCAAAAGCCAAGTCAATAAACAGATTACTGACCATTTCGAATCCCACCGTACCTTCTCCGCTGTGCAATCCGGTTTCCGAGCTGGTCAAGGGTGCACCTCAGCCACACTCAAGGTACTAAACGATATCATAACCGCCATCGATAAAAGACAGTACTGTGCAGCCGTCTTCATCGACCTGGCCAAGGCTTCAGACTCTGTCAATCACCGTATTCTTATCGGCAGACTGAACAGCCTTGGTTTCTCAAATGACTGCCTCGCCTGGTTCACCAACTACTTCTCAGACAGAGTTCAGTTTGTCAAATTGGAGGGCCTGTTGTCCGGACCTCTGGCAGTCTCTATGGGGGTACCACACGGTTCAATTCTTGGGCCGACTCTTTTCTCTGTATATATCAACGATGTCGCAATTTCTGTGGGTGATTCCCTGATCCACCTCTACACAGACAATACCATTCTGTATACATCTGGCCCTTCTATGGACACTGTGTTAACAAACCTCCGAACGAGCTTCAATGCCATACAACCCTCCTTCCGTGACCTCCAACTACTCTTAAATGCTAGTAAAACTAAATAAATGCTTTTCAACCATTCGCTGCCCGCACCCGCACGCCCGACTAGCATCACTACTCTGGACGGTTCCGACTTAGAATATGTTGACAACTACAAATACCTAGGTGTCTGGTTAGACTGTAAACTCTCCTTCCAGACTCATATAAAACATCTCCAATCCAAAATTAAATCTAGAATTGGCTTCCTAAAGCCTCCTTCACTCACGCCGCCAAACATACCCTCGTAAAACTGACTATCCTACCGATCCTCGACTTCGGCGATGTCATCTACAAAATAGCCTCCAACACTCTACTCTGCAAACTGGATGCAGTCTATCACAGTGCCATCCGTTTTGTCACCAAAGCCCCATACACTACTCACCACTGCGACCTGTATGCTCTCGTCGGCTGGCCCTCGCTACATATTCGTCGCCAGACCCACTGGCTCCAGGTCATCTATAAGTCTTATCTCAGCTCACTGGTCACGATAACAACACCCACCCGTAGCACGCGCTCCAGCAAGTATATTTCTGTCACAAGTATCTTCGTCTTCTGACGATAATGCGAAATCGTCATCGGAAAAGGTAGACCAATACGCAGCAGGTGTGCAGTTGTTCATTTTGAACATTTAATTAAATCAACACGAATACAAAAACAACAAACAAGAAAACGAACGATAAACTGACAGTCTGCAAAGCATAGGCTCAACACAGAACAATCACCCACCCACCAATCACACACACAAACACACCCTAATATATGGGACTCTCAATCAAAGGCAGATAGACAACACCTGCCTTCAACTGAGAGTCCCAACCCCAATTAACCAAACATAGAAACACACACACCAGACTAACCATAGAATACAAACACATAGACCATCAACCAAAAACCCGGAAATACTAAATCAAACACCCTTTACACAAACACACCACCCCGAACCACATAAAACAAATACCCTCTGCCACGTCCTGACCAAACTACAAAAACAATTAACCTTATACTGGCCAGGACGTGACAATTTCACTGATCATCCCCAAAGCCAACACCACCTTTGGCCACCTTTCCTTACAGTTCTCTGCTGCCAATGACTGGAACGAATTGCAAAAATCGCTGACGCTGGAGACATATTTCCCTCACTAACTTTAAACATCAGCTATCTGAGCAGCTAACTGACCGTTGCAGCTGTACAGAGCCCATCTGTAAATAGCCCATCCAATCTACCTACCTCATCCCCATATTGTTTTTATTTACTTTTCTGCTCTTTTGCACACCAGTATTTCTACTTGCACATCATCATCTGCACATCTACCACTCCAGTGTTAATTTTCTAAATTGTAATTATTTCGCTACTACTTTCTTTTTTTCTATTGTGTTATTGACTGTACGCTTGTTTATTCCATGTGTAACTCTGTGTTGTGGTTTGTGTCGCACTGCTTTGCTTTATCTTGGCCAGGTCGCAGTTGTAAATGAGAACTTGTTCTCAACTAGCCTACCTGGTTAAATAAAGGTGAAATAAAAAATAAAATAAATAAAATTGTCCATTTGGAAGACCCATTTGTTACCTAGCTTTAACTTCCTGACTGAGGTCTTGAGATGTTGCTTCAATATATCCACATCATTTTCCTCCCTCATGATGCCATCTATTTTGTGAAGTGCACCAGTCCCTCCTGCAGCAAAGCACCCCCACAACATGATGCTGCCACACCCCGCGCTTCACGGTTGGGATGGTGTTCTTCGGCTTGTAAGCCTCCCCCTTTTTCCTCCAAACATAACGATGGTCATTATGGCCAAACAGTTCTATTTTTTTGTTTCATTAGACCAGAGGACATTTCTCCAAAAAGTACGATCTTTGTTCCCATGTGCAGTTGCAAACCATAGTCTGGCTTTTTTATGGCAGTTTTGGAGCAGTGGCTTCTTCCTTGCTGAGCGGCCTTTCAGGTTATGTCGATATAGGACTCGTTTTTCTGTGGATATAGATACTTTTGTACCAGTTTCCTCCAGCATCTTCACAAGGTCCTTTGCTGTTGTTCTGGGATTGATTTGCACTTTTCGCACCAAAGTACGTTCATCTCTAGGAGACAGAACGCGTCTCCTTCCTGAGCGGTATGACGGCTGCGTGGTCCCATGGTGTTTATACTTGCATACTATTGTTTGTACAGATGAACGTGGTACCTTCAGGCATTTGGAAATTGCTCCCAAGGATGAACCAGACTTGCGGAGGTCTACAATTTTTTTTCTGAGGTTTTGGCTGATTTCTTTTGATTTTCCCATGATGTCAAGCAAAGAGGCACTGAGTTTGAAGGTAGGCCATGAAATACATCCACAGGTACACCTCCAATTGACTTGAATGATGTCAATTTTCCTATCAGAAGCTTCTATAGCCATGACACCATCCAAGCTGTTTAAAGGCACAGTCAACTTAGTGTATGTGAACTTCTGACCCACTGGAATTTTTTATTTATTTATTTTTATTTCACCTTTATTTAACCAGGTAGGCAAGTTGAGAACAAGTTCTCATTTACAACTGCGACCTGGCCAAGATAAAGCAAAGCAGTGTGACACAGACAACAACACAGAGTTACACATGGAGTAAACAAACAAGCCAATAACACAATAAACAAGTCAATGATACAGTAGAAAAAAAGAAAGTCTGTATACAGTGTGTGCAAAAGGCATGAGGATGTAGGCAATAAAATAGGCCATAGGAGCAAATAATTAAAATTTTGCAGATTAACACTGGAGTGATAAATGAGCATATGAAGATGTGCATGTAGAGATACTGGTGTGCAAAAAGAGCAGAAAAGTAAATAAAATTGTGATACATTGAATTATAAGTGAAATCATCTGTCTGTAAACAATTGTTGGAAAAATGACTTGTGTCATGCACAAAGTAGACGTCCTAACCGACTTGCCAAAACTATAGTTTGTTAACAAGAAATTTGTGGAGTGGTTGATAAACGAGTTTTAATGACTCCAACCTAAGTGTATGTAAACTTCTGACTTCAACTGTATATACATTTTACATACCCTGTATGTTTTACATTGGTTATCTTGTTAATAGTCCCACCCTTCAGCTCCCTTCAAACTCCAAACTTCAGCTCCCATCTATCTCTTAACACCATCCATTTTGGATTTCTATTTGGCATATATTTTTCAACTGTGCTGTGATGCTTCACAAAAGTACTGAACCTTTCTATTCTCATAGCTTCTACAGATTGTAAATTAAAGATAAACATTTTTGCAAAAATAATTATTATATTGTTGATTGATTGACTATGACTTTTCAAATCACCTAGTATTGCAATCTGCAGTGTTAGTTCTAGGCAAATGTTGCATTTCTTCAGCCATTCCTGACCAAAAACGAGCTACATATGGACAGTACCAAAACAAATGATTTAATGACTCTGCCTCCTCACAGCAAAATCTGCAGAGCTGGGAAGATTGTATCCCCCATATATATAACATTCTATTGGTTGCAAGAATTTTGTATAATAATTAAAATTAATAAAATTAGAAGTTTTGAATCCGGAATTGTTTTGCATGTCAATGCATAAACCATGTGCCATGGAATGGGTATATCGGAAATAAACTATTTTGCAATTATATGGCACAGCTGTCAATTTTTAGGCCCTTAAGTGAAATTGGTTGAAATTGGAAAATGAAATTGGAAAATGTTTTTATTTATTACAATTTAATTTAACCATTTATGGTCTTTAATGCAGGGCCCACAGGCAAGTTAATAGAAAACAAATTGACCATAAGTTATCTTTAATAGAGTGAAGGGAATGGTATCAAACAGCTGGTTTTCATGTGTTTTGATTCCATTCCATTCACTCCATTTTCAGCCAATACACTCTATTCCAGCCCTTATTATGAGCCGTCCTTTCCCCAGCAGCCTCCACTGCTTTAAATATATTTATTTCTGTGAAATGTATTGAAAGTTCCCAGAATTTTGCAACCCTCTGCTCCTCTGTTGTTAGATTGTGAGTCTAACCAGCCCAAACAAATCTACCCATCCATTATCAATCTTGATAATCATGGCCTTCAATATAACACAATGTTATTCATCTTTATCTTTATTGGAATCCCCATTAGCTGACGCCATGACGACCGCTAATCTTCCTGGGATCCATGAACACAACAAAACATACTTTACAATTTATATTGAAAAACTGTAACACAATTGACGGTAGTAGACAATACAAACATTTGACATGTACACATTACAGACATCAGTGTTCGATTGGTCTGGTCTGGTCAGGGTAGTTTGTTCAATTGCAGTTATGAAGTTATCATAGGTCAGGTAGCTTAGAGTAGTTGATTAACTACCTCAGGGCATTATGCTGATTTATGCCTTTTGATTAATTCACTCATCCGCTCCCTACATCTCCATCTTATTACCTGAGACTAAACATATTTTAGTAGTAATCAGTCTCTGAGTTACAGAAGGGTCAGATGTGTCCAATCCTGTCTGCTCTCTACTGTCGTCAGCATGGTGATTGGCTGCCCCCTGTCGCCACGGAGACGGCGTGGTGTCGTGTAAGCAGTGGAGACAGGGCTCTTTGGTAATCACATGACTGAGGTGTTCTCTGTTGGGTGCTTTAAATTTACACTGTTGCTTTCCAATTTATTTCCAAGTGTTGTAAGATTCTGCTGGTTTCTCCCTAAATGACCGTTTTTGCTCAACAGTCTGAGGGGTTAAGTACCTCGCTCACGGCTGGAGACACTAATACTAATACCAGCAATCCTCCAGACACCTTTTTACCATTCCCATGGTTTAGTTTTTGCCAGAATTTGATCATATGTTTCCTTGAGGAAGAATCGAGCTTGAGCTCCAGGTTGAATGGACAAACTAGGCTCATACGAATATATATCATCTTTATCATATTTAAATCATATGTGTCATCCTGTTTAGTGAAATAGATAACATACTGGTAAGTATGGTAACAATGACTAGAATAGTTGTGATTGGAGTAGAATCCAACCCACGAGTACTTCAATCTTAAATCAGTCTTCCAATCGGTGAAGGTCTTATTGATGAACAGGCGAGTGCATCCGTAGCCATCTCAGGTGTAGAGCTGGAGACTGGCGTCAATCCCCTCTATGCCAACAGCAACCTTCCTGTCTGCGTCATCATATTTAGGTCCTCTCATGAAGACATCTGACCCGTCCTTGGAGAGGAGCTTGACCTGTAGGCCGTGGTTAAGGCATTTTTTGGGGTCATAGGTTCCGTAGCTGCGCGTGTCAAGAGAGAGAGATAAGAGATTCTCTCCATCTTTATTAAAGAGTGCCAGCATCACCCTCACATCCAGCAGGCTGTCAGGGACATTAGCCCAGCCGGGCGTACCCACTTTCTGTGGATTTCACCTGGAGCACAACAGCATAGCACTCTGTGTGGTGGTCATTCACCACTGCCCCTTTCATTATAGCAGGGGACTCATTTAGAGTCATTCTGCCTGCGTCTTCAACCTTGTACGTACTATCAGTGGCAGAGCAGTTCCATGGGAAGGTTCTGGAGTCTACGTCATAGCCGGCAGCGTACAGAAACACGTCCACACTGTTCACCCTGTTTTGCGAGAGGGTCCTGATCTCCCTCAGGGGGGCGGGGCTGATCTGGTAGGGGTTCTTGGGGTCATACTCACTGCTTCTTCGATAGTGCTGTGTGATGTAGATTGCCTCTAACAGTGGACTGTTGGGGCTTGTTCTGACAACTAACCTGTCCATGTTCCTCTCTACGTTTCCTGGGGTAAGGTAATAGCTGAGAGTGACATAAGGATCGAGTGAGTATGCTGTTGGTGTGTTGATATTCTCAACTTCGTAGTAACCCTGTCTGTTCTGATTTTGCAGTTGTGGAAAACCTTATAGTTATTAAAGTGATGGAAGCCCCAGTCTCCCCTTTCTGGTAAGAACGTTGGTATGAGTGCATCGTTGTTATCGACGTTTAGGCCGCCAGAGACGAAGTGTAGCAGCATTAGGCCCTGACGAGGGAATCTGTGGCCAAACTCGATGTTCCTCAGGTCTTTTGTTGAGTTAAGGACATATGTCTGCAGACTCTAAGGCCAGTGGTAGCAACAAGACAAAGATGCAAAGCAAGCCTTTTCTCTCCATGGTAATCCTGTGAGAGAGAGACAGACTGTATGATGGCAGCAGTACCTCAAGTCTTGACAACAACCTAGGGAGAAATTGAGGGAAAAAAATGGATTGATTGATTGCAATTGATTACAATGACCAAGGTGCATAAAGATGGAGAATTGAAAATATGACGTTTTTAGCACTACCCACAGAGTTTTTAAACTACAGTGTACGACATGGTTCAATGCGCCAATAAATCAGCACAATCGATTTTCCCTTTTTTTCAAACTGCCAGCTTCCTGGAGCTAGAAATGGGATCATGTATACTGTGCTTATGCAGATACCAAAAATAGTAACATAGAGCAATGTACAGCAAACTTAGCAAATAAGGGATTTGTGGGGGGAAAAGTCTATGCATTTACATAGCGCAATATCATATATTATATTGATATATTGATGTCCTTTTTCTGCTACTGTAGGTAGCTATATACGGCTGCTATATATTTTTGCCTAGATACAGAAAATAAACAGAAGCTTTCATCTCACAGTGTAATTGTCATGCTCCACAGCCTGTGTATTGTTAATGTTTGTTAATGTCAACCTGTGTATTGTTAATGTTTGTTAATGTCAACCTGTGTATTGTTAATGTTTGTTAATGTCGACCTGTGTATTGTTAATGTTTGTTAATGTCGACCTGTGTATTGTTAATGTTTGTTAATGTCAACCTGTGTATTGTTAATGTTTGTTAATGTCAACCTGTGTTTTGTTAATGTTTGTTAATGTCAACCTGTGTATTGTTAATGTTTGTTAATGTCAACCTGTGTATTGTTAATGTTTGTTAATGTCAACCTGTGTTTTGTTAATGTTTGTTAATGTCGACCTGTGTATTGTTAATGTTTGTTAATGTCAACCTGTGTTTTGTTAATGTTTGTTAATGTCGACCTGTGTATTGTTAATGTTTGTTAATGTCAACCTGTGTATTTGTTAATGTTTGTTAATGTCAACCTGTGTTTGTTAATGTTTGTTATGTCGACCTGTGTATTGTTAATGTTTGTTAATGTCGACCTGTGTATTGTTAATGTTTGTTAATGTCGACCTGTGTATTGTTAATGTTTGTTAATGTCGAACCTGTGTATTGTTAATGTTTGTTAATGTCAACCTGTGTTTTGTTAATGTTTGTTAATGTCGAACCTGTGTATTGTTAATGTTTGTTAATGTCGACCTGTGTATTGTTAATGTTTGTTAATGTCGACCTGTGTATTGTTAATGTTTGTTAATGTCGACCTGTGTATTGTTAATGTTTGTTAATGTCACCTGTGTTGTTAATGTTTGTTAATGTCGACCTGTGTATTGTTAATGTTTGTTAATGTCAACCTGTGTATTGTTAATGTTTGTTAATGTCACCTGTGTTTGTTAATGTTTGTTAATGTCGACCTGTGTATTGTTAATGTTTGTTAATGTCAACCTGTGTATTGTTAATGTTTGTTAATGTCAACCGTGTATTGTTAATGTTTGTTAATGTCAACCTGTGTATTGTTAATGTTTGTTAATGTCAACCTGTGTTTTGTTAATGTTTGTTAATGTCAACCTGTGTTTTGTTAATGTTTGTTAATGTCAACCTGTGTATTGTTAATGTTTGTTAATGTCAACCTGTGTATTGTTAATGTTTGTTAATGTCGACCTGTGTATTGTTAATGTTTGTTAATGTCAACCTGTGTATTGTTAATGTTTGTTAATGTCGACCTGTGTATTGTTAATGTTTGTTAATGTCAACCTGTGTTTTGTTAATGTTTGTTAATGTCGACCTGTGTATTGTTAGTGTTTGTTAATGTCAACCTGTGTATTGTTAATGTTTGTTAATCTCAACCTGTGTATTGTTAATGTTTGTTAATGTCAACCTGTGTTTTGTTAATGTTTGTTAATGTCGACCTGTGTATTGTTAATGTTTGTTAATGTCAACCTGTGTATTGTTAATGTTTGTTAATCTCAACCTGTGTATTGTTAATGTTTGTTAATGTCAACCTGTGTTTTGTTAATGTTTGTTAATGTCGACCTGTGTATTGTTAATGTTTGTTAATGTCAACCTGTGTTTTGTTATTGTTTGTTAATGTCGACCTGTGTATTGTTAATGTTTGTTAATGCCAACCTGTGTATTGTTAATGTTTGTTAATGTCAACCTGTGTATTGTTAATGTTTGTTAACGTCAACCTGTGTATTGTTAATGTTTGTTAATGTCAACCTGTGTATTGTTAATGTTTGTTAATGTCAACCTGTGTATTGTTAATGTTTGTTAATGTCAACCTGTGTTTTGTTAATCAAAACAAATTTTCTCATGCTCTCTCTTGTCTTTCTGCGGCAGACATATAGTTAGTGACATGTTTGAAACATCAAATTGCAATATAAATGCAGTATCGAATCACAAATCAAATCAAATTGTATTAGTCACATGCGCCGAATACATTGAAAGGCTTACTTACGAGCCCCTAACCGACAGTGCAGTTGTCAAATACATATAGAATCATGAGAAATGCAATTCATAATGGTATCGGCACCTAAGTATCGTGATAATATCCCAGGCAATTCCCAGTCCTAATGTCCACTATTGGAGCTTTCTTTTGTCTTTCCTTCCTCCGTGCCCAATTGCTGTGAAGAATTTGCAGTACAATTCTTAACTGCAAGCGTAATACAAGCGAGCATTTAGGGAAAAAAAATGGCTTTTCATTGTAATCAGATACAACAGTTATAAGATCATAAACACTGTTAGGCATTTTACAATTCCTAACTGCACACAAATAATAAGAGAATTTAAGATAAAAAGTATGCATTAGTAAATGATCTTACCGTGTTCCTGGTGAACCGTCCTCTGATCTCGTGAACACGGAACCACCTCACCTCCTTTTACAGCCCGGCAGAAGACTGACGTCTCCAGGAAAGGAAATGAGTCACACATTCACCCACTAACCTGGCAGACCGCTCAGGTGTGTGTTTGTGTATGCCCCCAAGTCAGTTATAATATGCTGCTAGCAGGTTCACCTTTTTACACTTGAACAGAGGTTGCGTTCCCCCTGCTCAGACGTTGCATGCATCATCCAACTTCTCCCTCAGCCTGTTCTTCTCCCATCACCCCTATCCCCTGCAGTTTACTACCACACTCTTAGAAAAAAGGGTTCCAAAAGCCTTCTTCGGCTGTCTCCATAAGAGAACACTTTTTAGTTTCAGGTAGAAGCCTTTTGGGGTTAAGTAAGGTGTGTAATGAAACTGTTCCTTCTCACTTCATCTAACCTAACCTGACCTTGGCACACATTCCTCACTACTCCACAGCTATTCAACCTTATCAGTGGCCGCAACCAAATGATTACCTTTTCCCCTACTTTTCCCTTACTCCAGACCGAAACAACTTATTCAACCTCCAATGACCCCACCATATACAGTACATTCCTCATACATGAACTTGTTAACTTCTAGTATAGGAACATTTCAAATTAGAACCCAACAACAATTAATGGTAAAATACAGTGTATTTCTGCTTTTCATTCCTACCAAATGACATTGAAATGGTTGGTCCAGAATACAAAGCAGCCATGGCAGGCCCTTTCTCCCTCTACTTCTCCCTCCTTCCTCCCGTGCAATGCTAAACGCTGACATTTACTGTAAACAGAGATTCATCAGTTTGCAAAAATTGTCAGGCAGCATCATCAAGGATGGTCTGCTTTGCCTTCCACATTTCAATAATCCCATCACCTCTATCCCCTACGGTTTACTACCACACTCTTAGAAAAAATGGTTCTCCATAAGATAACCCTTTTCAGTTTCAGGTAGAAGCCTGTGGGAAGGGTTCTTTATGGAACCCGAAAGGGCTCTACCTGGAACCAAAATGTTCTACCTGGAATAAGGTATCTAATTTGATTAATTCAAATGTATGTTTTAGCGCGGTATTCCAAATGCCTGTATCACGAGAATCAACGTTTTTTTCTTCTAGTTTTTATGAGCATTTATGTCCTCTTGTTCTCCTGTTGTCTTTTTGGTCTCGTTTCATTCACTCCCTTTCTGTTGTAAAGCACCTTCCCATTTAAACAGACACACTATGTCTCAACTCCTCAAATTGTGCGCAGACACTACTAAAACAGGAGTATCAATGAACATTGATTCTGGAAAACTGCTAGCAGCATTTTAGCCAAAGGCTGTTATACTAGCTCTCTAGTCTGTGTTTTATAAACGTGCTATAAACATAAAACCCAGGTCTATAAGGAATTGGCAACTCGTTCTATTTCTGAGAAATAAGGTAGACCACTTGATTTCAACATCTTAACAAGGTGGACAGGCTATTATGATGTTCAAACAGTTGGAGACAGACAGAAGTTTCTGTTCTACCTTGTTAGCTAGCAAAAAGGTCCAAGTTGGCTAAACTTGAAATATAAAGATTAGCTGGCTACTTACTAGCATGTAGGCTTGTGATTGAGCGATTGTTTACAAGACACGTGTACATTTTCTATAATGCCTGCTACAAGAAGTTTGTTATTCTTAGTGAATGTGCATTATGCATTTGTTTGTCACAACGTCCACAGGTGGCGCCTCTCCCCGTTCGGGCGGCGCTCGGCGGTCGTCGTCGCCGGCCTACTAGCTGCCACCGATTTTCCTTTTCTGATTCGTTTGGTAATGTCTGGTTAGGGTAGCACCTGTTTTGTGTTTAGTAATTAGTGGGGTATTTAGTCTGTCTGTTTTGTGTGTGGGGGTTGTGCGGGTTTGTTTTGTGTCTGTTGTTGTAGGTTGGGAGATAATTTTTTCTTGTCCTTAAGAATACGTTACGCGTTTTGGCATTAGGGTTGCTGGGCTGCGTCCCGCTACATTCCTAGACTGTGTTTGTCTTGTTTTGGAATTATTTTTACCCTGCCTTGTCGGTTCGGTTCTTTGGACTTGCATTCTTCATTAAACGTGTTTCACGTACCTAAGTCTCCTGCGCCTGACTTCAGGGGCATTTTCATAGACAGACTTGAAAGCCAGATCAGTGATTATTGAAAAAAAAGTAAAAAGTAGGTTAAACTATTTGTATAAAATAATTACATTATCAGGGGTCGGTTATGGACGGCTTATATTTAGCCTAGGACATACTAAGATCCAGAATGTCTGAGAGAGATATGCCACACAACTGCACTCTTAGAAAATATTTGCTATCTAGAACCTAGAATCTAGAATCTAGAACCTAAAATGGTTCTTCGGCTGTCCCCATATGAGAACCCCTGGAGGAACCCTTTTTGGTTCCAGGTTAGGGCTGGGTGATATGGCCTAAAAATAATATCTAGATTTTTTTTTAAATGTATATTTCATGTTTTCTTTGAATAAGCTTTGTTCTACAATGTTAGGTTCTGACAAACAGTGAAAAACTAACGGACAACTAGTCAAATCTCAAACCAAGTTTATTCACCCACTGGGTCAAACTGCTGCAAAGACAAAGACATGATTCCACCAGCACAAGTATTCATACCCTCCTTTAGGTAGAGTCTCCTCCTTGCACCTCTAAGCAATACATATTTGTTGCTAGGCAGGAAGTTAAGTGATGTGTGTAATAAAACTGTCCTTCTCCCTTCATCTAACCTAACCTGACCTCGGGCCACATTCCTCACTACTCCACAGGTATCCTGCCTTATCAGTGACCCCAACCAAATTATTACCTTTTCCCTTACTTAGTAACTTTCCAGACCAAAACAACTTATTCAACCTCCAATGACCCCACCATATACAGTACATTCCTCATACATGAACTTGTTAACTTCTAGTATAGCAACATTTCAAATTAGAACCCAACAACAATTAATGGTAAAATACACTGCATTTCTAACAGTCAGCAATAATCTAATGAAATGAGGGCTTGTTTGTTTTTGTGAGAGAGAGAATGTGTGTGCTTGTGCGTGCATGGGTTGTGCCTCCTCATGTGAACATAAGTCTCTGCTGGACAGAAGTATGTTCAGTGCTGTGACCTTGTGGCACACAAGTCAATTCATTTCTCATCTTCTCCACCAGGAATTACCCTTTCCACAAGGAATCCTATTCATATCGTATTACTGTAATATATTAATGAGTACTAACCAGCAAATAGCATTTGGTCTAAACTAGAGGAACTACAAATTCACTTCAATTATCCAGTAGGCTATAGTATAATGGGAGGATTTTTCCAGAATGGATTTAAAATAATATACATTTAACATAGATTAAGCCTCACAGCAATATCCCCTAAATGTCGTTTCCATGATAGCCATGTGAGCGATGACCGATGATTCCTGGTTGCCAGGGCAGTGCCATAAAACATTAGAGAGTGTTGTGTGAAAAGGTCAGGTCTTCACCACATTCCAGCAGCATAGGGCTGTAGGAGAGAGCGAGGCGTTGTGTCTCCTGATCGATTAGCTGGGTGGCATCTATCTCCTATGACTCAGTCTAAAGCACCAATGGGAAAGGAAGGACTTTAACACAGCCCAATACATTAGCTGTTTGGTCCACTATTTACAGTCGACAAAGATACAGACTGGCCAGATTGGCCACAACTTCTGTAGCTGCGTGTGTGTGTGTGTGTGTGTGTGTGTGTGTGTGTGTGTGTGTGTGTGTGTGTGTGTGTGTGTGTGTGTGTGTGTGTGTGTGTGTGTGTGTGTGTGTGTGTGTGTGTGTGTGTGTGTGTGTGTGCGCATCACAAGGTGGATAGTGACAGGTTCTAAGTCTGGGTTGAGCAGGCCGAGTGATGCAGAGGCATATAACAAAATGACAGTTTAACACATTTATTTTAAGGCATCGTTTTCATCACGGTTCCACTTCCTTGTCTCATTTCAATTCAATTTCTTTGTCTTCATATTTCATTGACATAAATATAATTTTTGGTTACGTTTAGCTTTAAAAACCTAGTAAGAACCAACATAGACACATACAAACCAAGACAAAGAAAACAAAGGGGCACAGGAAGCGACACAGCCCAGCCCAGCCCAGCCCAGCCCAGCCCAGCCCAGCACAGCCCAGCACAGCCCAGCCCAGCCCAGCCCAGCCCAGCACAGCCCAGCACAGCCCAGCCCAGCCCAGCCCAGCCCAGCAGGTGTCCATCTTTTTTACAGCACAAACTCTATCAGCCATGTGCTCTCTCACCGAACGCATCAGCCATGTGCTCTCTCATCGAACGCATCAGCCATGTGCTCTCTCACCGAACGCATCAGCCATGTGCTCTCTCACCGAACGCATCAGCCATGTGCTCTCTCACCGAACGCATCAGCCATGTGCTCTCTCACCGAACGCATCAGCCATGTGCTCTCTCACCAAACGCATCAGCCATGTGCTCTCTAACACAAGGCTCCACCATGCCTCCGGACTGTATTACTTCCTGTGGGCGGGGGGTATAAGTACATTCAGCTCAAATCACATGACCAGTCAATTACCCACTCAAAATTCTTGTTTCTGATTACATGCAAATGAGTCACACCTGTCACGTGTGTGTGTGTGTGTGTGTGTGTGTGTGCGTGCGGAGGCTTGTCCTCTCTCAAGGTCTGGCTTTAATCATCATCACCTGACAATCTCTTTGTCTCTAATTGGGTGTTGGTGTGTTTAACACTGTGTCCAGATGTTATTGTGTATTCAGCCTGTGTGGAGAACACACTAGAAAGTCATCCTCAGCCCTTAGCCTATAGTTTGCTCACATTGAAGAAAAGACTGTTCAGATGCCAGTGACAGTGAGTGGGAGATAGTGGGAGGACCACAATGTGTGTCTGTTAATGGCTGTGAGAGGAAAGCAAGCAGCATAGAGAGTAATGGGAGAGTGAGTTATCATGTTATGTGAAGAGAAAATATACAACTGGATAGAAAGGGGATAATGAACCAGGGTGTGTGTGTGTGTGTGTGTGTGTGTGTGTGTGTGTGTGTGTGTGTGTGTGTGTGTGTGTGTGTGTGTGCATCACAAGGTGGATAGTGACAGGTTCTAAGTCTGGGTTGAGCAGGCCGAGTGATGCAGAGGCATATAACAAAATGACAGTTTAACACATTTATTTTAAGGCATCGTTTTCATCACGGTTCCACTTCCTTGTCTCATTTCAATTCAATTTCTTTGTCTTCATATTTCATTGACATAAATATAATTTTTGGTTACGTTTAGCTTTAAAAACCTAGTAAGAACCAACATAGACACATACAAACCAAGACAAAGAAAACAAAGGGGCACAGGAAGCGACACAGCCCAGCCCAGCCCAGCCCAGCCCAGCACAGCCCAGCACAGCCCAGCCCAGCCCAGCCCAGCCCAGCACAGCCCAGCACAGCCCAGCCCAGCCCAGCCCAGCAGGTGTCCATCTTTTTTACAGCACAAACTCTATCAGCCATGTGCTCTCTCACCGAACGCATCAGCCATGTGCTCTCTCATCGAACGCATCAGCCATGTGCTCTCTCACCGAACGCATCAGCCATGTGCTCTCTCACCGAACGCATCAGCCATGTGCTCTCTCACCGAACGCATCAGCCATGTGCTCTCTCACCGAACGCATCAGCCATGTGCTCTCTCACCAAACGCATCAGCCATGTGCTCTCTAACACAAGGCTCCACCATGCCTCCGGACTGTATTACTTCCTGTGGGCGGGGGGTATAAGTACATTCAGCTCAAATCACATGACCAGTCAATTACCCACTCAAAATTCTTGTTTCTGATTACATGCAAATGAGTCACACCTGTCACGTGTGTGTGTGTGTGTGTGTGTGTGTGTGTGCGTGCGTGCGTGCGTGTGTGTGGAGGCTTGTCCTCTCTCAAGGTCTGGCTTTAATCATCATCACCTGACAATCTCTTTGTCTCTAATTGGGTGTTGGTGTGTTTAACACTGTGTCCAGATGTTATTGTGTATTCAGCCTGTGTGGAGAACACACTAGAAAGTCATCCTCAGCCCTTAGCCTATAGTTTGCTCACATTGAAGAAAAGACTGTTCAGATGCCAGTGACAGTGAGTGGGAGATAGTGGGAGGACCACAATGTGTGTCTGTTAATGGCTGTGAGAGGAAAGCAAGCAGCATAGAGAGTAATGGGAGAGTGAGTTATCATGTTATGTGAAGAGAAAATATACAACTGGATAGAAAGGGGATAATGAACCAGGGTGTGTGTGTGTGTGTGTGTGTGTGTGTGTGTGTGTGTGTGTGTGTGGTGTGTGTGTGTGTGTGTGTGTGTGTGTGTGTGTGTGTGTGTTATAGAGCGTGACTGGGGGTGAGGGACTTTTCCAGGGCTGTTTTTTTGCAGGGAGAGGAAGGCCCCTGATGTTTGACCTTGGTCAATAACACTCCTATAGAGGAGGGAGTAGAGGGTGTGGAGGTCCGCTTTGCCAAACACAGAGCTCAGTGTGAATGCTGTAATGGCTGGGAAACATGTTTCCTCTACCGCCCATAATGAGCACCATTTACACACAACCACACACACACGCACGCAAACGAACGCACACGAACGCACACAAACGCACACAGACACACACAGACACACACAGACACACACAGACACACACACACACACACACACACACACACACACACACACACACACACACACACACACACACACACACACACACACACACACACACACACACACACACACACACACACACACAGAAGGTGAAAATGCACCTCCACATTCCTCTCCCTCCTCCCACTTCCTCTTTCCTCCCCCAGTTACTAGGAAACCAGAAAGACGTGATCTCACCAGTGTTGTTGTGGATGCTGAGAGGTTGAAGCGGGGTAGGGATAGGCAGTAAAGGGGTATGTGGAGACAAGAAGCCGGCTTCAACCAGCTCTTGTGAAATAAAGCGGTGGAACGAAACATCGATGCTGCTTATCACACTGGCATCGCCACGGCAATACCACTACACTCACTCACTCACTCACTCACTCACTCACACCCTGATCCGGCCAATTACCTCTACTGCACACTACGTATAGAAAGAGAGAGAGAGAGAGAGAGAGAGAGAGTACATCAAACACACACACAAGAGTCCATTGCTCCCTCAAAAGCCTTTCAGCTCTCTGTTTCTAGCACAGTGAATGTATCCGTTTCCTCTGTTTACCCAGACAGACTTCCAAGCAACAGCTCACGTCGTTCTGCGCGCGTTCCCATCCCCGTTGGCAACACGTCAAACACAAATCCACCAACACCTGTTTCAAAAACTAACTGGAGCAGCTCTGACCTTATGACCCCTTCTCTGTGTCGGCAGGATGCTAACCTGTGTGTGTGTGTATTGTTAATCAGAGACCTGTGTTTACTGCTGATTACTGCATCTCCAGCTCTGCAGTGAGTGGCTGAACGTCTCAGTGTAGCTCCCTGTAGCTGCTCCGCTGGGGTTGGTATGCCAGGTGTCCTACTACTGTAGTCCGCCAGGTGTCCTGCTACTGTAGTCTGCCAGGCTAGGGGAGCTGTTTGTATTACACCGACCGTATCTCAGATCACCAGGGTACTATGCCAATCGATGGGCAGGACGGGTAAAGGATGAGTCCTCCTTCTGGATGGCAGCGCCTCGCTCCCCTCCTGTGGACCGACAACAATGGCAGCAGGGCTGTAATGAAAGGCTAGTGCCCAATCAGTGTTGGCAGAGAGAGGGGCATATCGACCACAGCTTGCTCCGCTCCCCCTGCTGCCAAACAGATGCCCCAGAGATGGTATCTACTTTAAATGAGACAGAGGGTCAATATTGGGTGTTTTATCAGGATCCCCATTAGCTGTTGCAAAAGCATCTACTCTTCCTGGGGTCCCCACAATACATGAAACATGACATAATACAGAACATTAATAGACAAGGACAGAAATACATCCATTAAAAAAAGGATCAATCACATGAGGCTGCATTTGTGTTTATTGTTCAATACACACAAGCAGGCAGACACACACACACACACACACACGCACGCACGCACGCACGCACACACACACACACACACACACACACACACACACACACACACACACACACACACACACACACACACACACACACACACACACACACACACACACACACACACAACCCAGAGGGCTGGCCTGCCCTACTTCAGTCCAAACCCTGTCCAGATTATAATACAGGTAGAATGTGTGCATCAGCTAAAAACTTGGGTAACAGCGTAAATCACTTCTTTTTTTCCACTCACGACTCTGCTGACACCAACCCCAGGAATGGAGCGTCAGATATTCATACAGCTCCAGAATTATTGATGCGGGTTGTGTTCCCAGGGCGCCGCTTGTATATTACCGCTTTCAGTAAAAACATTCTGCTTCTCTGCCATAGTAGAAAATGCCAGGGAAAAGTTAGCTGCATGTCACTGTGGACCTCTCCTTATTGGTTTATGCCTTTCCTGACTCTGCCTTCCAAAAATAAATGAAATATAAAAAACACTTTGTTTTGGTGCTTTCCCCCTCTGTAATATGATATAGGCAGCTGGAGAACAGTAAAACACTGGTAGACGGAAGTACAATAAAACTCATGTCTGGATGCAGAAGAGAGAGGTACTAATTAGCAGTCATTCTTTTTCTCTCATCACATTGGCCCTTTTTCTGCCATGTTGACACAAACACACAAAATCGAACTGGCTCACCAGCTAAGTAAGTTACATACTCAGACAGAGACACGCAAACACTTTCTTGTGTCTAGCAAGGTTTCACTTATTTGTTTGTGTACTTCAAAGCATTGTTTCAGTCAGTTGTCATCAACCCATTAGACTAAAAGCCTATAGACACAGCCCAGACCCAGTTCTAGCTATTAAGTGAGGAAGAGGATGGTAAGCAGTAGTCACAGATGCACACACACACATACCTGACCGACTAGGTTGAAGCCCATGGCTCCTAAGACAATGTTAGACTTGCAAGTCTTCAGGTTTTAGGCATTGTTACTCATCACATGAGAGGGGTTCACTGAACCATCTTGGTTACACCCTTTTATTTTTTTTATTTTTTTTATTTCACCTTTATTTAACCAGGTAGGCTAGTTGAGAACAAGTTCTCATTTACAACTGCGACCTGGCCAAGATAAAGCAAAGCAGTGCAGCACATACAACAACACAGAGTTACACATGGAATAAACAAACATACAGTCAATAATACAGTAGAACAAAAGAAAACAAAAAGTCTATATACAGTGAGTGCAAATGAGGTAAGTTAAGGCAATAAATAGGCCATGGTGGCAAAATAATTACAATATAGAAATTAAACAATGGAATGTTAGATGTGCAGAAGATGAATGTGCAAGTAGAGATACTGGGGTGCAAAAGAGCAAGATAAATAAATACAGTATGGGGATGAGGTAGGTAGATAGATGGGCTGTTTACAGATGGGCTATGTACAGGTGCAGTGATCTGTGAGCTGCTCTGACAGCTGGTGCTTAAAGCTAATGAGGGAGATATGAGTCTCCAGCTTCAGAGATTTTTGCAGTTCGTTCCAGTCATTGGCAGCAGAGAACTGGAAGGAAAGGTGGCCAAAGGAGGAATTGGCTTTGGGGGTGACCAGTGAGATATACCTACTGGAGCGCATGCTACGAGTGGGTGCTGCTATGGTGACCAGTGAGCTGAGATAAGGCGGGGCTTTACCTAGCAGAGACTTGTAGATAACCTGTAGCCAGTGGGTTTGGCGACGAGTATGAAGCGAGGGCCAACCAACGAGAGCGTACAGGTCGCAGTGGTGGGTAGTATATGGGGCTTTGGTGACAAAACGGATGGCACTGTGATAGACTGCATCCAGTTTGTTGAGTAGAGTGTTGGAGGCTATTTTGTAGACGACATCACCGAAGTCGAGGATCGGTAGGATGGTCAGTTTTACGAGGGTATGTTTGGCAGCATGAGTGAAGGATGCTTTGTTGCGATATAGGAAGCCGATTCTAGATTTAATTTTGGATTGGAGATGCTTAATGTGAGTCTGGAAGGAGAGTTTACAGTCTAACCAGACACCCAGGTATTTGTAGTTGTCCACGTATTCTAAGTCAGAGCCGTCCAGAGTAGTGATGCTGGACGGACGGGCAGGTGCGGGCAGTAATCGATTGAATAGCATGCATTTAGTTTTACCTGCGCTTAAGAGCAGTTGGAGGTCATGGAAGGAGAGTTGTATGGCATTGAAGCTCGTGTGGAGGTTAGTTAACACAGTGTCCAAAGAGGGGCCAGAAGTATACAGAATGGTGTCGTCTGCGTAGAGGTGGATCAGAGAATCACCAGCAGCAAGAGCAACATCATTGACGTATACAGAGAAGAGAGTCGGCCCTTGAACACATAAGAGATAGTGATCATGCTTTTTCATTAGCAGTCTGTTTGTGTGCGTTTGGTGTAGAAGCACATTAACCACAAGCAGTTGCAGGCAGCTCAACATGCGAACAGAGCTGCTCTTTGGAAAAATGGCTGTTCCCACTACAAGCCAGGAGGTGACTAAAATGTAAATGTGTGTTTGTGAATAGACTCTGTGTGTCCACCTCGACCTGTCAGTATGTTATGTTCACCTAAATACCTGTGTCCTCTTGAGAAGTGTGTGTCCTACCCTGTCTGTGTGTGTGTCTCCTGTCCATTGTATATCCTCTCAGTGTGTGTGTGTGTGTCCCTCAGAGCCCTCCTGCTGTGTGTGTGTCTGTGTGTGTGTGTGTCTCTCAGAGCCCTCCTGCTGTGTGTCTGTGTGTGTGTGTGTCCCTCAGATACCTCCTGCTGTGTGTAAATGTGTGTGTGTCCTTCAGAGCCCTCCTGTTGTGTGTGTGTGTGTGTCCCTCAGAGCCCTCCTGCTGTGTGTCTGTGTGTGTGTGTGTGTGTGTGTGTGTGTGTGTGTGTGTGTGTCTCAGAGCCCTCCTGCTGTGTGTCTGTGTGTGTGTGTCTGTGTG